>NC_091237.1:15415035-15740035 GCF_040958095.1 Procambarus clarkii | reverse complement strand
TTGATGTTTGGGAACAAAATCTGTATGTTCTAAATAATCCACAACCCCTTCTTCAGATCTTGTCCGTCTAATATCTTACAGTAAATACTTATTAGTGATACTGGTCAGTATTTTTATTTATTAGTATTTTTATTTATTAGTATTTTTATTATAGTATTTTTATTAGTAATAATATTTATTTATTAGTTTTATTAGTATTATTAGTATTATTTTTATTTTATCAGTATTTTTATTTTACTGGTCAGTATCACTGACCATTATCACATATATCCCCTCTATATGTATTTTAGCGGTGTATCTCCCCATATATATATGTACAAAACAGTAGTTCAGTGGTTCCTTTCATCCTCCCCTTTTTATATAAAGGTTTCACACTCGCATGCTTTCAAAGTGTCAGGACGTTTCCCCCATTTCTAATGAGGGGTAGAAGACCCCTCTAGTGAGGAGGATTATATATAAAATATATAATGATTCAATAAACAAAAATCAATCGTAAAAAGGATATAAGAGCAAATACTTTTTTTTTTACAAATATGTAAATAAACACAAAGGCCACACAATACACAAGTTAAAAAGTATATTTTAACCCCGAGCTTTTCAAACAAATGCTAAAGTCTCTTTTTTTTTTGTTAACCTACAGTTCATATCACGCATATATAAAATAAATACAAATACGATAAATTTATTAAGACATTAAAAAAGTATTATTATTTTTTACTTTATTTTATTTTTTTTTTCACGAGCAGAAAACTTATTTCAGTAACACTATTTACCAAACAGCAGGAAATTCCGCCTGACGCCTTTTATTGCATGTCAACGTTCAAACTCGTAAATAATGGTACATTCTCACCACTACCACAATCCTGGCCAGTGTAAATACACAATAATGCTTTTCATTTTCATGCTGGAACAAAATGTGTTATTTTTTGCTTTACTGGACGTTGTGTACACACATGCATAAAATATTGAGTATGGTGTTTTTATCCTCGCGGAGGGTCATGAGAGAGGTCAGGCAGTTAGTATCTCTACCACCTGGCATTGTTACTCCTGTATTTATGTACGAGTTAATACACATGTTAACTTGTTTTGAAATTGAAACAAGTTTATTGAGGTAAAATACACACAAAGGGATGAGGTAGCCCAAGCTATTCTCACCCCAATCGGTACAACGTGTTCATACATATATAGATACACATCACAAACAATGAACATATTACTGAACATTCTGAGAGATGTGTGTGTGTACTCACCTAGTTGTGCTTGCGAGGGTTGATCTCTGGCTCTTTGGTCCCGCCTCTCAACCGTTCGTGTCTGTGTAAAATTTAGGGGTTAAAGTCTTTACTTATTCTGGTTCAAATGAGTATGATGCAATTTAATTTGAAAACATAGTCATTGCAACAAGGTATTACAAAAAATGACCTAAGGAAACTGTAGCGTACGAACCCCAAAATACACCAGAAAAAACCCGAGAGGACATTACAAGAAAAAAATATTAAATGCCTTAAAGAAGACTCAACAAAATGTAAGAGAAAGAAGTAGAAAGTAGAAAGAAATATGGTGTGTGAAGGAGGCCAAGGGCGCAGCAACGACCCAGAAGTTAGTGTGGGACTAAGAATGATAATGACTGCACCAGAGCTTTGATAGTGCCAGAGATCCCTGTCTTCCCCGGGGAGGAACCCAGCCTCCCACTACACACTAATGAGAAAATGTTAACAACAAATGCGCCTTAAATAGTTTCTTCGATTTCATCACAATATTAGCAAGGGAGAGAGACAGTTAAAGATGAGGAAGAGGAAGCCGAATGACGGGTGATGAGAGATGTAAAGAGAACAGAGATATCTCTTCTCTCAGAGATAGTGAGAGAAGAGTGAGAAATAAAATCAACAGATGGAACAACAACTGCTTAATGAAAGCATACATTCAAACCAGAGACAATTCAGGAAAGGTGCCCGGAGTGGACGAGATACTCAAACGTGGGATGCAATGTCCATAGACTGCTGTGCCTATGTATATGTGCCTGCTGTATCTATGTATTTACGTACGTAAGTTAGCTTAGCATTTTAAAAGCACCGAATCACCTTCTGTGGTTGATTGTTCAATAAACCCTTGAACTATATGTTTAACACATCTCTCACCCTGTCCATGGAGGACAGAAGAAAATGTATATATGCTGGTTAGCATTGTAAATGTCTGGCCACGTCTGTGGTAGAAAAATAATAATAAAAAAAAAACTGCTGTGCCTCACACGTCTGTGCTAAAGTCTGTTCATATTTATATTTTGTATTTTTACACGTTAATTTCTTTTCGTTTTAACAAATTATAACTGCATGTGTTATGAGCATTTTACGTTTATTGAACACCATTCTGTGTTAACCATTAATCAGATATTTGAGCTAGTACACAACGCCTCATATTTCAATGACAAAATCTAAAAAATGCTCATGATTAGTGGTAATATAAGAACGCTGGGAATTGTGAGGTCAGTGAGGCGATGGTGAGACACATGAGGGATTATGTGCTACATGTTGTATGTTTCAAGTATTTATATTCCTCACAGTTATTATTTACAAAAATAACATTTAAATTATCTTTAGTCTTCCCTTCACCTATCCTGACCTCAAAACACTATCATGTTTTTCGTTATACGCAATAGCGGTGTGTACCTCTATATAGCTCTTGTGTAGCTCTGTGTAGCGTTGTGTAGCTCTGTGTAGCGTTGTGTAGCTCTGTGTAGCTCTGTGTAGTGCTGTGTAGCTCTGTGTAGCTCTGTGTAGCGCTGTGTAGCTCTGTGTAGCTCTGTGTAGCGTTGTGTAGCTCTGTGTAGCGTTGTGTAGCTCTGTGTAGCTCTGTGAAGTGCTGTGTAGCTCTGTGTAGCGTTGTGTAGCTCTGTGTAGTGCTGTGTAGCTCTGTGTAGCTCTGTGTAGTGCTGTGTAGTGCTGTGTAGCTCTGTGTAGCTGTGTAGCGCTGTGTAGCGCTGTGTAGCTCAAGTCATCTACAAGTAGTCCTTGTTGGTATTTCACTGCATTAAAGGTAATGTTCTCAGAAAGTTTTGTTCTCCAGAGTAACTTTATCTTGATTCCAGACATCCCCATGATGACAATGGTCGTCTTGTGTGTGTGTACTCACCTAATTGTGCTTGCGGGGGTTGAGCTCTGGCTCTTTGGTCCCGCCTCTCAACCGTCAATCAACTGGTGTACAGATTCCTGAGCCTATTGGGCTCTATCATATCTACATTTGAAACTGTGTATGGAGTCAGCCTCCACCACATCACTTCCTAATGCATTCCATTTACTAACTACTCTGACACTGAAAAAGTTCTTTCTAACGTCTCTGTGGCTCATTTGGGAACTCAGCTTCCACCTGTGTCCCCTCGTGTGTGTGTATGTGTGTATGTGTGTGTGTGTGTGTGTGTGTGTGTGTGTGTGTGTGTGTGTGTGTGTGTGTGTGTGTGTGTGTGTGTGTGTGTGTGTGTGTGTGAACTTAAGACTAAGGCACAATCAAAGACTCAGCAACATGCTTGTACATCAGATGAGTGCATGAGCCCAGGTGCGTACAGGAGGCATAGAGAGCATCCCCCCTCTGTGTCAGCATCCTGGAGTCCAGGCGGTGATGGGAGCTGATCTCCACCCAGCTTCCAGCACCGTAGATGTCTCCCTGGCGACGCCATACCAGTCCTTTAGTGCTAGGCTGTGGGGGAGAGTGGGGGGTTGACGGGTGTCCTAGAAGATGGGGGGGTCGCTGGGGTGTCCTAGGAGATGGGGGGGTCGCTGGGGTGTCCTAGGAGAGGAAGAGGGGGGGTCGCTGGGGTGTCCTAGGAGATGGGGGGATCGCTGGGGTGTCCTAGGAGAGGGAGAGGGGGGGTCGCTGGGGTGTCCTAGGAGATGGGGGGATCGCTGGGGTGTCCTAGGAGAGGGAGAGGGGGGGGAGAAAGGTCACTGGGGTGTCGTGCCGGAGCAAGTTCGACTCTGTACCGAAGCCTAACATAGTGTTGTCATTTCTTAAAGGTGCTGCTCTCAACTTTCATCGGTCAATACCTTTTGTCTGTTCTTCGCGGGAATGGTGACCTCCCTCCTTCCCTCTCTCTCATGCTGGTGACCTTAAGGTCCTCGAGGCGATGACTTTTGTATCCGAACAGGAATCTATGACCGTAACCTCCTGAAAGAGACCATTAACCTCATCATTCAGCTGGGAAACAATGACCTCCCGATAACCTACACCTGTTATCCAGTCTGATCAATGTTATCATGTGAGGTATTGGCTACAGCCCCGGCTATAACCACTCACTGTAGCCACTTAAGAGAGCAGGCGTCGGTGGATATACCCGTAGGCCCGAGTAGTATACCACTTGGCTCGGGTATAACCAATCAGTGGCCACCGACCTTGGTAAACAATAATTTCATACTCATATTTGTGAAACCTTAACAAAAAGTTGTTGGTACAGGGCAAGCGGAAGCTGTTTGTCAAGGAACCATGGAGTGAGGGAGAGAGGGGAAGGAGAGAGAGAGATGATGAAAAAGAGAGAGGGAGAGGGAGGGAGAGAGGGAAGGGGATACGAAGAATCCTTAGTAGATTGGAGTGTACAATTGCAGGATCATTTACCTCTGAGGCCCCCCCCCCCCCACACACACACGTTACCTGGGTGAGCGCCTCCGCAAATAATTGTTTAAAGTCACTTGCTGCCACAAGCATCAGGACGAATGGTTCTCACATGCTGTTCAAGTAGTCTAGGTGCGCTGCCACACCTGACCTGGGGCCCACACCTGGCCTGGGCCCACACCTGGCCTGGGCCCACACCTGGCCTGGGATTCCACACCTGGCATGGGGCCCACATCCGGCCTGGGGTTCCACACCTTTCCTGGGGTTCCACACCTGGCCTAGTGAATGCCAGAGCCACGCGACTTGCTCGACCAAGAGCTTGGGTGCGACTAGCTTTTGTTTGGTTTGAGAGGTGTCGTGAGCGACGTCTATATATAGGAGTGAGGGTCACTCAAGGTCTTCAGTGTCACGGAGAAGCTGGAGGAAGCCACACGGTGGCGCCAACGTCCGCCAGAGTAAATAGTTGGACTACATTGTAGCTCGAACTTGGAGAACCTCGAACGCGATATTTGCTCTTAAAACAACCTAACAGCATGCCGTTTTCGCAGCCAACTAGGTTAGATAACGTTTAGATAAATAATGTAACTTAGATATTGATATACATCAGCTGTTAAACGAATGTAATATAGCACTCGTTGTGTATAACAGTATCCAGCTGATATTAATGTAGTTTTACTGTTTAAGCGATGCAGTTGGACCGCCAAGTGACCTTTGACGAAGGTTAACGACAACAGTACTGTCGTACCATGTAATTGTGTGTCAGTGGCCGATAAACGATCTATTGCTACATGTATCTTCGCGGAGATGGTCACAGTTCACGCTTGTTTCATATCACCAAAATAAAACAAACCTTAACTGAAATTTTCCAGCTTGGTAATTAGATAGACGTATGTGTATCTCTTTCTTGTCATAATAATACCATTAATGGTTTGTTTTTTAATGTAACTTCCGCAGGGAACGATGGTGAGTTTAGGAGACACTGGTCACCTCAGCGCCTGAGAGCTGAGGTGACCACAACTTTACCAATAAAGAAACACACAATGCGTATTCCCCCCTTGGCTCCATCGCACATTTGCGGAGGCCAGGAGCACAGCACCGTCCTCTTCAGCGTCACAAGAGCCACTGGAGTGATCCCTGGACAGGTGGGAACGGCCAAAAGTCAGCCATCTGGCGAAAGTTTAATGAACTGCTTCTTCGGAGGACCAGAGTTCCTGCCAAAAGAAGTTAACATTCGGAATGGAAGGAAATGACTAAACTGGAAGAGTGAGAAAACTGTGGCAGGGAGGAGGCTGAGGGAGCAGGAGGCTGGTGCAGGAGGAGGCTGAGGGAGCAGGAGGCTGGTTCAGGAGGAGGCTGAGGGAGCAGGAGGCTGGTTCAGGAGGAGGCTGAGGGAGCAGGAGGCTGGTGCAGGAGGAGGCTGAGGGAGCAGGAGGCTGGTGCAGGAGGAGGCTGAGGGAGCAGGAGGCTGGTTCAGGAGGAGGCTGAGGGAGCAGGAGGCTGGTTCAGGAGGAGGCTGAGGGAGCAGGAGGCTGGTGCAGGAGGAGGCTGAGGGAGCAGGAGGCTGGTGCAGGAGGACGCTGAGAGAAGAGACTGAGAATGAGACAAGCCAGCATGAGGACACAGGAGGGACGTGTCGAGGATAGTCCACACACCACCTGTGGACTATCCCAGCTGGTTCTCATCTCTATCCTCAACCTGTCCTCAGGCCACGCCTCACCAACACACACATTCACCAACTCTTGACTACTGCGCAGACAAATGTTATACTTTCTCAAATATACGATAACCTTACATACTAGAAAATGTTGAACAGTCAGACCTAACTTATGTTCGGTGGTTGGGTTTGTTTGGCAATAATTGGTATTTTCAGTACGCGGGTGAAGCATTTAGAGAGGTGGGATTCGAGCAGAGGTGGTGAACGAAGCTCTGCTCGATAAGAGTCCACACGTTCACAGGTTGTGTGAATTGTGTTTGTGTGTTTTTCACGTTGTGTTTTTCATTATAAACTGGGAGGGGAGGGGGCGTTTAGTGCGTGGATTAACAAGAATTTGGCTTTTGTTGATGAGGACGGGTTGCCCTGATGTAGACTTGTCTCTCTCTCTCTCTCTCTCTCTATTCGAAGCATTGACTCGAGACGTTGATCATCTGTATGGTAAAGGCTCCCAAAATTAACGTAAACAACAAAATTAACTAAGCTTCCCTACACCTGATTATACATAAACTCATTACATTTTATTATTTGTTTAAAAAACAGGAATTTTGAGTGGAGAGAGAGAGAGAGAGAGAGAGAGAGAGAGAGAGAGAGAGAGAGAGAGAGAGAGAGAGAGAGAGAGAGAGAGAGAGAGAGAGAGAGAGAGAGAGAGAGAGAGAGAGAGAGATAAATGCACATATTTTTGCTTGGTCGCAGCTTCGACGAGAAAGCTCTTTGACACCGGCCTTTTTATTATTTACTAGACTTGAGGACGGGTCGAAATAACTGACAACGCTTCGCCATTTGACACGAGAAAGGTCACAGTCTGTAGCTGATGCCAACTCTTGGACCTGTACTGCGCAAAATAAATAAAATAATACCATTAAAGCTTTTGTAAATGCATCCCATTATAGGCTCACCATCCTCGGGTTCTATAAGATAAAATCAATTCCAAATATCAAAGGTTCTGGGGAGACCCTAGGGGTCACCGGGGTCACACAGGGGTCACACAGGGGTCACAAAGGAAGCTTAGCATAACCAACTGAATTCGAATTCTGAGGAAACTTCGTAGGCCTGGGAGGGAGGCCTCCGGCAGTGAAGATAGTGATGGGGTGTACATGTGTATATAGTGAAGAGAGACTTAGATAGAAGAGAGAAGAAACAAGAGAAAAAGAAAGAATAAATGTAGAGAATACATTTTTTTAACTCTGTCTCGATTTTGTCAACAACCTCTCTATTCTTTCTCTATTTCCTCCTTGTCATCACCCCCCCCCCTTCCTCTGTGCTGGTGTGGGACAACTGTATATATTGAACTAACTTTCTGACGAGCACTTCTGACCCTTAGGGTGTGGAGGGCCCCTGACTGGAGTCCAGCACCCCGCCTGTTGCTGGGTGCTATCTCTGGGGTTTACGTGAAGGGGGAGAGTTGGTGGGTGAGGGTGAGGGGGGTTGTGGGGGGGTGAGGGGAGGTTGTGGGGGGTGAGGGAGGGGGGTTTGGGGGGTGAGGGGGGGTTGTGGGGGGTGAGGTAGGGGGGTTTGGGGGGGTTTAGGGTGAGGGGGGGAGGGCTGTGGGGTTCAGGTCAGAGAGGAAGAGTTTTGTGTTCGTGTGTGTGTGTGTGTGTGTGTGTGTGTGTGTGTGTGTGTGTGTGTGTGTGTGTGTGTGTGTGTGTGTGTGTGTGTGTGTGTGTGTGTGTGTGTGTGCGTGTTTGTGTGTGTGTGTGTGTACTCACCTATTTGTGTCTGCAAGATCCAGCATTGACTCTTGGATCCCGCCTTTCGAGCCAACGGTTGTTTACAGCAATGACTCCGGTCATATTTTCCTATCATACCTAGTTTTAAAATATACTTCTAGGCCCGCACGCGCGTGCGTACTTGGTCAACGCCTCTGGCCCTTGTCCTCAACACAC
The DNA here is from genome assembly GCF_040958095.1 of Procambarus clarkii. NCBI lineage: Eukaryota > Metazoa > Arthropoda > Malacostraca > Decapoda > Cambaridae > Procambarus > Procambarus clarkii. The sequence continues at coordinate 15,731,842 of NC_091237.1, read as the reverse complement.
TTATCGGTGTGTGTATGTGTTGTGTGGAGCGACCCGCCGAAAGAGTTTGTGTGTACTTAAAGAACGTCTCTGTTTTCCTTAGCAATGAAGAGCTGTCAAGTAATGTGCTCATGGGACTGACGGAAGGTAAATAAATATTTAGTATAAATATTTAGTAAACCACTGACTTGCACTTGTATTAAATGGTTAAAATAGCAACACTTATCTCTGTAAGTGTTGCATAAGTGGCCGTAACATGTTGCAAATGATAATAACCTCTTAGAGTCGTGTTGCAAGAACCGTCTCCTCGTGCCTCGGCTGTAAACAACAGTCTTGCAAACACCAACACAAATAGATGAGTAAATGAAAATTAAAAAGATATGTCATTATCATTTACACTGAATTTACACTGAGACATCGCTCCAGGCCGAGGCGTGGGCCTTGTGTACTGGAGGAAGTGGAGGAGCCAGAAGAGGGCTAAGTGGTGGAAGAGGAAGAAGAAGAAGGAGGAGGAAGAGGAAGAAGAAGAAGGAGGAGGAAGAGAGAGAGATGAGAGAGGAGAAATAAACAGGAAGAAAGGTAGGTGTAGAGACCCGCTGGTCGTCTCTCTCTCTCCCGTTGGAGACCAATCCCAGCGTTAATTAGAGGACCTTAATTGTTCATTTTAGCCAATCAGGTCACAGTGTACAGGTGTTACGTCACGAGTTTGTTGTAGTTGGTGTGTGTGGTGGAAAGAGTCAGGGGGGGGGGAGGAGGGGGTGATAGTGTTAAGCTCTTGGAACCGTCTCACTTTCTTGTCAAACTCTCGAAGTCAATTATGCTCAAGCACGTAGGAGTGTTTGCTCATTTACGTTGCAATTCCAGGTTGCAATTCTTTTAATCATGTCGCGGCACAGTTGACTAAGGCGCAGGTAGGAACATCCCCGTGCGTAGATTCGAACCCTCATCACGGCCCTTGTGGATCTGTTTACGTTTCCACTTTCTACCTGTGACCTGTCGTTATATTTGGTAGATACGATCGATCTGGTAGATAGATCTACCACAGGTAGCAGGAGATCTGGTAGATCTACCACAGTTAGATCTGTGTCTACCTTGTCTTCCGTGTCGCTCCTATAACCAGAACCAGGATTCACCAAACATTTACGCAGCCACTTGCGAAACCAGTGCATCTTTCTTCAACCATATGTCCAGGAGTCTTCAGGAGTGTCTTGGTCAGCTGTGTGGGCAAGTCCAACTCTGGTTCAGTCAGTCCTCGTAGCTCAGGACTGTAATTTCCGGTGTCAGTCTCCATGACAAATCTCTGGACTTCAATTTTCTTTTCGCATCGCGAGATGTCTGCTCCATGCTGGCTATGACGTCTCCTGAATTGGTATAGCATATACCTAATAGGTATATCAGATAGGAAGGAGGAAATACTTCTTTTTCACTTCGTTCGAGAAGTGAAGATATACCTAATATACCCATTAGGTATATTAGATAAGAGATTAGTGTTACTTAGAGATAAGAGATTAGTGCTAATCTTTCCTACGCCTGGTCTCCATCACCTCCATTAGGAATATACTAATGGTGGTATACTATAGCAGATACCACAAAAATAAAAGCAGAGTATACTATACATATACTCTGCTCTCACTTGTGTATATGTAAGTAGAGCTGTAGCTCCCGGGCCCTGAGCTTCAGTATATTAACCGATTGGTTTTGCTAGTTCCTTTAGCGCTTGGGTTATTTCTCATCTACTCCTACGGGCTCACCATAGCCCGTGCTACTTGGAACTTTTTGTTCCAGGTAGCAAATCTTTAACAACAACAACATCATCTGCTCTTTTAAATCCAACAATTTAATCTTCCTCAAACTATTTAAGTCTTGATCTCATTCTTCACTACCTTGAAGATGAGTTTAATATCCGTATGACACATCTAAATGCCTTGTTTCTGTTCCCCTCGTTATCATCCCCTCGTTAGCGGTTGTTCAACGTCCTCCCAGCGACTATAAGAAATACTGCCGGAACAACCGTGGACATCTTCAAGAGAAAACTGGACTGTTTTCTAAGAGAAGTTCCGGATCAGCCGGGCTGTGGTGGGTATGTGGGCCTGCGGGCCGCTCCAAGCAACAGCCTAGTGGACCAAACTCTCACAAGTCAAGCCTGGCCTCAGGCCGGGTTTGGTGAGTAGAAGAACTCCCAAAACCCCATCAAGCAGCTATCATCCCTCCCACGGTAAACAGCACGTCTCTGTCAACAGGGATTCTCTCAAGTATTTCGCATATCGTGATCATGTCTCTTCTATTTCTTAGTTTCTCCGGTGTGAGGCGCAAGTCCTTTAATATATTCTTGAGAGGAAAGTTTGAGTGGTTCTCAAGCACATATATCACTATAGAGATCCTATAGAGCAGTGGTTCCCATATGTAGAGTAGTGCCACTACTCTAGAGCCACTTGGACGGTCGGCGTTCAATCCCCGACCGTCCACAAGTGGTTGGGCACCATTTCTTCCCCCCGTCCCATCCTAAATTCTTACAATGACCCCAAGTGCTATATAGTCGTAATGGCTTGGCGCCTTCCCTTGATAATTGCTAGGCGCTTTGATAGATGGAATTTTTCGTTGGACGTCTTCGAATTTCGTGTTGGCCAAGTCCCATTTCCAAACAGCCAAGGAAATATGTACACCATAGGACTTAATGTGACAATCAACCCCATATCATCCAAGTTAGGGATGGTAAAATTCTACAATCATTCCTGCACATCTATTTAATAGTATGTCATGGAACAATCATGAACTGCAGTAAAGTTATGAGATTCTCATTACCTCACGACCCCTCCCTCTCTTCCCTTGCTCCAGCGTAGCTGAGGCAACTAAAAAGTTGAATAGATTATAAAATGGGGTCATATAATAGGGGAAATGTTATTTCCAACTGGTCAATACACTTAAATGGGTGGAGTTGTGAGCAGTATGTTTACTATGTGGCAATAACCCCATTAGGGCAATCAGCATGGGTTATTTAAGATCTATTAGTGCTTAATGGCCTGGTTCCTTGCACACTGGGGAAGGAACTTAATGGCCTGGTTCCTTACTCACTGGGGAAGGAACTTAATGGCCTGGTTCCTTGTGGGAATGGGGGGGGAGGAGGGGGGCAAAGAGGTGTCAGCGGTCCTCCACAATGTAATAAACACGAGGGATCTGAACAAGGAGAATGTAGCAGAGCCTTAGGGGGGGGGGCGTGTGTGGGCGTCAGACAGAGGATGGTGGGGTGGGGGTCGGTGCTGGGGGGAGCGGTTAGGGGGTCGGTGCTGGGGGGAGCGGTTAGGGGGTCGGTGCTGGGGGGAGCGGTTAGGGGGTCGGTGCTGGGGGGAGCGGTTAGGGGGTCGGTGCTGGGGAGGGGAAGTGGTTAGGGGAGGCTCTCTATCCCCAAGAGGACACGCCGACTAGGAAGTTCTAACGACGAGGAACGACGATATGGCAGTAAGAACGTTCCTTGAACCTTCGGGAGGTTGAAGGGGCCATTTCAAGCCACAACAAAGATTCATAGTCAGTGGTGCACAGAACGGACCGAGTCTCTATATACCTATATGTCTCTCCAAGCTCGACCTCTTAGGCAATCCTTTTACAGTGGTTAATAGGCCTAGAGCATTGTGAGTACATGGTTCACCATCTTCACTATTCATTAAATAGTCACTACAGAATCTACAGTGATTGCCATACCTCGTGGCAAGAATACCTTATAATAGGTAATCTCATATTATCCCCAGCGACCCCAGAGGTGGCAGATGGCGCCACTACCTGGCGACGGGAGAGGCAGGGGTGTTGACCACTAGGCTGTCTGGGTCATTACTCTATCTGCAGGTGGTCATTACGACACACAGAGTAGTTAACGGATGGAATGCATTAGGCAGTGATGTGGTGGAGGCTGACTCCATACACAGTTTTAAATGTAGATATGATAGAGCTCAGTAGGCTCAGGAATCTGTACACCAGTTGATTGACAGTTGAGAGGCGGGACCAAAGAGCCAAAGCTCAACCCCCGCAAGCACAAATAGGTGAGTACACAGGCCGAGTACCCGCAGGCTCCTTGATACCCGAGGGGGCTCAGCTGGGAAGGTCTGGGGCCAGATTCACGAAAACACTTACGAAACAGTACATCTTTTCTCAATCCTTGGCGACTTTGTTTCCAATTATTAAACAGTTAATGAGCTCGGAAGCACCAGGAAGCTGTTCATAACAATAACAACAGTTGAATGGGAAGTTTTCATGCTTGTAAACCGTTTAATAAATGTAACCAAAGCCGCCAAAGATTAAGGAAAGATGTACACGTTCGTAAGTACTTGCGTAAGTGCTTTCGTGAATCTGGCCCCAGGGCACTGGCCGCAGTGTCTTGTACACTGTTCACGTCCCGTTAACTACATGAGCGTAACGTTCACTAAACAGTACTCAAAGGTACACACAGAAATCACAATAGCGTGATGCATCGTAGCTCAGTCGATTAAGGCAGCGTCTGGGATGCTCTCGGACGTAGGTTCGAATCCTCCTCACGGCCCTTGTGGATTTGTTCAGTACTCAAAGGTATTATGAAAGAACCTTCACTCCTAAGCGGGGAAAATATTCAGCATGATTAGTGACTTCAATTTTGAAGTTTTGCGTGTAACTTCCTTCACCCATAGAGGAGCCCTGATCTAGAGAAGCCCTAGGCTCAACTATCAAAATTTCCTTGTAACAAGTCTCCCAGCAAAGTTTTGAAGTACCGTGTGACGAGAGCTGGAGAGCGGGACCGTTCATCGGAAACGTGTAGAAGACATGACAACTACATACAAGATACAGAGAGGGGGGGGGGGAGTGCAAGTTGAATAGTCGAAAAGGAGAGTGTTAGGCCTCGTACCTGACTGTTTACATATAGAGGTATGAGGAGAGGGGGGGGGAAAGAGCCGTGTAACGGACGCGCGCGCGCACGCACACACACACACACACACACACACACACACACACACACACACACACACACACACACACACAAGCACTAGATATCTGACAATAAAATTCGTATCTATAATAGCCGTAAATATTAGTTTGAGAGCTTCTACACTGCCTACTCACTCCACTAACTCGACTAACTGCACTCAAATTATAAATCAAAACCAGAGTGTGCTCCCCCCCCTCTCCCCCCCCCCCCCTTCAGAGAATAACACAAATATCATCCCTGAACCCAAAATACTCCCCGCCATAGTTCTACCTTTGCCTGCAAATCAAACGCGCCTCTAACGCGCTCTCTTATCGCTGCCACATCACTCAGATAATATATACACAAAAATACAACAGTAATACAGCGGCAACAGGCTCCAAAATAGCTCGCGATGGTCGAGATAATTCAATTGGGAATACCATTACGAATTTATCCGAGAGTACAGCTTGGCGTTGAAAAATAATTATCCCCCGCCACGACCCCTGAAGTGGCGGGGAGTTGCTTTGGCGTGGCATTTATTGCTTAATTAAGGCGTCCTTGTTGTTTTCAATTTGTTATTTTATTAGCTTTTTGTATTATTAAGTTTTGTTTATGTGGAGGAAGAGCTTGGACACGGGGGAGATGCGAGATACGGTTATATCAGCAGACATGGCCCCTCTACACAAGGGAGGGAGCAAAGCTTATTAAGAAAGAATTATAGACCAGTTGCACTAACGTTCCACTTAATAAAAGTGTTTGAGAGAGTGTTCAGGAGTCAGGTCACCAGTTTCATGGAGACCAATGACCTTCGCAATCCAGGCCAACATGGATTTAGAGCGGGAAGTTCGTGCCTCTCACAGCTACTTGACTACTATGACAAAATCACCGAGGCATTAGAAGAAAAATAGAATGCGGATGTGGTACACACGGACTTCGCAAAGGCATTCGATAAATGTGACCATGGAGTGATAGCATACAAAATGAGGTCAAAGGGAATAACTGGTAAAGTAGGACGGTGGATACTCCATTTTCTGTCGAACAAAACACAAAGAGTAACAGTCAATCATATAAAACCGAGTTCAAGCGTAGTTAAAAGCTCTGTACCTCAAGGTACAGTCCTTCCACCACTGCTTTTCCTTATTCTCATATCAGCTATAGACAAAAATACAAGTCGGCTTCGAATCATCCTTTGCAGATGACTCAAAAACAGCATGAAAATTACCTCTGCTGAAGACATTGAAAAACTACAAGCAATTATTGATATTCTTGGGGGAGTAGAAGAACACCCAGAACCTCATCAAGCATTTATTGTTTATTTTTGTAGACTCTTGTGTATATCCACTTGGGCTGGACGGTAGAGCGACGGCCTCACTTCATGCAGGTCGGCGTTCAATCCCCGACCGTCTAAGTGGTTGGGCACCATTCCTTCCCTCCGTCCCATCTCAAATTCTTATCCTGATCCCTTCCAAGTGCTATATAGTCGTCATTGGCTTGGCACTTTCCTCCCCTGATAATTCCCTCCCTCCCCTCGTGTGTATATGTGAACTAGGCACAACTTCCACCACAACAAAGTGTGTTGTAACTTGTTTGTGTGAAGTGGACTTTGTTGGACTGGAAACCGGTTTTGTTCTTCTGAATGCTGCATTGAACCTGCTTGAAGTTCATTTTGCTTTACAGAACTCGAGTTTTATTTTAATAGAAACTGGTTTGGTTCTACGAAGTTAGTTTTACACTTTTATACTTCTCAGGTTATTCTTTTGTAACATCGCAGACCTTCATATTTAAACAACTACTTGAAAAATATATAAAAAAGACCCTTTTTTGAGCCCTGAAGGTCTATTATATAAACAGACAAGATACTGTAGCCATGGGCCCCAGTTTATGTCCTGTTTTCCAGTTGTATACGAGTACCAATTAGGACAAAGTTCCAGAGGCCAGATTCACGAAAGAACTTACGCAAACACTTACGAACGTGTACATCTTTCCTCAATCTTTGACGGCTTTGGTTACATTTAATAAACAGTTTACAAGCATGAAAACTTGCCAATCAACTGTTGTTATTGTTATAAACAGCCTCCTGGTGCTTCGGAGCTCATTAACTCTTTAATAATTGTAAACAAAGCCGCCAAAGATTGAGAAAAGATGTAAAGGTTCGTAAGTGCTTTCGTGAATCTGGCCCCTGTTGTCCTGGACTTTAAACTAACTGCTGTCACCTGACATCCTCCTTCAGGTATCTGACAGGGAACGCTTGCTACTTCTTAAGGAAACTTATGAGCAATTCTGACAGTTTGTTTACAAAGGAAATGGTGAGCGAAGACAAACTGTCTTACATGCTTACAATAAAGGAGGATCTGAGAGCTAGATGGAGTAACCGGCGGTGCTCGGGTCTCCCCTCTGACCCTATCCCCCTATTCCTTGTCGCCCTCCATCCCTCTTATTCTTCACCATCCACTAAACACAGGACTACCTCTCCCATGACGCCTTATTACATCTCGCCAATAACTCCAGGTCACATAAAAGAGCTTTGTCGCATCTGACGATTTTCCCACCCAGAAATTGCACGGCTCAGGGGCGGGAATTACTCCTCTGCGCGACACTGGAATAGATTGCAGAACGGAGGTCTAATTCCACGTTAGTGGCCGACAACATGGTCTAATCTGGGCTTTCTGTCGAGTGGTGTTATGGTTATAGCCATATTACTGCCGGTGATATCATCATCATTACAGCTTTGATAACCACTTTCAAGATACTTTTCATAATGCCATTTGCTGGATGCGTTTAGCCCGTTCTAACTTGTTTGACCTGTGTGGAACTTTAAGTTGATAATTGTCTCTAAATAAACAAATCCGTATTTATGCTGTTGTTTACAAGTACATACATTATCCACCATCTTGCAACTGGTATAACGAGCCATTTCCCTACTAGCATCCACCTTGCAATTGGTTTCGCAATAATAAACATTTTATTATTGACATACTTCTATTTAATAGCAACAACTATCACACAACTAGCATTCGTCCCGCTAGTAGCAATCATATCATTACAAGCATGATTCATGTTACTAGCCATCACCTCACTAGCACCCACACCTCTGCTAGCACCCACCTCCCTGCTAGCACCCACCTCCCTGCTAGCACCCACCTCCCTGCTAGCACCCACCCACCTACTAGCACCCACCTCCCTGCTAGCACCCACCTCCCTGCTAGCACCCACCCACCTACTAGCACCCACCCACCTGCTAGCACCCACCCACCTGCTAGCACCCACCCACCTACCCCCTACTAGCTAGCACCCACCTCCCTGCTAGCTGCCGAATTTAATTTGGAGAGTCAGCAAGAGAGATGCCCGCCCCGGGGAGAGGTCTGAAGCTCTCTGTGGCACAGTCTTAATTACGGTCCACAGATGGCACTGTGTCAGAAGGCTAGTGATTACTGTCGCGTCTGTCTGTGGGTAATAAATGTCTGGTTACCTGTCTGTCTGTGGGTGATAATTGTCTGTCTGTGGGTGATTATTGTCTATCTGTCTGTCTGTCTGTGGGTGATAATTGTCTATCTGCCAGTCTGTCTGTGGGTGATAATTGTCTATCTGCCAGTCTGTCTGTGGGTGATAATTGTCTGTCTGTCTGTCTGTGGGTGGATATAATCCAGCTATACCACATGTCTTAAACGTAGGCCTGAAATATGCATAAAAACGAACAAGTTTTCAGAAATTCCAACATGGAGACGAGATCATCAAAAAACATTTTACAAAAATGGAAGCGAATGTCTTTTTTATCGCAAATGGAATGTGTAAAAACGGGAGAGAAATGGTTGATAATGTCGCTGCGTCCCCATTACTAATGGGTGTGGGGGAGCGTGTGTGTGTGGGGGGGGGGGGGAAGCATGTGTGGGGGAGCGTGAGGGAGAAGCGTGAGGTAGAGGAGACTCTACCACCACACTCTACCAGTAGACTCTATCTACCACCACACTCTACCAGTAGACTCTATCTACCACCACACTCTACCAGTAGACTCTATCTACCACCACACTCTACCACCAGAGGCCACTGTGTGACCACAGTACAATGTTTTACCGCCAGAAACCCCTATCAGGTCATAGTACAAAGTTGTATATAATGGTAAAATAAAATGATTAATGTAAATATATACTATAAAATAGAAAAATAATACTTTAAATGGGTAGTGTAAAACAGTAAAGGAAAAATCAAGATCATTCCAGCATGCTTAATCCTTTGTGATAGCGGAATAAATTCAATATTTTACTCAAAGTGAACATTTGCCTCCGAGGCTGTGTTTATACTCACCCTAAGATGTCTCGTGGTGTGTGAACTGTGTTTATACTCACCCTAAGATGTCTCGTGATGTGTGAACTGTGTTTACACTCACCCTAAGATGTCTCGTGGTGGGTGAGCTGTGTTTATACTCACCCTAAGATGTCTCGTGGTGTGTGAACTGTGTTTACACTCACCCTAAGATGTCTCGTGATGTGTGAACTGTGTTTATACTCACCCTAAGATGTCTCGTGATGTGTGAGCTGTGTTTATACTCACCCTAAGATGTCTCGTGGTGTGTGAACTGTGTTTACACTCACCCTAAGATGTCTCGTGGTGTGTGAGCTGTGTTTACTCACCCTAAGATGTCTCGTGGTGGGTGAGCTGTGTTTACACTCACCCTAAGATGTCTCGTGGTGTGTGAACTGTGTTTACACTCACCCTAAGATGTCTCGTGGTGTGTGAGCTGTGTTTACACTCACCCTAAGATGTCTCGTGGTGGGTGAGCTGTGTTTATACTCACCCTAAGATGTCTCGTGGTGTGTGAGCTGTGTTTATACTCACCCTAAGATGTCTCGTGGTGTGTGAACTGTGTTTACACTCACCCTAAGATGTCTCGTGGTGTGTGAACTGTGTTTACTCACCCTAAGATGTCTCGTGGTGGGTGAGCTGTGTTTACACTCACCCTAAGATGTCTCGTGGTGGGTGAACTGTGTTTACACTCACCCTAAGATGTCTCGTGGTGTGTGAACTGTGTTTACACTCACCCTAAGATGTCTCGTGATGTGTGAACTGTGTTTACACTCACCCTAAGATGTCTCGTGGTGTGTGAGCTGTGTTTATACTCACCCTAAGATGTCTCGTGGTGTGTGAGCTGTGTTTATACTCACCCTAAGATGTCTCGTGGTAGGTAAGCTGTGTTTATACTCACCCTAAGATGTCTCGTGGTGTGTGAACTGTGTTTATACTCACCCTAAGATGTCTCGTGGTGTGTGAACTGTGTTTATACTCACCCTAAGATGTCTCGTGGTGTGTGAACTGTGTTTATACTCACCCTAAGATGTCTCGTGGTGGGTGAACTGTGTTTACACTCACCCTAAGATGTCTCGTGGTGGGTGAGCTGTGTTTATACTCACCCTAAGATGTCTCGTGATGTGTGAACTGTGTTTACACTCACCCTAAGATGTCTCGTGGTGGGTGAGCTGTGTTTACACTCACCCTAAGATGTCTCGTGGTGGGTGAACTGTGTTTACACTCACCCTAAGATGTCTCGTGGTGGGTGAGCTGTGTTTATACTCACCCTAAGATGTCTCGTGATGTGTGAACTGTGTTTACACTCACCCTAAGATGTCTCGTGGTGGGTGAACTGTGTTTATACTCACCCTAAGATGTCTCGTGGTGTGTGAGCTGTGTTTATACTCACCCTAAGATGTCTCGTGGTGGGTGAACTGTGTTTACACTCACCCTAAGATGTCTCGTGATGTGTGAGCTGTGTTTATACTCACCCTAAGATGTCTCGTGGTAGGTAAGCTGTGTTTACACTCACCCTAAGATGTCTCGTGGTGTGTGAGCTGTGTTTATACTCACCCTAAGATGTCTCGTGGTGGGTGAACTGTGTTTACACTCACCCTAAGATGTCTCGTGGTGGGTGAACTGTGTTTACACTCACCCTAAGATGTCTCGTGGTGTGTGAGCTGTGTTTACACTCACCCTAAGATGTCTCGTGGTGTGTGAGCTGTGTTTATACTCACCCTAAGATGTCTCGTGGTGTGTGAGCTGTGTTTATACTCACCCTAAGATGTCTCGTGGTGTGTGAGCTGTGTTTATACTCACCCTAAGATGTCTCGTGGTGTGTGAGCTGTGTTTATACTCACCCTAAGATGTCTCGTGGTAGGTAAGCTGTGTTTACACTCACCCTAAGATGTCTCGTGGTGTGTGAGCTGTGTTTATACTCACCCTAAGATGTCTCGTGGTGGGTGAGCTGTGTTTACACTCACCCTAAGATGTCTCGTGGTGTGTGAGCTGTGTTTATACTCACCCTAAGATGTCTCGTGGTGGGTGAGCTGTGTTTACACTCACCCTAAGATGTCTCGTGGTGTGTGAGCTGTGTTTATACTCACCCTAAGATGTCTCGTGATGTGTGAACTGTGTTTACACTCACCCTAAGATGTCTCGTGGTGTGTGAGCTGTGTTTATACTCACCCTAAGATGTCTCGTGGTAGGTAAGCTGTGTTTACACTCACCCTAAGATGTCTCGTGGTGTGTGAGCTGTGTTTACACTCACCCTAAGATGTCTCGTGGTGGGTGAGCTGTGTTTACACTCACCCTAAGATGTCTCGTGGTGTGTGAGCTGTGTTTATACTCACCCTAAGATGTCTCGTGGTGGGTGAGCTGTGTTTACACTCACCCTAAGATGTCTCGTGATGTGTGAACTGTGTTTACACTCACCCTAAGATGTCTCGTGATGTGTGAACTGTGTTTACACTCACCCTAAGATGTCTCGTGGTGTGTGAGCTGTGTTTATACTCACCCTAAGATGTCTCGTGGTGTGTGAACTGTGTTTATACTCACCCTAAGATGTCTCGTGGTGTGTGAACTGTGTTTATACTCACCCTAAGATGTCTCGTGGTGTGTGAACTGTGTTTACACTCACCCTAAGATGTCTCGTGATGTGTGAACTGTGTTTACACTCACCCTAAGATGTCTCGTGATGTGTGAACTGTGTTTACACTCACCCTAAGATGTCTCGTGGTGTGTGAACTGTGTTTATACTCACCCTAAGATGTCTCGTGGTGTGTGAGCTGTGTTTACACTCACCCTAAGATGTCTCGTGATGTGTGAACTGTGTTTACACTCACCCTAAGATGTCTCGTGATGTGTGAACTGTGTTTACACTCACCCTAAGATGTCTCGTGATGTGTGAGCTGTGTTTACACTCACCCTAAGATGTGTGGGCGGGAGGCGAACCACGTGTACGTTATGGTAATGATAACTGAATTTGAATTTGAATTTGAATTTGAATTTGAATTTGTAACTACAACTAGTTGTAATATGCTGTAGGGAATGTGAGTGAGTGAGTACTCACCTAGTAATCACCTGTGGTTGTGGGGGTTGAGCTTTGGCTCTTCGGTCCCGCCTCTCAACCGTACTGATGTACAGATTAGTGAGTGTGTGTGTGTAGGTCAGTTGTTACAGTAATCCCAGGTAAAGGTGTAGTGTAATGCACAGTGCTCCATAACACCACCTTCCTGTGCTGGCTGTAAACACGGTAAAGTGGATATGTTAGGCTCAAGGCTCATGTTGTAGCGACGCTGGGTGCTGGAGTGTGTTGTGGTGGTGCTGGAGTGTGTTGTAGTGGTGCTGGAGTGTGTTGTGGTGGTGCTGGAGTGTGTTGTGGTGGTGCTGGAGTGTGTTGTAGTGGTGCTGGAGTGTGTTGTGGTGGTGCTGGAGTGTGTTGTGGTGGTGCTGGAGTGTGTTGTAGTGGTGCTGGAGTGTGTTGTGGTGGTGCTGGAGTGTGTTGTGGTGGTGCTGGAGTGTGTTGTGGTGGTGCTGGAGTGTGTTGTAGTGGTGCTGGAGTGTTGTGGTGGTGCTGGAGTGTGTTGTGGTGGTGCTGGAGTGTGTTGTGGTGGTGCTGGAGTGTGTTGTGGTGGTGCTGGAGTGTGTTGTGGTGGTGCTGGAGTGTGTTGTGGTGGTGCTGGAGTGTGTTGTAGTGGTGCTGGAGTGTGTTGTGGTGGTGCTGGAGTGTGTTGTGGTGGTGCTGGAGTGTGTTGTGGTGGTGCTGGAGTGTGTTGTGGTGGTGCTGGAGTGTGTTGTGGTGGTGCTGGAGTGTGTTGTGGTGGTGCTGGAGTGTGTTGTGGTGGTGCTGGAGTGTGTTGTGGTGGTGCTGGAGTGTGTTGTGGTGGTGCTGGAGTGTGTTGTGGTGGTGCTGGAGTGTGTTGTGGTGGTGCTGGAGTGTGTGTGGTGGTGCTGGAGTGTGTTGTGGTGGTGCTGGAGTGTGTTGTAGTGGTGCTGGAGTGTGTTGTGGTGGTGCTGGAGTGTGTGTGGTGGTGCTGGAGTGTGTTGTGGTGGTGCTGGAGTGTGTTGTGGTGGTGCTGGAGTGTGTTGTGGTTGTGCTGGAGTGTGTTGTGGTGGTGCTGGAGTGTGTTGTAGTGGTGCTGGAGTGTGTTGTGGTGGTGCTGGAGTGTGTGTGGTGGTGCTGGAGTGTGTTGTGGTGGTGCTGGAGTGTGTTGTGGTGGTGCTGGAGTGTGTTGTGGTGGTGCTGGAGTGTGTTGTGGTGGTGCTGGAGTGTGTTGTGGTGGTGCTGGAGTGTGTGTGGTGGTGCTGGAGTGTGTTGTGGTGGTGCTGGAGTGTGTTGTGGTGGTGCTGGAGTGTGTTGTGGTGGTGCTGGAGTGTGTTGTGGTGGTGCTGGAGTGTGTTGTGGTGGTGCTGGAGTGTGTTGTGGTGGTGCTGGAGTGTGTTGTGGTTGTGCTGGAGTGTGTTGTGGTTGTGTGGTGGTGCTGGAGTGTGTGTGGTTGTGCTGGAGTGTGTTGTGGTGGTGCTGGAGTGTGTTCTGGTGGTGCTGGAGTGTGTTGTGGTGGTGCTGGAGTGTGTTGTGGTGGTGCTGGAGTGTGTGTGGTGGTGCTGGAGTGTGTGTGGTTGTGCTGGAGTGTGTGTTGTGGTTGTGCTGGAGTGTGTGTGGTGGTGCTGGAGTCCGTCGTAATATCCTCTCTCAAGACAAGAGAGTCATACGGTCACCCCACAAGCAGGAAATGACTGTCAAGCAAATATTTAATTTCAAGTTAAGATGAAACACCTGACGTGATAAAGAAGCAGTTATTTGGCTATTATAATGTGATGTCATTAAGTCCATAACAGTTACCCACCACCTTCCCCAAAAGCCCCCTCCCACCACCTTCCCCAAAAGCCCCCTCCCACCACCTTCCCCAAAAGCCCCCTCCCACCACCTCCCCTAAAAGCCCCCTCCCACCACCTCCCCCAAAAGCCCCCTCCCACCACCTCCCCCAAAAGCCCCCTCCCACCACCTCCCCCAAAAGCCCCCTCCCACCACCTCCCCCAAAAGCCCCCCTCCCACCACTTACCGCAATTTGGCTATTAAGCGGCAAGTAATAGCTGTAAATGATTGGCTGAGAGCTAGCAGCTCAACCAATCATCAGGCGCTTTGCGAAGTTATAAAGCATAATCAGTGGCACTGGTTGGCACCAGTGCTTGCTCTGCTTGCACTGGCACTCTGCTTGCAGGCCCCGTCAAGCAACATTGACCTCACCCACGCGCCTCCTTCCTGAGGCTTGACCGCCACGTAAAAGACATTGACGGGAAATATGCAAGTCAGTCAAGAGCAGAGACTCTCAGTTTAAAAAGAGAACAAGAGAGCGTGAGAGAGAGCTGGGAACGCAACCGAGTCGCAGGAATGTAAGGAAATACTCGTACTAGCACAGTATTGTCCCACTGCACAGTATTATCCCACTGCACAGTATTATCCCACTGCACAGTATTGTTCCACTACACAGTATTATCCCACTGCACAGTATTATCCCACTGCACAGTATTATCCCACTGCACAGTATTATCCCACTGCACAGTATTGTTCCACTACACAGTATTATCCCACTGCACAGTATTATCCCACTGCACAGTATTATCCCACTGCACAGTATTATCCCACTGCACAGTATTATCCCACTGCACAGTATTATCCCACTGCACAGTATTATCCCACTGCACAGTATTATCCCACTGCACAGTATTATCCCACTGCACAGTATTATCCCACTGCACAGTATTATCCCACTGCACAGTATTATCCCACTGCACAGTATTATCCCACTGCACAGTATTATCCCACTACACAGTATTATCCCACTGCACAGTATTATCCCACTGCACAGTATTATCCCACTGCACAGTATTATCCCACTGCACAGTATTATCCCACTGCACAGTATTATCCCACTGCACAGTATTATCCCACTGCACAGTATTATCCCACTGCACAGTATTATCCCACTACACAGTATTATCCCACTGCACAGTATTATCCCACTGCACAGTATTATCCCACTGCACAGTATTGTCCCACTGCACAGTATTATCCCACTGCACAGTATTATCCCACTACACAGTATTATCCCACTGCACAGTATTATCCCACTGCACAGTATTATCCCACTACACAGTATTATCCCACTGCACAGTATTATCTCACTGCACAGTATTATCCCACTGCACAGTATTATCCCACTGCACAGTATTATCCCACTACACAGTATTATCCCACTGCACAGTATTATCCCACTGCACAGTATTATCCCACTGCACAGTATTGTCCCACTGCACAGTATTATCCCACTGCACAGTATTATCCCACTACACAGTATTATCCCACTGCACAGTATTATCCCACTGCACAGTATTATCCCACTGCACAGTATTATCCCACTGCACAGTATTATCCCACTGCACAGTATTATCCCACTGCACAGTATTATCCCACTGCACAGTATTATCCCACTGCACAGTATTATCCCACTGCACAGTATTATCCCACTGCACAGTATTATCCCACTGCACAGTATTATCCCACTGCACAGTATTGTCCCACTGCACAGTATTATCCCACTGCACAGTATTATCCCACTGCACAGTATTATCCCACTGCACAGTATTATCCCACTGCACAGTATTATCCCACTACACAGTATTATCCCACTGCACAGTATTATCCCACTGCACAGTATTATCCCACTGCACAGTATTATCCCACTGCACAGTATTATCCCACTGCACAGTATTATCCCACTGCACAGTATTATCCCACTGCACAGTATTATCCCACTGCACAGTATTATCCCACTGCACAGTATTATCCCACTGCACAGTATTATCCCACTGCACAGTATTATCCCACTGCACAGTATTATCCCACTACACAGTATTATCCCACTGCACAGTATTATCCCACTGCACAGTATTATCCCACTGCACAGTATTATCCCACTGCACAGTATTATCCCACTGCACAGTATTATCCCACTGCACAGTATTATCCCACTGCACAGTATTATCCCACTGCACAGTATTATCCCACTGCACAGTATTATCCCACTGTACAGTATTGTTCCACTACAATACAAAAAAACTATTATTGTTATTTCCAGCATTCTTCTGACCGCTAATTCAGATTCCATATCAAGTAACAGTTGCTGGTAATATATACTCGTATACGATATATACACGAGTATATGTTCACTCAGGCTGGTTACTATACACCGAACCGGTTACCCAACCGGCTCTGTGAGTTTACAAACATACAGAGATAAACATGGGGTAGTGTGCTTGGCTCTTTGTCATGGAATGTTGTATTTCAACGATCTATTGCAACTCATCCCTGAGGCTCGGGGATTATGCTAACGACTGTAGGATTACTTTTGCATATGTAAATGAAGAAATACCAACTACGATGAGGGTCATTAATGACAAACTTTCAGTAATATGTACCCCGATGGTAGGTCATATTCGCAGCCGCCACAACACAGACGATGTTGCAAACAACATAACATGATGTTGCAAATGCAACACGCAGCACCATTTCACTCCCTCCCCCTCCGTCACATGACAACTTGTAGACAAGCCTGAGAACTGTACACCCATAACTCAAGGCGCTCAGCCATCAAATGCCTCATGCTGGCAATATCTTCCTCGAGCATATCACTTCAGTGATCATTCCTTCCTAGGAATGATGACTGACATCTGGTACTTGTTGGCTTAACATGTAGATCCGCATGACATCCGTTCACTGGACGCCTGTCAGTCGACCCCTGGCTCCTGCTCTTCCTTGGGTGACAGCATCAAGATCACTTGGTTCCTTGTGGATATAAATAAAAAGCTCATCAAATAAGGGGGGAAGCAGGCTAGAGAGAGAGAGAGAGAGAGAGAGAGAGAGAGAGAGAGAGAGAGAGAGAGAGAGAGAGAGAGAGAGAGAGAGAGAGAGAGAGAGAGAGAGAATATGTTCCCTGCTCCTGTTCTTATCTTCCCTCCGCCCAATTCTCCATTCCTAACCCCCCCCCCCTCCCCTTGCTCTTGAATCCCACCTTCTCCACACCCCAATAATCACCATCCAACACCCTCCCTACCCCCCCCCCCTCCTCTCTTCCTCCTTACCCTCTCCCCCACGCCTACCCCACCCTACCCTCCGCCCCAACTCCTCCACACATGAAGAATGATCCAATATTTTGCTTGCGGGCTTCTCCTTCGTAAACTTAGAAGGGCTGAATGAGCGGCCGCTTACCAGACAAATACCTTCCTCACCTCCTCCACTAACACCACCAACCACCTGCACGCTTGCATGCAACATTTCAATATTTACTTCAACGAAAGCCGAGCCAGGATAGCGACTACTATACTCCTGCTGCATCTAATGCGTCGCATTCTTGACGTATTGGCGGCTCTTCACCCAGCGGCTCTTGGCCCAGCGGCTCTTCGCCCAGCGACTCTTCGCCCAGCGGCTCTTCGCCCAGCGGCTCTTCGCCCAGCGGCTCTTCGCCCAGCGGCTCTTCGCCCAGCGGCTCTTCGCCCAGCGGCTCTTCGCCCAGCGGCTCTTCGTCCAGCGGGTCTTCGCCCAGCGGGTCTTCGCCCAGCGGCTCTTCGCCCAGCGGCTCTTCGTCCAGCGGGTCTTCGCCCAGCGACTCTTCGCCCAGCGGCTCTTCGCCCAGCGGCTCTTCGCCCAGCGGCTCTTCGCCCAGCGACTGGTGGCCTCGGGTGTCCCACATGTGTCAGTGTCCTGCACGATACGCACCACAAACATTGCTATAATCTCCTTAAAGTCATCATCTAGATGGTCCGTTAGACTCCCCCCGGCGAGGTCATACACTGTGGGACAAGCCGGCCGAGGTCACCAAGCCGGAGCCGGCTTCAAGAACAGGATCCGGGAACACATTACGACAGTCGTGTGTTAACTTGTTTCCGGCTTTGTGCAAACTCGATCTCACATGCCGGGGTTCATCATTACTCAACCTCTTACGAAACCTGTACATCTTACCTTAATCATGGAGGCTTTGTTTACAAACTTTGTTTGTTTACACTGAGAGCTGTGTCTCAGTGGTACACCTCAGAGCTGTGTCTCAGTGGCACACCTCAGAGCTGTGTCTCAATGACACACCTGAGAGCTGTCTCAATGACACACCTGAGAGCTGTCTCAGTGGTACACCTCAGAGCTGTGTCTCAGTGACACACCTCAGAGCTGTGTCTCAGTGGTACACCTGAGAGCTGTGTCTCAGTGATACACCTCAGAGCTGTGTCTCAGTGGCTAACTTTATCCATCGTGTTAAAAATTTCAGATGTGAGAGTCTTGGGGGAGCAGTGATGTTTACCCCCCTATTGCTCACTGTGTTGGGATCAAACCCCCCCCTACCCTGGTGTGTGATAAGCAACAGCAGTAGCAACAACAGCAACAGCAACAGCAACAGCAGCAGCAACAACAACACGAAGCGAACAGACAAAAAATAAATCTCCATAAGTTAATGTCCGCACTATTTTTTAATACACTGGTCTAACATTCATATCCAATACGACTTCTCAAAGTTCCATTGGTGTGTGTGTGTGGGTGTGTGTTCTCAATACATATTTCTTAGCTTAACAAGTAACTAACTTGTATATATTCATGTATGTCCATGTATACCAGGAGCATCCACGTACAATACATACACATACATATGCTGCTCTCGTCAGTATATTTACCATTCACGTGCAGCTTTGTAATAATATTTTTTGATCACTGTTAATATTTTCATCCTATATAAACTGTCTTCCAGACAGTTTACAATGTAGTAATGACCAACCAATTTAAAAAAACAAAAAATCTAACGATCATAACCGCCATAACTGCCATAACGGTCATAACCGCCATAACGGTCATAACGGCCATAACGGCCATAACGGCCATAACCGCCATAACGGCCATAACCGCCATAACCGCCATAACGGTCATAACGGTCATAACCGCCATAACCGCCATAACGGCCATAACCGCCATAACGGCCATAACGGCCATAACCGCCATAACCGCCACAACGGCCATAACCGCCATAACGGCCATAACGGCCATAACCGCCATAACGGCCATAACCGCCATAACGGTCATAACCGCCATAACCGCCATAACGGCCATAACCGCCATAACGGTCCTAACCGCCATAACGGCCATAACGGCCATAACCGCCATAACGGCCATAACCGCCATAACGGTCATAACCGCCATAACGGCCATAACCGCCATAACGGTCCTAACCGCCATAACGGCCATAACGGCCATAACCGCCATAACGGCCATAACCGCCATAACGGCCATAACCGCCATAACGGCCATAACGGCCATAACCGCCATAACGGCCATAACCGCCATAACGGCCATAACCGCCATAACGGCCATAACCGCCATAACGGCCATAACGGCCATAACCGCCATAACGGTCATAACCGCCATAACGGTCATAACCGCCATAACGGCCATAACCGCCATAACGGCCATAACGGCCATAACCGCCATAACGGTCATAACCGCCATAACGGTCATAACCGCCATAACGGCCATAACCGCCATAATAAACATATATTCCTCCTTCCAGTGCGCTTCGTCCCGAGCCTCTGAATGCTGCTGTTCAAGAGGACGTTTGAAGTCTTCAGTTGACTACGTCGTGGCCTCTCTCTCCTCGGTCACTTGGTATTGAAGAATACCAAGTGACCGAGGTACTGGGATGCCTCCCCGGGCGAGGTACTGGGATGAGGCAATTGAGGCTTCAACTTGTGACTCGAGCACTCATCATACCTGGTAATGAAGCAACGGGTTCAACTCTTAATGAAGCAGTCCCTAACATAAACATGATGACCTTAGCCTAATGACCTTAAATTACTTAACATGATGACCTGAACATATCTTGACCAAACGTTTAACCAAACATGGAGACAAAGCTTCAACACTAATGGAAAATCATCATAAAACTAATGCACAAAAGACATCATACCATAGAACAGAAATAATACAACAACAACAATGAACAAATAAAAACTGTGGCAACAAAAACAAACCAATACAATGCCAGAACAAAACGAGGTGAGAAAATAATTTAGAGCCATGGGGCCAGATTCACGAAAGCACTTACGCAAGCACTTGCACTTACGCAAGCACTTACGAACCTGTACATCTTTTCTCAATCTTTGGCGGCTTTGTTTCCAATTATTAAACAGTTAATGAGCTCGGAAGCACCAGGAGGCTGTTTATAACAATAACAACAGTTGAATGGGAAGTTTTCATGCTTGTAAACTGTTTAATAAATGTAACCAAAGCCGTCAAAGATTGAGGAAAGATGTACACGTTCGTAAGTGCTTGCATAAGTGCTTTCGTGAATCTGGCCCAATTGGCTCCTTGGTGCCAAGAGACGGAACAACAGACGTAATCCATAGCATCAAAGACAAGACGCTAAACTACACAAGACTTGAGACAATACGTCTGGGTGACGCCTATGAGGAGCTCTTACAGCCCCTGTAGCAGAGGCTGGAGCAATCTCTGGAAAAGGTTCATAGGTTGAAGCAATCACAGTAAGTGATGATTTACTTGTGAATGAGACGGGCTTCAGACCGAGTGGTGGTGGAGACCCGACCAGCTTCGTCACTTCATAAGCAAGACACACAGTTGGGGAACATATGTGATCAAGACAAACAATAGAGGGATCATATTGCTATCCAACCTTGCTATCATAAGGTAAACAAGATTAGAACAGCATATAAGACTGGAGAACATTCTTTAAGCCTTTTATAAGAATGTTTCCTTGGTTCACCTCGCCCCTCTCCCCCCAAGACTTGTCCTGGTCTGCCGGTAGGGAGCCGGTCGGCCGAGCGGACAGCACACTGGACTTGTGATCCTGTGGTCCCGGATTCAATCCCGGGCGCCGGCGAGAAACAATGGGCAGAGTTTCTTTCACCCTATGCCCCTGTTACCTAGCAGTAAAATAGGTACCTGGGTGTTAGTCAGCTGTCACGGGCTGCTTCCTGGGGATGGAGGCCTGGTCGAGGACCGGGCCGCGGGGACACTAAAAAAGCCCCGAAATCATATCAAGATAACCATCAAGACTATCAAGATAACCCCCCCCCCCCCCCGTCTGCACTCTGCTTACACATCTGCTCAATATTCCTAGTGTAAACCCTTCCCCTGTGTTTCCTGGTGCTTGTTTCCCCTTGTTTCTCTCCATCAGTTTCGCTGTTATCAATTTCCCGTTACAAGTTCCCCTCATCTCTTTTTCCCCCTCATCAACTTCCGTTCAGTTTCCCCCTCGCTGCGACCAACGCTTTCCCTAATAAGTCACGCCTCAGGGAGACTCTTATTTATTACCTTGACCTGAACATAGCCTCTTAGGGGGAGCCACACCTTTACTCCCCAGCAACCTTCCCCACCCCTTGATTCAGGCAGGTGGGGGGAGCTGGGGAGGTGGAGAGGGGGGGGAGGAAGGTAGCTTTAGTGGGGGAGGTGGGGGTAGGTAGGGGGGGGGAGCTGTGGGGGGTGGAAGGGGGGGGGAAGGTAGCTTTAGTGGGGGTAGGCAGGGGGGGGGGAGCTGGGGAGGTGGAGGGGGGACAGGCAGACAGGAAGGACCGCAGCGTCCAGGTTCTTGCCAACATTAACACCACAACAAAGAGTATACAAGACAGTTGTCCAGGCAAAGTTTCACTACAAACACAGCTGCTGCTGACTTGGCTGCTTCTGCTGCCGCTGCGGTCGCTGCTGCTGCTGACTTGGCTGCTTCTGCTGCCGCTGCGGTCGCTGCTACTGCTGTCGCTTCTTCTGCTGACTCCTCTGCTTCGTAACACATCACACTCAGCCAGCCCCCCCCCCCCCCCCCGTCAAGGCAGAACAGCTCACTATCTGAGCAGACAAAATAAGGATAAGCCTCTCCCTATCTCATAGAAAGAATATCTAATACCAATCCTGGCATCCTTAAGCCTACACCACTCTCATACATCAGGCATCCTTAAGCCTGCACCACTCTCATACATCAGGCATCCTTAAGTCTGCACTACTCTCATACATCAGGCATCCTTAAGTCTGCACTACTCTCATACATCAGGCATCCTTAAGTCTGCACTACTCTCATACATCAGGCATCCTTAAGCCCGCATCACTCTCATACATCAGGCATCCTTAAGCCCGCATCACTCTCATACATCAGGCATCCTTAAGCCCGCATCACTCTCATACATCAGGCATCCTTAAGCCCGCACCACTCTCATACATCAGGCATCCCTAAGCCTGCACCACTCTCATACATCAGGCATCCCTAAGCCTGCACTACTCTCATACATCAGGCATCCCTAAGCCTGCACCACTCTCATACATCAGGCATCCCTAAGCTTGCACCACTCTCATACGTCAGGCATCCTTAAGTCTGCACCACTCTCATACATCAGGCATCCTTAAGTCTGCACCACTCTCATACATCAGGCATCCTTAAGCCTGCACCACTCTCATACATCAGGCATCCATAAGCCTGCATCATTCTCATACATCAGGCATCCCTAAGCCTACACCACTCTCATACATCAGGCATCCCTAAGCCCGCACCACTCTCATACATCAGGCATCCCTAAGCCTGCACCACTCTCATACATCAGGCATCCCTAAGCCTCCACCACTCTCATACATCAGGCATCCCTAAGCCTGCACCACTCTCATACATCAGGCATCCCTAAGCCTGCACCACTCTCATACATCAGGCATCCCTAAGCCTGCACCACTCTCATACATCAGGCATCCCTAAGCCTCCACCACTCTCATACATCAGGCATCCCTAAGCCTGCACCACTCTCATACATCAGGCATCCCTAAGCCTGCACCACTCTCATACATCAGGCATCCCTAAGCCTGCACCACTCTCATACATCAGGCATCCCTAAGCCTGCACCACTCTCATACATCAGGCATCCATAAGCCTGCATCATTCTCATACATCAGGCATCCCTAAGCCTACACCACTCTCATACATCAGGCATCCCTAAGCCCGTACCACTCTCATACATCAGGCATCCCTAAGCCTGCACCACTCTCATACATCAGGCATCCCTAAGCCTCCACCACTCTCATACATCAGGCATCCCTAAGCCTGCACCACTCTCATACATCAGGCATCCCTAAGCCCGCACCACTCTCATACATCAGGCATCCCTAAGCCTGCACCACTCTCATACATCAGGCATCCCTAAGCCTCCACCACTCTCATACATCAGGCATCCCTAAGCCTGCACCACTCTCATACATCAGGCATCCCTAAGCCTGCACCACTCTCATACATCAGGCATCCCTAAGCCTGCACCACTCTCATACATCAGGCATCCCTAAGCCTGCACCACTCTCATACATCAGGTATCCCTAAGCCTGCACCACTCTCATACATCAGGCATCCCTAAGCCTGCACCACTCTCATACATCAGGCATCCATAAACCCACACCACTCTCATACATCAGGCATCCATAAACCCACACCACTCTCATACATCAGGCATCCCTAAGCCGGTACTGAAAATTACTACTAACGCCAATATGAACATTTTCAAGAAATTAACACAACAGAAAACCTATTAAAAAATTCCACTGATTTTTTTCTC
This sequence comes from Procambarus clarkii, assembly GCF_040958095.1. Classification (NCBI taxonomy): domain Eukaryota; kingdom Metazoa; phylum Arthropoda; class Malacostraca; order Decapoda; family Cambaridae; genus Procambarus; species Procambarus clarkii. Next base: position 15,708,024 of record NC_091237.1, on the reverse strand, counting down.
TCAGAGTTTCGCTATGTAAATAAAGCCTCGTGTTAATGAACGCTGCCGAAATAACCAATATTTATTCCCGTAAAGAAAAACTTTATTATAAATTGCCTCAATTAACGAGTTCTATAACAGCATAAAATAAAATATATATGTATATTAATATAACTTATTAGCCACAAGGATAAATGCAAATTTCTCTTCAACTCGTAAAATAAATATTAATAATTTGTGTAAAATATAGCGGCGTCATTGTCATGATAGGAGGAAGGGTGGTGGCGAGCGGGGCATAGTCACCCAGTGGTGTACCCAGTGGTGTACCCAGTGGTGTACCCAGTGGTGTACCCAGCTGCTCGTGGGTGTACAATGAGTTTACTTGTGTTCAGGGCTAAGGTGTAATTGTTGGTCGCTTATGGTTCCCTTAATAACCTGATTAAGCTGATAGCTTTAAGCCCAACTCCAAAAGACGAGGATGTGGGTACCTTCAGATGGGTATGGCTGGCTGTGTGAGGATGTGGGTACCTCCAGATGGGTATGGCTGGCTGTGTGAGGATGTGGGTACCTCCAGATGGGTATGGCTGGCTGTGTGAGGATGTGGGTACCTCCAGATGGGTATGGCTGGCTGTGTGAGGATGTGGGTACCTCCAGAACAGTATGGCTTCCTACGACAGGCAGAACACTGACAACTTTAAAAAAAATCTTGCAGAAACTTGCAGCCAAGAGAAGACACCTTTACTTAAAGTTATGTCTGACGAAGACATATATCGTCAGGATATAAGAAAGAAAGCAATTATCCAGAGATGACTAACCCAGTATGGCTATACACCGCGCTGGAAGAATACGAGTCAGGGGCCTGATTCACGAAAGCACTTACGACCGTGTACATCTTTCCTCAATCTTTGACGGCTTTGGTTACATTTATTAAACAGTTTACAAGCATGAAAACTTCCCATTCAACTGTTGTTATTGTTATAAACAGCCTCCTGGTGCTTCCGAGCTCATTAACTGTTTAATAATTGTAAACAAAGCCGTCAAAGATTTAGAAAAGATGTCCAGGTTCTTAAGTGCTTGCGTAACTGCTTTCGTGAATCTGGCCCCAGGCCAGGAGCTGGGAGATGAGCACGATGTGAAAGAACAGTCCAGTTCTTTCAAAGAACAGAAAAACCAGTCTCCGTGGTGTAGTGGTGCAACCCGTTCTCGCAAATTTAATAAGTCAATATTGACTTATTAAATATGTGCATAGGTGACATACTTAACATAATAGATACCCTTAAAAAGATTCATAGAAAACACCGACCTTACCTAACCTTGTTAGTATCTTAAGATAAGCATCTTATTGCTTCGTAATTACAATTATTACCTAACCTATAATAGGTATAGGTTAAGTAATAATTGTAAGTATGAAGCAATAAGATGCTTATCTTTAGATACTAACAAGGTTAGGTAAGGTCGGTGTTTTCTATGAATCTTTTTAAGGGTATCTATTATGTTTAGTATATCACCTATGCACGTAGTTAATAAGTCAATATTGACTTTACGAATTTGCGAGAACGGGTTGAGTGGTAAGACACTCGCCTGGCGTTCCGCGAGCGCTATGTCAGGGGTTCGTATCCTGGCCGGGGAGGATTTACTGGGCGCAATTCCTTAACTGTAGCCTCTGTTTAACGCAACAGTAAAATGTGTACTTGGTTGTAACAACGATTCTTCGCGGCGGGGATCGTATTCCAGGGACCTGCCCGAAACGCTACGCGTACTAGTGGCTCTACAAGAATGTAACAACTCTTGTATATATCTCAAAAAAAAAAAAAAAAAAAAAAAAAAAAAAAAAAAAACAGAAATACACCAAAAGGGAAATACACCAAAATACACTATATACACTCTTAAGGCAAGAAATTCAACTTTTCCTCTGCCTGCTCACCCGAGACGAGTATCAAGGCCCAAGATAAAGTACAAAACATTAGTGTTAAATTCTCTCACAGGTTTGGCCGCGCCTGCTTGCAGTTTGCGTCTTTAACTGCCCAAGTGTCTAAGTCCCGCTGTTAAACTCTTAAAATGTTCACAGTAACTTGTGTTAAGGAGGTGAGGGAGGCGGCTAACGTTAAGGGGCAGCATGTTTAAACCGGCGGCTCCTCCTCCTCCTCCTTCCTCTCTGCTTGCTTGCTTACTTGCTTCCTTGCTTCTTTGCTTGCTTGCTCGCTCGCTTCTTTGCTTGCTTCCTTGCTTGCTTGCTTGCTTTCTTGCTTTCTTGCTTGCTCGCTTGCTTCCTTGATTGCGTCCTTGCTCGCTTACTTCCTTGCTTGCTTGCTCACATGCTTCCATGCTTATTTGATTGCGTGCTTGCTCGCTAGCTTTATCGTTCGCTTGCTTGCTTGCTTGGGGTTTGGGGTCACACCTAAAGCCGGGTTCTATTTACATTGTCCAGATTGCCGTATCATTTGTTCCTATCCACCTCAGGTTCCCTCCGTCGCTAAGTGTCCAACACCGCAGAATGGGCTCACCATAGCCCGTGCTACTTGCAACTTTTTGTTCCGAGTAGCGAATCTTATACAACAACAACATCTCGTAAGCTTAAAATAATATACACCAGAAATAGCTTCCTTAGGGGGGCCTCGTAGCCTGGTGGATAGCGCGCAGGACTCGTAATTCTGTGGCGCGGGTTCGATTCCCGCACGAGGCGGAAACAAATGGGCAAAAGTTTCTTTCACCCTGAATGCCCCTGTTACCTAGCAGTAAATAGGTACCTGGGTGTTAGTCAGCTGTCACGGGCTGCTTCCTGGGGGTGGAGGCCTGGTCGAGGACCGGGCCGCGGGGACACTAAAGCCCCGAAATCAACTCAAGATAACCTCAAGATAACCTCCTTCGTGGTGGCGTATTGTGTGAAGTGGCTCAAGCAACACAATGATCTCAAGGACAACTCTTTTTACCCTGTCGTAGCTCAGTCGATTAAGGCAGTGTCTGGGATGCTCCCGGACGCAGGTTCGAATCCTCGTCACGGCCCTTGTGGATTTGTACCTCTCAGGGACAATATCCAGGTGAACATGGGAAGACTACCTTGGTTAGGTTAGAGTTCATTTCGTTTGGTTACGTTAATACAATGACGATATGAAATACGTTATTTGACGATATGAAATATGTAATTTCGAAAACTATTTGAGTGTGCCCGCGAATTCCATTTACAGGAAACCAAATTAAAGAAAACGTTTTCAGCATACACTTTATATATTTTAAACCAACTATTTATATTATAATAAAGTTGTAACTTGATACTAATCTCTGGACGAAGGGAGGAACGAAGAGAGGGAAGGAAAAATGAAGGGAAGGAAGGAAAAAGGAAGGGAGGGAAGGAAGAACGAAGGGAAGGAAGAACGAAGGGAGGGAGGGAGGGAAGGAAGAACGAAGAGAGGGAAGGAAGAACAAAGAGAGGGAAGGAAGAACAAAGAGAGGGCAGGAAGAACAAAGAGAGGCAGGTCTAAAAAGGGAGAGAGAAGGACTGAAGAAAGAGGGTTAGAAAGAGGGAACTAAGTAGAGAGAGAAAATGAGAGGACACACATTAAAAAGTGAAAGTTAAAGAGATAATGGCTGAAGGATTAGCGAAAAGAAGAGGAGAATGGAAGAAGACGCTCAGAACTAGGAAAAAGAAACATGGGTAATGAAGTGAAAAGAGAGAACAAAGTGCAATACGATATATAGACGAAACAGAGAAAGACGAGAAGGGAGAATGAGGGAGGAGATGATAAAGGTGAGGAGAGAAGAGATCGGAGAATGAAGGGAAGATGTGTTGAAAGATAGAAGAGAGGAACAGAAGACTGGTGATAAAGAGAAGAGGGGATAAAGAGACTAATCTGGAGGAAGAGAGAAAGAGAAGGGAGAGGGGGGGAAGGGGGCAGGATAAATAAATGTAAACTATTTAACTGAACTGTTTACAATTTAGTACACAATAACTGGACAAATTACAGTACAAAGTATGACTCTGCCAACACAAGTATACACTATGTAACCAAACCCACTCTGTAAACAAAAGTATACACCAGGATAACCACAGTATACACTGTAACTAAAAGTATACACCAGGATAACCACAGTATACACTGTAACTAAAAGTATACACCAGGATAACCACAGACAACACTGTAACTAAAAGTATTCACTCTGTAAACAAAAGTACAGGAAAAAAACACATTAAGCGACCAGATTATTAAATCAGAGAAAACGGGATCACGCGAAAACTGACAAGTTTTACGTGGGGGAACTGAAGCAAAACTACCAGGACGTGTCGATACTAGACCCCCCAGGGGTCTATAATACACTATTCACCACGCCAGTTACAGCAGACGAGGCAAGGAAACGGCCTGAAATTAGATATTTGAAGTTGAATCACTGTGAGAAGATAATATTAGTCATTGTACGTCATGCATCATACCTGCCTCCATCACCATAACTGTTATATAATGCTATCTTCGCCGTATACACTATACTATACTTCTATATGTTAAATATTGCAGCTGAAGTGCACAGCAAAACTCTTTCCTTACTCTATAATGCTAATGGAGAGGGAGAGAACTACCAGACAGCTGAAAGATCGCTAACCTTGCCATGATTTCGGGGCTGAAGGTCCCCGCGGCCCCGACCAGGTCTCCTGGTTGTCGGACTGGTCGACAAGACTGTTGGTCGCGGCTATGCGACAGCATCTGGTCGGTTGCGACACTTCCAGGATACACCTGGAAGCTCTCTGATAGCATTATATAACAGGCATAGTGGAGGAGGCAGCGAAGCCCCTGCCCGAGCGTGTATGACATTGTTTATCTTTAAGTTATGAAATAATGTAGTACCCACAATTATTCAACGTCAAATATTTAATTCCAAATTTTCTGCTTAAACATTAGGAATAACAACTCACACCGAGGAAAGAGAGAGAGAGAGAGAGAGAGAGAGAGAGAGAGAGAGAGAGAGAGAGAGAGAGAGAGAGAGAGAGAGAGAGAGAGAGAGAGAGAGAGAGAGAGAGAGAGAGAGAGAGAGAGACCGAAATAGTTTAGTCCTTCCTGAAACGTGTCAAGGCGAGTCAGGACGAGTCGAAGCATGTTAGAACATGTCAAAGCATGTCAGACTGTTTCACACATGTCATGGGGGTGGCGGAATATATGTGGATATGTCATAACATGACAACACGTGTCACACAAGTGGAATGGAGGCAGGTGTGCTCTACCGAGCAAATTTAATTATTTTTATGTTCATTGTTGTTTTTGGCTTTCATTGTCCCTGTTGTTCCCGGAAAGGGACAGAGGGGGTGGAAGGGGGTGGGGGGGGGGGACATAACGATAAGACCGGAATAACTAGCAATTTTTGCCGCTTGAAAAAAATGGAATAAGCCGTAAAATCGCAAATTTCCAATAACCGCTTAGCATAATTAGGGCAGGATAATTATCCCGGGGCTTAATTTGACTTTCGTGATGACTCTAAAGAGTTCAATGGGAGTCATTTATGCTGGAAACTCTGCAATGAGAGGCAATGGTGCTTCTGCCCCCCTTAGGCCAGCTCAAGCATGTCTACACACACATACACACATACACACATACATACATACATACACATACACAGGACCACCTACACACACAAATGGGGGCCTCGTGGCTGAGTGGACAGCGCTCGTAGGAGGTTTCTACTACTAGGTTTCTATATAGACTAATATTCATGTCAATTACTTAGTCTATATATTAGGGAATTGATATTGTTGTAACAAGCATTAATAATTGCGCTAACAGGGATGAGATGTTGAATAGGGTGGTTGAGTCGGTGTCTCCAGCTACTCAGAGCATCTTAATGTTTGTGCCAAACTGTAGCGCCACTTGCCGCCAAGAAATATTCCAGAAAACAACCTAGGATGCCGGACCAACCGGGCTGTGGTGGGTATGTGGGCCTGCGGGCCGCTCCAAGCAACAGCCTGGTGGACCAAACTCTCACAAGTCGAGCCTGGCCTCGGGCCGGGCTTGGGGAGTAGAAGAACTCCCAGAACCCCATCAACCAGGATAGCAGAGTTCTTTCAAGTGTAGGTTACACATATACGAACGAGTTTGAGGTGGACATATATGAGCTATTTCGTATCATCCAACAGGCTTATTGCATGGATCAAGAGTAGAAGAACACGAAGGTGCGCCACATACAGGAATTCCCCAAATTTGAATAACAACTTAACTAATCATACAGCAAAGAGTTTTGTGGGGTAGTTTGTGATGCAAGTGTGAGGGCCCGGCGCCACTCGGCCGTCAGGACCCCAGGGGCACATCAGGACCACAGGGGGGCACATCAGGACCACAGGGGGGCACATCAGGACCACAGGGGGGTACATCAGGACCACAGGGGGGTACATCAGGACCACAGGGGGGTACATCAGGACCACAGGGGGGTACATCAGGACCACAGGGGGGCACATCAGGACCACAGGGGGGCACATCAGGACCACAGGGGGGTACATCAGGACCACAGGGGGGTACATCAGGACCACAGGGGGGTACATCAGGACCACAGGGGGGTACATCAGGACCACAGGGGGGTACATCAGGACCACAGGGGGGTACATCAGGACCACAGGGGGGTACATCAGGACCACAGGGGGGTACATCAGGACCACAGGGGGGCACATCAGGACCACAGGGGGGCACATCAGGACCACAGGGGGGTACATCAGGACCACAGGGGGGTACATCAGGACCACAGGGGGGTACATCAGGACCACAGGGGGGTACATCAGGACCACAGGGGGGCACATCAGGACCACAGGGGGGTACATCAGGACCACAGGGGGGTACATCAGGACCACAGGGGGGTACATCAGGACCACAGGGGGGCACATCAGGACCACAGGGGGGGCACATCAGGACCCCAGGGACACATCAGGACCACAGGGGGGTACATCAGGACCACAGGGGGGCACATCAGGACCACAGGGGCACATCAGGACCACAGGGGGGCACATCAGGACCCCAGGGGGGCACATCAGGACCACAGGGGGGCCCACTTACCCTGTGTCAAGAAAGTTACTGCCTGGAAATGACAAACTTCGCCTCACCTGAGCATACAAAACCTATAGCAGTTTCTGATATTGACTGGTGGGGGTGTGACTAGCCGACGTCACCCCCCCCCCCAAACCCCTCCTCCCCTGTGTACCTGGGCACGAAGACCCCCCCCCCTCTCCCCCATTCAAGTGATCAATGTAGCCACTATAACGTACAATAACAGGTTATAGCCACTATAACCGTGTTATAGCCACTATAACACGGTACATTTGAGACTACTGTAGGAACATTTGAGACTACTGTAGGAACATTTGAGACTAGTGTTATAGGAACGCAATACCCGTCAGCTGACTGTCAGCTGACTGTTCTCAGGCGTGCCTGATAGACTGTTTTATTGCCACGTTTATCTATTCTCTCTGTTAAGTCCTACATTTCTTTCTTCTCTTTCCTTGCCTCTTCCCCCCTTCCGTTTCTGGCAGCGTATGTGCACCTTTGGAAGCGTTAGGCAATTGTTTATCAAGTTTTGGAATTTCAACTGAATATGGGACCCCTTCAAGGGCTCCAGAGACCCCTTCAAGGGCTCCAGAGACCCCTTCAAGGGCTCCAGAGACCCCTTCAAGGACTCCAGGGACCCCTTCAAGGGCGCCAGAGACCCCTTCAAGGACTCCAGAGACCCCTTCAAGGGCTCCAGAGACCCCTTCAGGCGCCAGAGACCCCTTCAGGCGCCAGAGACCCCTTCAAGGGCTCCAGAGACCCCTTCAAGGACTCCAGCGTCTGAAGCGTCAGCAACTAAGTTCAAAAGCAAGATGGCGGGCTCGTCGACATAACCAAAGATTTTCACCTGAATTTACCTGAGGGACACGGTCCCTCTAGTGGCCTCGACGGGGACAGGAAGCCTGCATACTTCCAGTTTCAGCGAGTCACTGCGGCTACCCAGCGAGGAAACGCCCGCAGCATCCACCAGCCTCTTCTTCACTCTGACCGAAGACTGGAACTTCAGGAGTGAAACTTCAACAAGTTCCACACCTGTCGGAATGGAACTTGTGAAGTACCGTAGAACTTCATGGCGGAGGGTGTGGAGGTGAACAGGTGAACAGGTGAAGGTGAACAGGTGGAGGAAACAAAAAACACGATTCATTTGAATTCAAAAAATTCTTAACCGTCACAAACGTTCTGAATGACGTCATCAGCTCAGGGCCTTTGTGGGGATTATCTGAATGACGTCATCAACTCCAGAGCTCATCCTCCCCCAGCAAGCAATAGCCTCCCCCCGCAAGCAATAGCCTCCCCCAGCAAGCAATAACCTCCCCCAGCAAGCAATAGCCTCCCCCAGCAAGCAATAACCTCCCCCAGCAAGCAACAGCCTCCCCCCAGCAAGCAATAACCTCCCCCAGCAAGCAACAGCCTCCCCCAGCAAGCAATACCCTCCCCCAGCAAGCAACAGCCTCCCCCAGCAAGCAATACCCTCCCCCAGCAAGCAACAGCCTCCCCCAGCAAGCAATACCCTCCCCCAGCAAGCAGCAGCCTCCCCCAGCAAGCAATACCCTCCCCCAGTAAGCAACAGCCTCCCCCAGCAAGCAACAGCCTCCCCCAGCAAGCAATACCCTCCCCCAGCAAGCAACAGCCTCCCCAGCAAGCAATAACCTCCCCCAGCAAGCAACAGCCTCCCCCAGCAAGCAACAGCCTCCCCCAGCAAGCAATAGCCTCCCCAGCAAGCAATAGCCTCCCCCAGCAAGCAATAGCCTCCCCCAGCAAGCAACAGCCTCCCCCAGCAAGCAACAGCCTCCCCCAGCAAGCAACAGCCTCCCCCAGCAAGCAATAGCCTCCCCCAGCAAGCAATAGCCTCCCCCAGCAAGCAATAGCCTCCCCCAGCAAGCAATAGCCTCCCCAGCAAGCAACAGCCTCCCCCAGCAAGCAACAGCCTCCCCCAGCAAGCAACAGCCTCCCCCAGCAAGCAACAGCCTCCCCCAGCAAGCAATAGCCTCCCCCAGCAAGCAATAGCCTCCCCCAGCAAGCAATAGCCTCCCCCAGCAAGCAATAGCCTCCCCCAGCAAGCAATAGCCTCCCCAGCAAGCAACAGCCTCCCCCAGCAAGCAACAGCCTCCCCCAGCAAGCAACAGCCTCCCCCAGCAAGCAACAGCCTCCCCCAGCAAGCAATAGCCTCCCCCAGCAAGCAATAGCCTCCCCCAGCAAGCAACAGCCTCCCCCAGCAAGCAACAGCCTCCCCCAGCAAGCAACAGCCTCCCCCAGCAAGCAACAGCCTCCCCCAGCAAGCAACAGCCTCCCCCAGCAAGCAATAGCCTCCCCCAGCAAGCAATAGCCTCCCCCAGCAAGCAACAGCCTCCCCCAGCAAGCAACAGCCTCCCCCAGCAAGCAACAGCCTCCCCCAGCAAGCAATAACCTCCCCCAGCAAGCAATAACCTCCCCCAGCAAGCAACAGCCTCCCCCAGCAAGCAACAGCCTCCCCCAGCAAGCAATAGCCTCCCCCAGCAAGCAATAGCCTCCCCCAGCAAGCAACAGCCTCCCCCAGCAAGCAATAGCCTCCCCCAGCAAGCAATAGCCTCCCCCAGCAAGCAACAGCCTCCCCCAGCAAGCAACAGCCTCCCCCAGCAAGCAACAGCCTCCCCCAGCAAGCAATAGCCTCCCCCAGCAAGCAACAGCCTCCCCCAGCAAGCAACAGCCTCCCCCAGCAAGCAACAGCCTCCCCCAGCAAGCAATAGCCTCCCCCAGCAAGCAATAGCCTCCCCCAGCAAGCAACAGCCTCCCCCAGCAAGCAATAGCCTCCCCCAGCAAGCAATAGCCTCCCCCAGCAAGCAACAGCCTCCCCCAGCAAGCAACAGCCTCCCCCAGCAAGCAACAGCCTCCCCCAGCAAGCAATAGCCTCCCCCAGCAAGCAACAGCCTCCCCAGCAAGCAACAGCCTCCCCCAGCAAGCAACAGCCTCCCCCAGCAAGCAACAGCCTCCCCCAGCAAGCAACAGCCTCCCCCAGCAAGCAACAGCCTCCCCCAGCAAGCAACAGCCTCCCCCAGCAAGCAATAGCCTCCCCCAGCAAGCAACAGCCTCCCCCAGCAAGCAACAGCCTCCCCCAGCAAGCAATAGCCTCCCCCAGCAAGCAACAGCCTCCCCCAGCAAGCAATAGCCTCCCCCAGCAAGCAAATAAACCCTCCTACATTCCTAAGACTTCAGCCTCCAATTTTGCCTGTCAAGTGATATTATTGACCGTTAATCCACTGTGCTATAAAATATATATATATATATATATATATATATATATATATATATATATATATATATATATATATATATATATATATATATATATAATGATCGTACTTTGCACACTCGACTGCAACGAAAAATAATTTAGTTTTAGTCTTGTTAAAGAAAATGGAAGTCTGAACTGCATGTCAGCTCTCCAATTTTGGTTTTAATGGTCAAAGTTTTAGGATAAAGTCTGAGACAGGGAATGTAAGACTTTGTACTGGTGTATTTGTATTCCCTTCTCCAGTGGTGTTTCATATATGTTAATTACTTTATCTGTCTCTTAGTCTTCCAGTTTCCCTGTCTCTCAGTGTCTCTGTGTCTCTGTGTCTCTGTGTCTCAGTGTCTCAGTGTCTCTCAGTGTCTCTCAGTGTCTCAGTGTCTCAGTGTCTCAGTGTCTCAGTGTCTCAGTGTCTCAGTGTCTCTGTGCTTCTGTGTCTCTGTGTCTCAGTCTCAGTGTCTCAGTGTCTCAGTGTCTCTGTGTCTCCGTCTCTCCGTCTCTCCATCCCTCACAATTTGTGGGATAGACAGGCTATTAATCTCAGAATTATTAATGCCTGAGGCGCCATGATTTGTGAGGAGGGAGAATGGACGCAGCCAACCACCGCTGCCCACAACAGGTCGACGAGCCTGTGTGTGGTGCCTCACTCTTGCTGCAAGATCCCGCTGTTAGCTCTTGGGCCCCGCCTTCCTTACCGCCGGTTGTCTAATGGATTCACTCCCACCTCTCTTTTTCTATTTCTTGTCTAGTACATACATCTCTCTCTCTCTCTCTCTCTCTCTCTCTCTCTCTCTCTCTCTCTCTCTCTCTCTCTCTCTCTCTCTCTCTCTCTCTTTCTCTCTCGTACAGAAAAAGGACAGGAGTGGAAGCTAGAAACTCTAGTAAGCCGGTGGAATGTAAGTAAGCATTTAAGTTGTTAAGTGTCTTAACTAAGTGAAATGACTTAATTGGGCATGCATTTGAGGCTAACTCCATCCACAGGTTAGATACGAAGCAATATCAATAGAATGGAGAAGAGATAGAGCAATAGAATATTCGATAGAGATAGAGCATTCGCATCAATGCAATAGATTCTAATGGGGAAGCAATAGTGTCGCCAGCGATGATATATGCCAACCAGCGACTAAACGAAGGGGTCCAGGAGCTGAAGCTTCCCCATTCAAGCAGATATATATGTGGACACACACCAGCATGATTTATGGGTGTTGCAGGGGCTCGAACTGAGGAAGGTCACAGTTGGGCTCCCAACTCGTGTCTGGCGCCAATATCGTATCACAATAACGCCAGGATTCCTCGTTACTACACCCCTTAATGTCTGTATATCGTCACTTGTCCTCATGCACCCTCCCTCTCCTCCTCTCCCCTCTACCCACTATCCCTCCCTATCCCTTCTTCCCTCCCTCCCTCTCTCTCCATAACCTCTCCTTCCTCTCTCTCTCCTCTTACCTCTCCACTCCCCCTTCCGTTCCTGTTTATGTTCTAATCTTAATTAATTGACGATGGCTAGAAAGCCGTCTATCCATCAGTTAATTTGTTAGTTGACTCAGTCCCGGCTGTTAGTTGACTCAGTCTATCAAACAGTGGCTCAACCTGTTATTTTCAGTCTATCTCCATCTTCAGTTTTGCATGCCATAGAAGCGAAAGATTTGGAATTACTTACAAACTCTCAAGACTGCAGTCTGAACGTCATATCTTCCAGAGTAGGTATGACAAGTGGCCGCTGACATACCCGGAGCCCAAGAGCTGAAGCCCGCCCTCTAGGATAAAAAAAAAGAAGAATGCCCACCTAAATTGAGCCTTAATCCCATAAAGTGTACGGTTATATGAATGGATGAGCATATAGACCCAAAAGAACAGAGAGAGAGAGAGAGAGAGAGAGAGAGAGAGAGAGAGAGAGAGAGAGAGAGAGAGAGAGAGAGAGAGATCAGGAATCAGTACATAGGATAACCGACGATTAGAAAAGTGGGGTCCAAGAGCTAAGAGCGCAATCCTCAAGATACAAATAGGTATAAACACACATACACAGGTGGAAACTGAGTGCCCAAATGAGCCACAGAGATATTAGAAAGAACTTTTTTAGTGTCAGAGTGGTTGACAAATGGAATGCATTAGGAAGTGATGTGGTAGAGGCTGACTCCATACACAGTTTCAAGTGTAGATATGATAGAGCCCAATAGGCTCAGGAACCTGTACACCAGTTGATTGACAGTTGAGAGGCGGGACCAAAGACCCAGAGCTCAACCCCCGCAAGGACAAATAGATGAGTACACACACTCACTCACACACACACACACACACACACACATACACACACACACACACACACACATGATTGACGGTTGAGAGGCGGGACCAAAGAGCCAAAGCTCAACCCCCGCAAGCACAAATAGATGAGTACACACACACACACACACAAACACACACAAACACACACACACACACACACACACACACACACACACACACACACACACACACACACACACACACACACACACACACACGGGGACCAAAGCGGGGACTTTGGCGGGACCAAAGAGCCAGAGCTCAACCCCCGCAAGCACAATTAGGTGAGTACACACACACACACACACACACACACACACACACACACACACACACACACACATTAATGTTCATCTCTGGAAGCAGCTCTGGCGGTCCACCGAGCAGCCGTGCCTCGGCAACCAATTTCACCCCTGAAGAACCCTATTTTACCCACTATTCCCATTCCAGCCGGCTCCCGTCCCCCGCCTCCAGTTCTCTCCCCACCCGGCAAGTTTGGAGCCGGATTGTGCCACCATTTATCTCTTAATCACTACATCCCCTGTTCTTTTGTATTTCTTTGTTCTCTTTCCTTATATTTTTTTTACCTCAAACTTTTCTCGTTTACAAAAAAGTTTACAAATTTAGATATCTTTTTTTTTTTAAGTGTCCAGGATGTAAATTTATTATTTGTGAAGGTATTGCAAGTTATTTTGTTGTTGTTATTGATGTTATTTTGTTGTTGTTATTGATGTTATTTAAGTGTTATTTTGATGTTGTCATCTGTGTGTTCTTGTAATCATCTGTATGAACTTGCTCTTGTTCATGGGATCATCCCAGACCCGCCTCTCAACTGTTGTGAATGTGTGTGTCATATGTTGTTGTTATAGATTCCGCTACTGGGAACCAAAAGTTCCAAGTAGCACGGGCTATGGTGAGCCCCGAAGTGGATTTACCTAGCACAGGAGCGAGGCTGTAACTGGTGTGTGTGTTATAGAATGATATGGGTTAAATACACCCCTCCCTCCACCCCCCTTGCACCACCGGAAGACTAGCTAGGGGGGGAAGGGGGTTGGGGAAAATATGTGTGGGGGGGTGGTGGCGTTGTGGTGGGCACGGGGGGTTCCTTGACGCAAACATGTCCTTAGCTGGCTGGTGTTTACTTTCCATCAGCAGGTTAGCGGCAGGGAGGAAGAGGAGAAGGGGGAGAGTCTGGGGGAGCCGGAGTCAGGCACGCCACAGAAAAATTTACCTAACATAGTAAATTGGGTCAGTCATTTTAAGGCAAGCTGAACAGATGTCTCTTCCTCCCTCTCTTTCTCCCTGTCTCTCCCTCCCTCTCTTTCTCCCTGTCTCTCCCTCCCTCTCTTTCTCCCTGTCTCCCTCAACCATTTTCGTCTCGCCCAAGAATCGAACCCGGGATCCCCGACTGATCGAGAACTAAGCCAACTGTAGTACATGAATATAAGAGTATTTGTGATGATGCAGAAGCAGATGATTACGTGCGGCACGGCCTACACTGAGCAAAACCCAAGGGACGGCCCACAAGGCACACGACAGTGTCACCGATATTATTAAGAGGAGCCTCGCCTTTGCCCAGTGTCCAGCAGAGGGAGAGCCTCGCCTCTACCCAGTGTCCAGCAGGGAGAGAGCCTCGCCTCTGCCCAGTGTCCAGCAGGGAGAGAGCCTCGCCTCTACCCAGTGTCCAGCAGGGAGAGAACCTCGCCTCTACCCAGTGTCCAGCAGGGAGAGAGCCTCGCCTTCTAATTTTGCATACTTCTACTGCCCCCGCTCGTAGACCAGAGGGAATTACACCCATGGTCGATTGGCAGACAACCTACGTTTGCCTATACTCTAGTATCTACCTTGAGAGCCACATACATTGCCCTCCCTGCTAGACAAGCACGAACTGCTGTCATCCACAGGGAAAGAGCCAAATCAAAGAAGTACATGATGACCAGACCACACACTAGAAAATGAAGGGACGACGACGTTTCGATCGATCGACCACAATCGACTTGAGAATGGTCCAGGACGGACCGAAACGTCATCGTCCCTTCACCTTCTAGTGTGTGATCTGGTCAACATTTATCAGCCACGTTATTGTGACTCCTCGTCTGCAAAGAAGAACATGGAAACAGGCCATTAGTACAACTTTGTTCTTATAGGATCTGAAACTCTTGGTCCGTGGCAACAGTGTGCAAGGAGCTTTCTCAAGGAGCTGGCTTCCAGAGTCGTCGAAACAACGTTACCCAAGAGCAGCGGGCTTCCTTTTCCAGTGTCTCAAAGTGATGATCCAAATAGAGAAATACCGACTGTTTTCTCCGTTTCTGCCCAGTATTCGAAGAGCTAGAAGAAAGCTACAGGTTCTAGGAAAAGTTCCTGTTTTGTAACCATATAGCCTTGTACAATGAAGTATATCATTAAAGAGGAGTGGTAGAAGTAAACACTTGTACGAATTCAGAGACAAACGACAAGATTGTCTTTATATATACTCTTTACTTCCTTCTGAGGCAATGGGCTATGATGCTGCATTGAAGGCAATGTCTTCACTAAACAAGACCATTATCACTGTAACCATCTTCAGTATACACAATGCCTTCCTCACTGTATATTATACATCAGCCATTCAATAATTTTGCAAACCAAACACTTTGCTTCAATATTAAATAGGATATTAAAACAACGTAAAGACCACTCTGGATTTCCACCGTGCAGTTACTCCCTGCTTGCTCATCAATCCCTACATCAGTTCATTCATCAAGTAATCCATCCATCCATCAACCGGGCCATCCACGCTATGTTTACAGGTCGACTTGATCTGTGCCTCACGGCTCCCTGCACCACCATCGTCAGCAGTGTAGCCGGCATCATTCCTCACCCTTTGTGCTCGTCTCTGCCTCAAGTGTGTGTGTGAGGAGTCACCATGAGAGGGAGTGCCACTCTGGAGGCATGGAGGGAGTGCCATTCTGGGGGCCGGTTGTGGTGCCAGCAGCAGAGAGGGCCATCGGTCCAGTTAAACCCGGCCCCGCACCTTGTTTAAGATAAGTGGCATTGTTGATTGTGTCTGGGTAGAGAAGTGGGAGATGAGGACACTCTAGTGATGATGGATCATGCAGGGAGAGAGAGAGAGAGAGAGAGAGAGAGAGAGAGAGAGAGAGAGAGAGAGAGAGAGAGAGAGAGAGAGAGAGAGAGAGAGAGAGAGAGAGAGAGCACAAGGATGCCAGACAAAACTTTCATTTGAATGAATCTGGACAAAATATACAAGCCATAATGAGAGCTAAAAGGTCATAATATATGGATTCATATCATTGAACAAACATTGACTTCATCGGTTTGTAAACTGTGTGTGTGTGTGTGTGTGTGTGTGTGTGTGTGTGTGTGTGTGTGTGTGTGTGTGTGTGTGTGTGTGTGTGTGTGTGTGTGTGTGTGTGTGTGTGTGTGTGTGTGTGTGTATGTGTGTGTGTGTGTGTGTGTGTGTGTGTGTGTGTGTGTGTATGTGTGTGTGTGTGTGTGTGTGTGTGTGTGTGTGTGTGTGTGTGTGTGTGTGTGTACTCACCTAGTTGTGTCTCCAAGATCGAGCATTGACTCTTGGATCCCTCCAACCCAGTTGTGTGTGTGTGTGTGTGTGTGTGTGTGTGTGTGTGTATGTGTGTGTGTGTGTATGTGTGTGTGTGTGTGTGTGTGTGTGTGTGTGTGTGTGTGTGTGTGTATGTGTGTGTGTGTGTGTGTGTGTGTGTGTGTGTGTGTGTGTGTGTGTGTGTGTGTGTGTGTGTGTGTGTGTGTACTCACCTAGTTGTGTCTCCAAGATCGAGCATTGACTCTTGGATCCCTCCAACCCAGTTGTGTGTGTGTGTGTGTGTGTGTGTGTGTGTGTGTACCTACACATTTAGGAGACCAACAAGTGGGTAACCTACGCCAGAGCAAAGTTAATATAATACAACCCACGCGTAGAACACACTCCCAAAGACACACATGTACCATTACCTACAAGAAACCGGGCCCCAAGAACAGGAACTAGGTCTCCACAACCAGTTAACCCCCCCCCCCCCCGCCCCCCAGGGCAGTAAGCGCGCGCCCTCCTCTCTACAACCACTAATATTTTCACTCATCCAAATTCGTTATTCGCAGACGTGACGTCATAAGCGCTATATTCACTGCCCATTTTTAACGTCATTGTCGTTTGAACGATAACTCAATTATGGGCCGTATTTGTCAGCGTTGTTGAATATAAACTTTATATCGTGGCAATTACCTCAGGCAGGACGGCTATCGTCCGCTGGCTCTTGCTATCACTCCACTATTCTACTATTATGACTTTTATTACTTATTTTTTTAATTGTTTTATTGTTTTTATTATTCAGCAGGCATATCCTGGTCAATATTTTACTGGGCATTATTTTGTTTGTTAGTAACTTATATATTCGTTTGTATATTATATATTTATATCTAACGTGTTTTCAGTGTTATGTTAACTTTTTCTACCTCTTTTTTTCCTCTCTCCCTCTCTCTTTCTCCTGCTCTTTCTCCCCTTTCTCTCTCTTCTTCCTCCCCTCTTCCACACGGGCTCACCATAGCCCGTGCTACATGGACATTTCGTTCTGAGTAGCTAAATCTAAACCAATCATTCCTCTTCCTCTCCCTCTCTCTATCCCCTCTTTCCTTTCACTTCCCTCTCACTCCCTCCCTCCCTCTCATTCACTCCCCCTCTCTCTCACTCACTCAATAACTCACTCTGTTGACTAGACCACACACTAGAAGGTGAAGGGACGACGACGTTTCGGTCCGTCCTGGACCATTCTCAAGTCGATCAACTCACTCTCACTCACTCTCACTCCCTCTTTCTCCTCCTCTCCCTCTCTCTCTCGCTCAGGTCTGCCTTGCAGGTTCGAACCCAACATGTTGTTGTTGTTGTAGATTCAGCTACTCGGAAAAAAGTTGCAAGTAGCACGGGCTATGGTGAGCCCGTAGTGGACTTACCTGGCACAAAAGTGGGGCTGTAACTGGCGAACCCAACAGTGCGGAGCCAAGACTTGTAGCACTGCCTACACGTACACCACTCCGCCTCATCAACAAGGGCTAAATGTTCATTAATCCAGACATTAAATCCAGTGTTTACGAATGACAACCCTCCCCCTCCTCCCACCCCCCTTGCACACGCCCCCGCGACTGATGACGTGTGAAGACTCTTCTCGAGCAGTGCTTCGTTCACGTCCTCTGCTCGAATCCCACCTTTTAGATGCTTCACTCATGTACTGCAACTACCAATAATGGCTAACACAACCTAACTACCTAATCGAAGTTTGGCCTAACTGTTGAGAACATTCTAGTGTGACGTATTACCTTATATCTGAGAGGAATATATTTTTAATAAGCATTACGTTAAAACTGACGTATCGGTCTTAATGCGTTAAAACATTACGCATTACGTTAACGCATTACGTTAAAACTGACGTTGCGCCGAGGCCTGGATGAGCCCAGCCTGAGGACAGGTTATCTTGAGGTTATCTTGAGATGATTTCGGGGCTTTTTAGTGTCCCCGCGGCCCGGTCCTCGACCAGGCCTCCACCCCCAGGAAGCAGCCCGTGACAGCTGACTAACACCCAGGTACCTATTTTACTGCTAGGTAACAGGGGCATAGGGTGAAAGAAACTCTGCCCATTGTTTCTCGCCGGCGCCTGGGATCGAACCCAGGACCACAGGATCACAAGTCCAGTGTGCTGTCCGCTCGGCCGACCGGCTCCCTACCGGCAGGTAGCACATACTGTGGGATTAGTTTCCAGTATGTTACATTTACCTAATGACTGCTATGTCTTGTGGCCCTTTACGTGGACAGGAAGCCATCGTCTTGTCAAAGAACCCACTTATTATTCGTGACATTTTGCCCACCTAAAGAAATCCTTAGTTTCCTGGAAGCCATTCTGAGTTTCTCGTCTTTGCGGACGCCACTGATGTCACCAGGGTTTAGGTGGCGCTGTAGTGATAGAATAAGGCTTCTGATGGCTCGTAGATTGACCTCGTGTTACCCGGGAACTGATCTTATCATTGTGCACAGTCGCGGGGCCTTTCTCTCACTCCCCTACATCATTTTCATTACGCAGAATGTGTTTGTTGTCGTCCAGAAGTTTCGGTCCAGTTTTGATTTATTCTAGAACTTCTTGTGTGTGTGTACTCGCCTAATTGTACTTGCGGGGGTTGAGCTCTAGCTCTTTGTTCCCGCCTCTCAACTATTAATCAACTTGTGTACAGGTTCCTGAGCCTACTGGGCTCTTTATCATATCTACATTGGAAACTGTGTATGGAGTCAGCCTTCACCACATCACAACTTAGTGCATTCCATCTGTTAACTACTCTGACACTGGAAAAATTCTTTCTAACGTCCCTGTGGCTCATTTGGGTACTCAGTTTCCACCTGTGTCCCCTTGTTCGTGTCCCGCCAGTGTTAAAGAGTTTGTCTTTGTCCACCCTGTCAATTACCCTGAGAATTTTGTGTATGTGTATGTATTCACCTAGTTGTACTTGCGGGGGTTGAGCTTTGCTCTTTCGGCCCGCCTCTCAACTGTCAATCAACTGTTTGTGTGTGTGTGTGTGTGTGTGTGTGTGTGTGTGTGTGTGTGTGTGTGTGTGTGTGTGTGTGTGTGTGTGTGTGTGTGTGTGTGTGTTTACTAGTTGTGTTTTTGCGGGGGTTGAGCTTTGCTCTTTCGGCCCGCCTCTCAACTGTCAATCAACTGTTTACTAACTACTAACTTACTAACTACTATTTTTTTTTCCTTCCCTACACCACACACACACACCCCAGGAAGCAGCCCGTGACAGCTGACTAACTCCCAGGTACCTATTTACTGCTAGGTAACAGGGGCACTTAGGGTGAAAGAAACTTTGCCCATTTGTTTCTGCCTCGTGCGGGAATCGAACCCGCGCCACAGAATTACGAGTCCTGCGCGCTATCCACCAGGCTACGAGGCCCCTTGCACCAGGCTACGAGGCCCCTTACACCAGGCTACGAGGCCGTGTGTGTGTGTGTGTGTGTGTATTCAATACATTGTACATCAACGGATTATAAACATACCAGAGGCAAGATTGTGCAACAAACATTAAGCTTATCGCACAACGGAAAGCAAGAGTCAGTGTGGACAAAAAATATATATATATTTTGGACTGTGACCAGCGCCGCAGCCTAACCTAACCGGCCTCTCGGCCCATAGGCCTAAATCTCTGGTACTACACAGCGTGTCCTCAGCTAAAGAGGCCTAACCCATCCCAGTTATCTCATTTTAACGAACGGTTCAAGTCAATATTCGCCATATTAAGGGGAAACTCGTGTGGGATTAACTCTTGCTCACATTTTGTTTGGAAATGTTCGGTACGGATAATTGAATTTTTTTAATTGTGAAGTCAATAATCTGTTAAATCCAGTTATTTTAATCTCTTTCCTCTCTCCTTTCTCTCTTTTTTTCTCTCCTCCCTCTCTCTCTCTCTCTCTCTATTTCCTATCTCTCTCTCTCTTTCCTCTCTCTCTCTTTCCTCTCTCACTCTCTCTCCTCCGTCTCTCTCTCTCCTCTCTCACTCTCTCCTCTCTCTCACTCTCTCCTCTCTCTCTCTCTCTCCTCTCCCACTTTGCTCAGTGATATACACACCTACAGTACCGTTGGGAGATGTATATGACATATGTGTATTCCCACATACACACCATCAACCCTCCTACGAAACCCGTACATCTTTCCTTAATCTTGTCAGTTTTGTTTACACTTGTTAAACCAATTGACGGGCTTCAAAACATGATTGAGAAAAGATGCACAGGTTTCGTAGGTGCTTGGGGGCAAATGGTTGACGACGCCTGAGCCAGGTAACTGATACACACACGGAGGATAAACAGGTAATGGATATTATTAATTAATGGATATAATCCTCTCTGACATGACCGAACACTGGAAAGTTGATTAGTGATCATCCAATCTTAGTGTCCTGGCTCTTCACTAACTCATTGATGACGCAAATTTAGCGTCCTGGCTCTTTGTTGAATCACTGATGACGCAATTTTAGCGTCCTGGCTCTTTGTTGAATCACTGATGACGCAAATTTTAGCGTCCTGGCTCTTTGTTGAATCATTGATGACGCAATTTTAGCGTCCTGGCTCTTCATTAAATCACTGATGACGCAATTTTAGCGTCCTAGCTCTTCATTAAATCACTGATGACGCAAATTTTAGCGTCCTAGCTCTTCATAAAATCACTGATGACGCAAAATTTTAGCGTCCTAGCTCTTCATTAAATCACTGATGACGCAAATTTTAGCGTCCTAGCTCTTCATAAAATCACTGATGACGCAATTTTAGCGTCCTGGCTCTTCATTAAATCACTGATGACGCAATTTTAGTGTCCTGCCTCTTCATTGAATCACTGATGACGCAAAATTTTAGCGTCCTAGCTCTTCATAAAATCACTGATAACGTAATCTTAGCCTTCGGGCTCGTTAATAAATCATTAACCTACGACCTATACTAAAAGTTACCTATTTTCCGAGAACACAGAGCTGGAGATGCATCGCGTCACCCACAACAAGCAAGGTGAATGAGGCCTCTACACAGTGACCTGTGTAGCCTCACTCTCTCGTGGAAGAAACACGCTCTCGCAAGAATTCCACATCACGAATCAGAAATTAAATGATTCATTGGTCATAATGAAAATAAATGACACACTTTTCACAATAGTGGCAGACACAATGACTCCTTTCACATTCAATTAATCCTTATTCATCAATTGAATAAGGATCATCAATAAGGAATAAGGATCAGACTTGAATCATCAAGTCTTTTCTACATTTATCACCGAGTTGCTTACCCAAAATTATAGTTTATTATTTATTCAAGTTATAAGATGTGATCATTGTAACTATGTATTGTTCGAAGCCTATTAGTACTGAACATGGTATTTAAGAACTGAATATACAATGTCTGTCGTCAGTAAGGATGATAATCTCATTATAACTTTAACTTATAATGTTTGTTAAAGATTCGCTACTTGGAACAAAAAGTTCCAAGCAGCACGGGCTATGGTGAGCCCGTAGTGAGTACTTATAAGCGTTCCGCCCTTCCCTAGGAATAATATTGCAATATACAAGTAAAAAATTGTTTTCCGGTTTGTCCAATTCAATAGTACAGATTTCAACCTTTTAATTTCGTTGTACGACGGTATATATATATATATTATATATATATATATATATATATATATATATATATATATATATATATATATATATATATATATATATATTGAATACACCTACACCCAGAATACTGCTCTCAGGGGAAGTTTTTTTATTATTATTATTTTTCTACCACAGACGTGGCCAGACATTTACAATGCTAACCAGCATATATACATTTTCTTCTGTCCTCCATGGACAGGGTGAGAGATTTGTCAAACATACAGTTCAGGGATTTATTAAACAATCACAGAAGGTGATCCTAGTGCTTTTAAAATGCTAGGCTAAGCTACATACGTAAATACATAGATACACAGATTTATGTATGCTATCATTGAGTGTTTGATGGGTCTTTTACATAGTCTTGTGTAAATTCTGTTAAGATTTAAGTGGTGAACCTAACCAGGCGCCAGATTCAAGAAGCAGTTACGCAAGCACTTACGAACCTGTACATCTTTTCTCAATCTTTGGCGGCTTTGTTTACAATTATTAAACAGTTAATGAGCTCCAAAGCACCAGGAGGCTGTTTATAACAATAACAACAATTGAATGGGAAGTTTTCATGCTTGCAAACTGTTTAATAAATGTAACCAAAGCCGTCAAAGATTGAGTAAAGATGTACACGTTCGTAAGTGCTTGCATAACTCCTTCGTGAATCTGGATCCAGACTCCTAGTCTTGAAGACGGTCTTGAAAACTGATGCTTCTCCTCCCCTCACACCTCACAACACCCCTTCCCCCTCCCATTTCCTCCTCCCCCTCTTCCCTCACCTTTCTCTCCATCCCTCACCACTGCACCTACCCGTGTCCCCTCACCGGTGGAAACAAAGGTGCCCACCTTAAACAAAAGGTGTTTCAGCCTCGTGGTTTGACAACTATGATTTACGGTCAAAGTTTTATTTGGAGATTTACAGGCAGAGGTCCCTCTCCCCCTCTCACTCTCTCTCACACACACGCACTCTCTCTCTCACTCTTATCTCCAAGTGATATCTAATAATCAAATTTGTGATAAGCGGAGAGTAATGTTTTGCGTGATATCGTGGATTTTGTGTGATATCGTGGAGCGTGCGAGGCTGCGAGTCGCCCTGGACGCTGTAATGTATTCCGTGTGATAGGGAGGGGGGGGGGAGGCGTCCCATTATTCTCCGGCAGATAATCATTTGCTTCTCTGATTTCTGAATTGAATTTACTGGGAAAAATGGTGAGAGTGAAAGCATACTGATGTACGTTAATATCACAGCGGGTGTGTGTGCGTGTGCGTGTGTGTGTGTGTGTGTGTGTGTGTACTCACTTATTTGTGCTTGCAGGATCGAGCATTGGCTCTTGGATCCCGCCTTTCCAGCCATCGGTTGTTTACAGCAATGACTCCTGTCCCTGTCCCTGTGTGTGTGTGCGTGTGTGTGTGTGTGTGTGTGTGTGTGTGTGTGTGTGTGTGTGTGTGTGTGTGTGTGTGTGTGTGTGTGTGTGTGTGTGTGTGTGGGACATACACCGTGACGCAGACACATTCAACATTGTGTAGTCAGAAAGAATACGTGTTCCCCAAAAAATAAATGATTAATGATGTATATTAAAATTGTGCGTATTGTTAGGCGTATAATAAGTTACCGGTAGGTGTTTTTTTTTTTAGTACGGCTGGCAATAATTTATATTTGGGTGAAGTTATATTAGAGAGAAACGTTTCAACCTTAGGAAGTAAACAAAGCTCTCTTCGAGCAAGTATGAGGGTATTGAGTTGTGAGTCTGGACGCCACACCTTGCCAGTGTTGAGGGCTCATGTACTGACCCTCAGCCCGTCCTCCAAACAAAGACCCAAAAGTCCATTCCATCCACCCGCCAACCCGTTTGTTTATGAATGAAAAACGGTTTACACACGACTCACAACTGTTGAAGTTCGAACACTTCCGGAACAATTTGCTGACGAATTTTTTTCGAACCACAACGCTGTAAATGCTTCACCCACGTACTACAAATACAAATAATGGCCAACAGAACCTAAACACCTAACCTAACCTAAACATCTAACCTAACCTATGCCTATATATGCACAATATGCTAATATATTATAACATTTATTTATATTTGAGATCATTCCTATTTTGAATGAACAGTGTGTTAAAATTGGTGAATACGTCTTTGGGGCAGGCCGGTGGATGGAATGGACATATCTCTGAGGACGGGGTTGACTGACCTGTCCCGCCATAACAGGTCGAGAACAGAGACCTGTTCTTCACCTTGTTCCATCTCAACCCTTCTCCCCGCCACTATCTCTATCCGAGGCGTGGAACATTATTTTATTGTTTGTCTGTGTAAATTTATGGTGTTGTGTTGGGTGTTATGACGTAGTTGCCAGACTTATTAATAACCGTCAGTATTTATAGCTCATTTGTTGATACCCAGAACAAAAGTTTGGCCAGCTGTTAATTTTGTCGCCTGTTAGTGTTGACGGACGGGATTGTGACAATAGTATATTCTAACATTAGCGGGCTCTAGTTTGGTGAGTGTTGCTGACAACACCAAAGTTTATTGTTCATGATTGTTTATGCTGGAAAAAACTGTTTTTTTTATACCAGCGACCTCCAATGTATTAACACTAATGGAACCCACATTTTGTTTGACATCTGTCATGAAAACTTTGTGGCGTTCTTCCACGCTGTAATTTATTGATTTTTCCCAAAAATGTTGTAGCTTTATCATGCCTTAAAAAAAAATTAAAATACACGATGACTTTTGGAGCTGGCTTTTCACCCGTTAGCTCTCTGATGCAGTGACTTCTTATATATCAATATATTATGTATATTTTAGAAATTATGAATGTAGTTCCCTTCCACAGCCCGTCACCTGATCGCGTTTTCATCACCTTACACTTGCCGATGTTGAAATTCAGTAGCCATATCCAATTCTACAACTTTTCTCAATCATATTTGAGTATTTTATAATCCTTACCCGTCTCGACTCTTCTCACTAACCTTGTATTATCTACGATCATCCCCCATAACTTGGTCATTAACAAATATAATGGGTCCTAGCATCGATCCCTGAGGAACTCTCCTTATCCTACACCAATCCAACATCTCATCTTTCACAACGGCTCGCTAACTCTTGCCTTATCCATTACCCTTCTCTACTACAGAGAGAGAGTAGTCTCCGTAGAGACTATTACACTGTGTAGTAGTCTCTTATGGTGACCAGACCACACACTAGAAGGTGAAGGGACGACGACGTTTCGGTCCGTCCTGGACCATTCAACAAGTCGATTGTGACTTAGGAATGGTCCAGGACGGACAGAAACGTCGTCGTCCCTTCACCTTCTAGTGTGTGGTCTGGTCAATTCATTTTATAGATATTTTTGGATACTCTTATGTTCGTGTATTCGTTCCTAGCTCTGTTGTACCGTTACCAGTGCTCTTCTCTGCTCTATATCTTCTCCTTCTTCCTGCTTTGTTCTTTGTTCTTCTTGGGATTATCTACTGAACCATAGTTTGTTATATTCCCTCAAACCTCTTACCCTTATTCTTAGTTTGAATCTCTCTTCAGCCTCTTTGCATCTTCATTCTACTTGATTTATTATTTCCTGGACCGTCTTCCCTCCATGTTCTTCTTCTTCTTGAGGGAGCCGGTCGGCCGAGCGGACAGCACGCTGGACTTGTGATCCTGTGGTCCTGGGTTCGATCCCAGGCGCCGGTGAGAAACAATGGGCAGAGTTTCTTTCATCCCATGCCCCTGTTACCTAGCAGTAAAATAGGTACCTGGGTGTTAGTCAGCTGTCACGGGCTGCTTCCTGGGGGTGGAGGCCTGGTCGAGGACCGGGCCGCGGGGACACTAAAAAGCCCTGAAATCATCTCAAGATAACCTCAAGATAACCTCCCACTACACATTACTTAGATACTCTTCATGTAATTTCCTTTTCTGTAATATACTCCCTTTTTCTCTGGGCCTCATGTCCTCTGGTGTTGCTTGTAGTTCAGTCGTATAGTCATGATGAGTGGCTCCTGCTGCGTGGTTATGTTGCCAAGACCTCCATGCAACCCGTTCTCGCACTTTCTTACACTCAATATTGACTTCTTAAATACGTGCATATGTGACATACTAAACATACTAGTTTACCTTGAAAAGCTTCATAGAAAACACCGACCTTACCTAACCTTCTTAGTATGTTAAGATAAGCATCTTATTGCTTCGTAATTACAATTATTACTTAACCTATACCTATAATAGGTTAGGTCCAGTAGGCTTCGTGCATCGCCTTCACCTTGTCTTTTGTGTCAGCCCATATATATATATATATGCTGTGTCAAGAAGTTCCTTTCCATAACTGACACTGATTGTGCACCCTCTTCTTTCCCCCCCCCACCATCTGATATGCATGTGCGCGTGCGCAAGCGTGAGTTCGTGCAGACACGCGCGCAATCTGTTACATTAACATACACCTAACAATTTAAAACCAACTTGACCCCAGCTCTCTCTCTAAAAAAATAAAAAGTCGACTAAAAGTTTGTAATTAAAATAATTTCCCCCACAAGGTGCAGGGGCGTCTCGGCCCCCCCCCCCCCCCACATCTTGACAACCTTCACAATACAATACCTTCACTCCAGGCAATTACAGTCATTATACGACTGTTAATGGCGGCAGACTGACAGTTATTACTATTTACAGGAATAAATACACGAGAATACAGTACAAATATGTTTAACAGATCTTTTCAATAAACTCAGTTCAAAGAGATGCAATCTGAATTAAACGGGACTGAGGCAGACACACAGGCAGAGAGAGAGAGAGAGAGAGAGAGAGAGAGAGAGAGAGAGAGAGAGAGAGAGAGAGAAACAGAGAGACAGAGATACAGAGAGACAGAGATACAGAGAGAGACAGAGATACAGAGAGACAGAGATACAGAGAGAGACAGAGATACAGAAAATCAGAGAGATACAGAGAGAGAGAGAGACTACACCAAACACACCAACACCCCACTTGAAGCATCAACACCACCATAAAAGCCTGGTAAACAGCGCCTTGCTCTAACTCACAACTACACCGGCGCAGATCTTAATGTTATTTCATTACCCAACGAGAGGTGCCTCTTTTTCAGCCAGAAAACGTGTTTATGCCCGCGACTGCTTTATGCTCGCCGGCACCAAACTTCTTGCCAGTCGCGAATTTTAAGGCGCCACTTTTAATTAATAAGTTAAATACTGCATGCGCCAGATGGTTTTGTATTAGTTTTATATTTTGCATGAGATGAATGGTAATGGAGGGTCCGGGAGGCAGGGTGTGTGGAGAGAGGGAGAGAGAGAGAGGGAGGGAGGGAGAGAGAGAGAGATAGAGAGAGAGGACGGTAGAAATAGCCTAAGCTACTAAGCTTTCACCCTTTGAGATGTATTTTCGTGTCTCGATAAACATACTTGAGAGAAATACTTGGTGAGAATCACCAATATTTTCTACTTATTGATTGCTTTCTTCAAGCAATGAAAACTGTTGTTAGCGTCAACATCTTGAGGAAAGGTTACTGATATCATTAGGCTTCACCGCCCATGGCGGACCTCGCGGCCCAGGAGTGACCAACTCGCAATAACAATTATGTGCCTTCAAGGATGACAGACGGACAAACACAAAACAAAAGAGGATCAAAACATCTGATAAAAATAGACGGAGAAGAGGACTAATGGTCAGAACAAACTCCGAGGCCAAAGTCTTCCTTGTTTGGGTTAATGGCACCGTAATGCCGCCATTTTGTGAGTTAGACTTGCTTAGAACTAATCAATGAAAGCGGCGTAAACTACTTATAATTAACGAGTATGAGAAAACAAAGTTGTAAACTTAAATGACTTTCGTTAACATTAAAGTAAAAAATGGCGCACAAGCTTCGTAAAAACAATTGACAATCAAATTATTTTAGAGAATTATCAGTCACAAAAAATATGATATAGGCGAATATAATTCTTATTATCTACAATCTTCAGCACATTTCATTAGCGTTAAATATTATTTTTCGTTCCAGATATATATTCAGAACATACAGCAAGTCCTATGTAAACCGATTCACTCGTATTCCAGCTTAACGAAGTCCAAGCTGCTTTATTATATCGTCTATACTCTTGTTTATATTTTGATCCAAGTATAAACTCCTGAAAACAAGTATAGAGCTTTGGCAGCCAATTACGTCAGGTGATCTTTCACCTGTATCTTATTATATTCTCTACACTCTCATAAAGGCCCACATGATCCACTAAACTGTGTATCTGGTTCACCACGCACGCTACACTACCCAAGGGTTTGGCGATTGATATATTGGCTCTGGTAGCCTCAGTATGATGCTTCATATTGTGTGGGGGTTTGCTTACTGTGTCCCTTCCTATCTGTGTCCCCCTAACCTCTCTCTCTCTCTCTCTCTCTCTCTCTCTCTCTCTCTCTCTCTCTCGCTCTCTCTCTCTCTCTCTCTCTCTCTCGCTCTCTCTCTCTCTCTCTCTCTCTCTCTCTCACCAACTACAACCACTCTAGTGGCGAAAAATGTTTGGTCCTGCACTTCCAAGCTCTCACTTTAATCCCCTCCCCCTACACACACACACCCACACACACACACACACACACACACACCCACACACACACACACATATACACACACACACCCACACCCACACACACACATACACACACACACCCACACCCACACACACACATACACACACATACACACACACACACACACCTTTATATATTAGCATACCGTGGCAGCAGTATTTCTTATAGACAAGCTACTGAATATGACA
This sequence comes from Procambarus clarkii, assembly GCF_040958095.1. NCBI lineage: Eukaryota > Metazoa > Arthropoda > Malacostraca > Decapoda > Cambaridae > Procambarus > Procambarus clarkii. The sequence continues at coordinate 15,679,535 of NC_091237.1, read as the reverse complement.
GAGTGAGATCAATGATTCCAGCACGAATCTCCTATATTTTCCTCGTGTTTTTCTTCCCTTCAGAAGAAACTTGAAATATTAACTCTCCAAAAGTTCATTTTACAATGTTATTATGACCTGACGCTAAGAGATGAGTTTCATTGACATTTGTCAACAGTATCAAGGGCACAGTTCATTGTTGTTGTTGTTGTTAAAGTGGATGCACAGTTGAAGTTGTTTGTTGTTATAGATTCAGCTGCTTGGAACAAGTTCCAAGTAGCACGGGCTATGGTGAGCCCGTACATAGTTGAAGTGGATACAAGTGTTAAAGTAGCGGGATATGTAGCTTGGGTGAGGTGATTGTGAAGCACCTTACTTGTGAGCCAATAGATGAATTATCAATTGACCTATTGGCCCACATATGTAATTACACATTACCAATCCCCATATGTCTCCATGAAGACCAGGGCTGTATGTTAGATGTTTCAACTTGCTTAGCTAAATGAATTGTGGGGTTCAGTCCCTGAGCCCATTATGTGCCTCTGTAACCCTTTCCACTACCGCCCACAAGATGGGTATGGGGTGCATAATAAATGAACTAAACTAACTAAAACTCACCGTGTTCTCGAAGATGACAGGTTGGTATCTGGTGTTGTTGTTTCAGATTCAGCTACTCAGAACGAAGTGTCCATGTAGCACGGGCTATGGTGAGCCCGCAAAGCTATCTGGTGTCTGCTGACTGTTGATATAGTAGGCTAAGTTGGCCTGAGGTGTAATACCTCCCCAATGTTCAATTTATTGTCGTTGTATCTGTCGATTGTTTGGGGATTTATCAAGGGTGATCTGTTCCTTAATGGGGCCTTGCTGTTTGTGCAATGTTAGGCGCCTTGGAAGAAATGTTGTTGTCTTGCCTATATATTGGGACAGGTATGGACTAACAGCCCCCAAGTAGGCATGTGAAGGCATAGACGACATTCGTCTCTTTCAAGAGGTTATGTTTGGTGTCAGAATAGTTTTTCTATGAGCAACTTGGCTGTCTTCTTTTTCTAATTATATATAAAATATTTTTTTTAACCTGAAAAGGGTACCACCTATGGTGCAAATGTAGGGACCCATAGCCTCTTAGAAGAAAATAAAGAGTACTCAGAGAAGACCTTGTGGATCCTCACTGAACACTGATATTTTCTTATATATTTTCGTATATGTATGTATATATATTCCACTTTATTTACCTCTGCCCGAAACGCTATACGTGCTGCTGGCTTTACAAGAATGTAAAACTTCACGTCTCTGTACTCTCATAAACCCAATGTATCTTCTTCTATGTAAATAAATAAATAAATAAATAAATATTTGATTAAAATGGCATTACACAAAAAGGGTTTCAACATTGGTTACATGCAAGGTACAAGGCTACTTGTCACAAGTTGTAGAGCTCCTCCAGCTCCTCAGATGGCGGGCAGGAACCATGGATGCAGTGAGCATTTCCCCTCTGGATCGCCACACTAAGGCGCTGAAAGAGGAAATTGGCGGCTCTAGGGTCTCTTGTTGTTTCAATTGGCTTAGAACCCAGTTCCTTCAAAAAACTTTGTTCAAAAAACTTTGTTGAAAAAGAGGCCCCTTTTTTGTACACGTTATTTTACTTTATATATAATATATATGTATATTATATTATGTGTGTGTGTGTGTCTGTACATGTTTTCATACCAAAATACTTAACAATATCGCTTTGATGTTCTTCCTTCAACCTTCCTCTCCTAAGTTTTTCTCCCGCAGCCAATCAGAGCCCCAAGCAGCAGTAATTACAACTTTATCCTTCTCCATCCCTGGACCCCCCCCCCCCCACCTCCCCCTCCCAACACCTGCTAGCCTCTGGGTCTAGGATCAAACTTCCGCTCCCGCCTTTCTCAGTCAGTCTCTCAGTCTCCCTCCCTCCTGTGTACAAGACGCGCCGTTTTCTATGGAGTCCCTCACCCGTCTGACTTTCCCGGACTCTATGATTACCTTCATTCTTTTAGTCTTTAATTTTGGTTTCATTCAACTTTAACTACCAGTTTCTTAACGACTTCTTAGTGCCACTTTATGCTCTTGGTTCGTGTCATTGTCCAATTCCGCTACTTTCCTTAACGCATTGTTAAGAGGCATTTTGCGTGGTCATCAAAGGAGTTTACAAATCACCTGTTGTGACATTAGACCTATCCTTCGGTTTGGTTTAATTTAGTAGGCCTACGCTATACCTGGGTGTGCTTTATAACTAGTAAGTCATAATATACTGGGGCTGAAAGTTCTTGTTAGGTTAAATTGCTCATTGAGTTTAGTTCATTTATTATGTACCCCATGCCCATCCTGTGGGTGGTAGTGGACTCCCATACCCATCCTGTGGGTGGTAGAGGACTCCCATACCCATCCTGTGGGTGGTGGTGGACTCCCATACCCATCCTGTGGGTGGTAGTGGACTCCCATACCCATCCTGTGGGTGGTAGAGGACCCCCATAGCCATCCTGTGGGTGGTAGAGGACCCCCATACTCATCCAGTGGGTGGTAGAGGACCCCCATACCCATCCTGTGGGTGGTAGTGGATCCCATACCCATCCTGTGGGTGGTAGTGGACCCCATACCCATCATGTGGGTGGTAGTGGACCCCATACCCATCCTGTGGGTGGTAGTGGACCCCCATACCCATCCTGTGGGTGGTAGTGGATCCCATACCCATCCTGTGGGTGGTAGTGGGGCACATACCCATCCTGTGGATGGTAGTGGACCCCCATACCCCATCCTGTGGGTGGTAGTGGACCCCATACCCATCCTGTGGATGGTAGTGGACCCCCATACCCCATCCTGTGGATGGTAGTGGACCCCATACCCATCCTGTGGGTGGTAGTAGACCCCATACCCATCCTGTGGGTGGTAGTGGATCCCATACCCATCCTGTGAGTGGTAGTGGATCCCATACCCATCCTGTGGGTGGTAGTGGATCCCATACCCATCCTGTGGGTGGTAGTGGATCCCATACCCATCCTGTGGGCGGTAGTGGACCCCATACCCATCCTGTGGGTGGTAGTGGACCCCATACCCATCCTGTGGGTAGTAGTGGACCCCATACCCATCCTGTGGGTGGTAGTGGACCCCATACCCATCCTGTGGGTGGTAGTGGATCCCATACCCATCCTGTGGGTGGTAGTGGATCCCATACCCATCATGTGGGTGGTAGTGGACCCCATACCCATCATGTGGGTGGTAGTGGACCCCATACCCATCCTATGGGTGGTAGTGGATCCCATACCCATCCTGTGGGTGGTAGTGGACCCCATACCCATCCTGTGGGTGGTAGTGGACCCCATACCCATCCTGTGGGTGGTAGTGGATCCCATACCCATCCTGTGGGTGGTAGTGGACCCCCATACCCCATCCTGTGGGTGGTAGTGGACCCCATACCCATCCTGTGGATGGTAGTGGACCCCCATACCCCATCCTGTGGATGATAGTGGACCCCCATACCCCATCCTGTGGGTGGTAGTGGACCCCATACCCATCCTGTGGATGGTAGTGGACCCCCATACCCCATCCTGTGGATGGTAGTGGACCCCATACCCATCCTGTGGGTGGTAGTGGACCCCATACCCATCCTGTGGGTGGTAGTGGACCCCATACCCATCCCGTGGGTGGTAGTGGACCCCATACCCATCCTGTGGGTGGTAGTGGACCCCATACCCATCCTGTGGGTGGTAGTGGACCCCCATACCCCATCCTGTGGGTGGTAGTGGACCCCATACCCATCCTGTGGGTGGTAGTGGCTCCCATACCCATCCCGTGGGTGGTAGTGGACCCCATACCCATCCTGTGGGTGGTAGTGGACCCCATACCCATCCTGTGGGTGGTAGTGGACCCCATACCCCATCCTGTGGGTGGTAGTGGACCCCATACCCATCCTGTGGGTGGTAGTGGATCCCATACCCATCCTGTGGGTGGTAGTGGTCCCCATACCCATCCTGTGGGTGGTAGTGGACCCCATACCCATCCTGTGGATGGTAGTGGACCCCATACCCATCCTGTGGGTGGTAGTGGACCCCATACCCATCCTGTGGGTGGTAGTGGACCCCATACCCATCCTGTGGATGGTAGTGGACCCCATACCCATCCTGTGGATGGTAGTGGACCCCATACCCATCCTGTGGGTGGTAATGATGCCCCTTTTTGTGGATAACAAGGATATCACAATTAATGAAACTAACATCATCTTGACCTTAAGAGACCAAACAAGTTTTTACACAGGCGCGTGGTTCCCTTTCTTTTGCCTGAATAAACATTTTAAATTTTGAATTTGAATTTTTTCCATTATGGCAACTGAATTTTATTTCCCAACTGTCGATTTAACGATGACCCCACGATGGCAACAGCCGAGGCTGACACCCCACAAAAGTTGCCGCCGCCTCCTAGGAATCTATTTACTACTATAGCAGCAAGGTAAACAGACGCATTGGGTGTAAGTAAACGTGCCCAAACATCTCGCCCTGCACGAGAACCTGGGACCTATCGGTTGTACTCATCTAGTTGTGCTTGCGGGGGTTGAGCTCTGGCTCTTTGGTCCCACCTCTCCACTGTCAATCAACCACATGCTGATGGAAAGGCGGGAGATAAACCAAAGCCTCACCTTTTCCACCTCATTAATGGGGAAATACCCCGATAGATCCCAATGCAGTTCCTCAGACTGTTGCTTACTTGTAATAATGAGACGATTCCTCGTCAGTGAATGACTGGGTTCCATTGTACATGTTCATTGTACATTGTTTCTGCCCGAAACGCTGCGCGTACTAGTGGCTTTACAAGAATGTAATCACTATGCTATGTAGCCTCACAAACCCAATGAACCATTTTGTATATATATATATATATATATATATATATATATATATATATATATATATATATATATATATATATATATATATATATGAGAGAGAGAGAGAGAGAGAGAGAGAGAGAGAGAGAGAGAGAGAGAGAGAGAGAGAGAGAGAGAGAGAGAGAGAGAGAGAGAGAGAGAGAGAGAGAGAGAGAGAGAGAATATTGAATTATAAATGACACACCAGTTATTGATTAGTACAAACGGTACGCCTTCTATCAAATTATGACCTCTTGAAATATACAAGTTTATCACTCAGAATGTTCAGTATTATGCTTACCGTTTGTGATGTGTGTCTATATATATACATGAACACGTTGTACTGAACGGAGTGAGAATAGCTTGAGCTACCTCATCCCTTTGTGTGTGTTTATACCTCAATAAACTTATTCTAATTTCAAATCAATTTCAATGACCTCATGTCTTGGTACTCACACACACACACATACAGCTGGCAGCCAGGCTTGGAGAATGAAGTAAATAACCAATAATCCAGGCAGCTCCTTCACACTCGGTCTGAATTGCTGTTGAATTCCAAAAGCGACCATAAAACGGCTCATTAACAATGTCTGGCATCGACTGCTGCCCCAGAAAGGTCATGCTTGTGTGGCAGAGCACTCTACTCCCCGCCTGCCAGCTCTGCACAATATACTTCTTATCGACAACCAAATCTCCATAGGACTGGGTCCTAGGCTAACTCCCGATACAAAATGACGCAGCCTATGATCTAAAATTGAATTGGTCCTGTTTACAAGAAGGACTGGAAGGACAAGGGAATTAAGAAGGGAAAAATGTTAGACAGGAGGAAGGTTAATATAAAATTTTCCCGAAAAGGTTCAAAAGGCTTAACAGAAAAGGTTCAAAATTCGCAGAGCATCATCATGGTATAGCGCTCTCGCTCTGAGACCCCAAACAAAGGATGCGTGGTACTAGTAAAGGTATGGCTGACACACGACTTAAAGTCTCAAATTGACTATCAGGTCACGTGTCCTGCTAAACAGTGTCGATGGATATGACGTCAAAGCTCTAGCAGCTGCCATCTTGTTTGAACGAAATACATAAGATATGAGTATAGCCTAATATTAACCTCGTTACACAAGTTTATACATCTTAACATATAAAATAGTCACCGGCAAGTCCTTCACGCAGGGCGTGGGTGAGTATGGCTCTCAGAGAAGGTAATGTTACAAGGACAAGACGGTTATTGTAACACTTGGACCTGGGCATACCAGAGAAGGACCCCAAATGTCAATGGTTCACGTGAACCAAATAGTTCAAATGTGAACCCTTGTTTACATTTCCGTACACAGTGTGTGGATTTAAGTAACTTTCCTTTGTACTCCGCCTGTCTTCGTTTTAGACATAATGAGATCTGTCTGTTTTTCCTTGTGTGTTCTTGCCTACATGTGCTTGAGAATAGGAACCATTAGCTCTTACGCCCGCCCCTTAAAGTCTATTCACATTTCTACCACTATGCAGGCGATGAGTCACAATAACGTGGCTAAAGTATGTTGACCAGACTACACACTAGAAGGTGAAGGGACGACGACGTTTCGGTTCGTCCTGGACCATTCTCAAGACAATCGACTTGAGAATGGTCCAGGACGGACCGAAACGTCATCGTCCCTTCACCTTCTAGTGTGTGGTCTGGTCAACTTTCTACCACTACCTCTACATACTGTTTTCCTAACACCAGAGACCAATACATAACGGCAGAAAATAAACCAATATAATTATCCCTCTCAATCTCCTGTCCTGAACGTTCTTCAAGCCTCCACAATTCTCTCCCCTCGCTACCTACTCTCTCTCCTACCACTATTCCCTTCCCCTTACCCTCTCTCCTACCACCATTCCCCTCCCCTTACCCCTCTCCTCTCCTCTCGCCAAAGCCCGTGTTTGAGCAGTGTCAACAACAAGGAATTATTGGGTAGTCAGGCTCAGGGTAACTCAATATCCTCGTGTCACACGCCACTAATATGCCGGGATGGGGGGTGGACAGGGTGCTAAGGGCCCGGGGATGGGATGGGTAAGGGGGGTGTTGGATGTGGTGGTGGAGGAAGAGGACCGGAAGGATAGGAGGAACAAGAAGGGGGAAAATGTAAGATTGGAGGAAGGGTTAACAAACAATTACTCAAAAATACGAACAGCAAAACATGTTCGTATCTTTCCATTGGTCCATTATATATATGGAATTGGGATATATATATACGAAGCCTTCGTCTATCAACACCCACATATGTTGACATACACGTGAAGAACCTCTCTCACACCCACCTGGCAACAGAGAGCAAGCTTAGCTTAGCTGCCAAACATTGGTCGTATCAGCAAGGCGGACAGCACGCCTACTGTTTCACTGTATTCAGCATTTCTACAACTTTTTCTCCAATTTAACCCCACATCTTTCGCCGCATTAAACCAGGGGTTTGAGGCCCAGGGGGAGGGGGGGAGGTTCAGGGGGAGTGGTAAGAGAAGGGGGGATCCAGGTCCTGCTGGAGGATATAACCATATATGCCTGCTCAGGGCCCCATTTTCAACTTATTCATTGTGCCGAGGTGTTGCAGGAGGCTGTGTGTCCCCCGAGTCTCACCCCTTCCCCTTTCTCTCCCCTTTCCCCATCCCCTTCCCCCTTCCCTTCCCCTCCCTTCCCTCACAGTCAAGTCATGCTGCCCACTGTGCAATTGGGCACAGGCCCAAGACCTAATCGAATATAATAGCCTTGGAGCGTTATTTCAATAACCAAGTAAATAATTATAAAATTAAAATGAATACTGAACACAAGGTGAACAAATGGTGAACTTCGCTGTTCAGCAATATCATAAAGGGGGAGAATCTCGACTATTTACTCCTGGTTAATACTGCCACGGATTATTTTACAAAAAAATCCGTTGTGCACTGAATTACAATTATCGATTCATGAACAGACATACATTATTCACGTAATAATTACCTTCAAGTTCTGCGTCATGTTGCCACATTACCCAATGGTCTAGTGTTCTGATTCGACTAGGATCAGGATCGACTGATCCTGATCCTAGTCGATCGAGTGTTCGAGTGTTCTGATTCGACTAGGATCAGTGAAAAAGGATGGCGTCACCACCAAAATGTAAAATATGCGAGTAATTCACTTACCTGAACTTGGTGGAGGTTGAGGCTCCGCCATGCGTGGTGCCAGACGGTCTACAAGACAGTTTACAAGACGGTATACCTGTCACGGGGCCTTTCTTCATCAATGGTGGAAATGATAAAGCGACTTGCCCTCGGCGGTAGACGGTTCTGTCAACGCGTCCCAGCCCGACTGGCAATATCTTCTCGTGTATAACGGCAGCTGGTAGACAATATTCGAGCAACAAGCACTCCATAATACGAGGTCAGAAAGCAGAGTCACATAAACAGTCTTCACTATGTAAACTGGACGAGCAGGGAGGCGGCCCCCCTCTTGACCCTCGGGGCAGCCGCCCGCCACTGAGGACAGCGTTGCCAGGCAAAGTGTAAACTAATTGTTAACGAAATTATTAATTTCGTATTAATTCCAATTCTTACTTATGAATTTAAACATTGATTATTTATTAAGCTATCAGGTACTGCATAATGTTATAGCACTACCTCGAACGAAAAATGAAAAAGGGGGTAAGAGCCTAATTATGGTGGTAACATCGGGCGAGAATTTACATCTTTTTAATGTTGATCGTTTTATAAACTCGTCTAACTAGAGCAATCATATTATTTTTCAATATTAAACAAACGAGAATATATCTCTGGTGATACAGTTAAATGGCAATATAAAGTATGTTAATCAAGTTTTGGCGACGAATAGAAACTAGAGAATTATCTTAATATGCCCACAACAACTTACCCCCACAACAAGGAGCATAGCAGCCCGTCCTCAGTCTATCCATCCAGTGGTTGACCGCAAAAACGCATTATTAAATTTTAACATGACTGTTCATTCAAAATAAGAATTTTATCATATATAAATAAATATTATTATTATATATTACCATACTGTGCATTTTTAGGCATTGGTTAGGATAAATTAGGTGTTGCTGTTGTTGATTTAGGGGTGACGACGATCGAGGGATCGGAGCGTCCCGGCGTACCCGTGAAGGGTTAATTGCGAAGCCTAATGGCCGAAATGAATGGCACCTGTCGGTGGAAACAAATGTGTCTCGCGGCCAATAAACACACAGATGGGCAGGTAGATGATTGGGGTGCCCCAAAGGAGGCAATCACCGGCCTCACCCCACATACTGGGAAGTAAAACTAAAAACTAGGTCCCCAAACTAAAACACAAAAAGTGATCCAGTGTTCTTCAGCAGAGCAGTAGGCGGCCACCCACCAAGTCTGAGGGCACACCTGGAGCCCACTAACTCCCGGCACTCTTCGGCCAAGCCGGCGCCGGATACCGTCACCCCGCCTGAAGAACTAGCCAGAAAAAAACATTCAAGATCTACTAACTATCCTGTGACCCAAGGCGATATGTGAGGCAGGCGTCGCAACAATCCGGACCGTTGAATAGGAACGCCAAACTGCAGTATAAAAATCCAAAATCGCGAGCCGGCGGCCCCCAGGTGGAGCAGGTGTCCAGACGTCCGCTCGTCGTCAAGGTTGAACCAGGAGTCGCGTTAGGTTAGGTGTTTAGGTTATGTTGGCGATTATTTACATTTTTAGTACATGCAGCCCGTCCTCCAAACAAAGACCCAAAAGTGATTCCATGCACCCGCCAAACCCCCTATTTATGAATGAAACACGGTTCGGTTTACACACGACTCACAACTGATTTCATTCGAACACTTCTGGAACAAGTGCTTCGCTGACGAATTTTGTTCGAACCACAACGCTGTAAATGCTTCACCTGCGTATTACAAATACAAATAATCGCCAACAGAACCTAAACACCTAACCTAACCTATGCCTATATATACACAATATATTATAATATTTATTTATATTTGAGAAAATTCCCGTTATGAATGAACAGCATATTAAAATTTATGAATGCGTCTGTGGAGTCGACCGCTGGATGAAATGGACTTGAGTCGAGGATGAGTTGATATGTGGGTGAAGCATTTACAGCGTTGTGGTTCGAACAAAGGTCGTCAGCGAAGCACTTGTTCCGGAAGTGTTCGGACGTCATCAGTTGTGAGTCGTGTAAATCGTTTTTCATTCATAAACAAGGGGTTTGGTGGGTGTATGGAATCACTTTTGTCCTTTGATTATGAGGACGGGCTGAGTAGTAGACAAAGTGTTCTAGAGACAAGTGAACCCCGAGGAGCCAATGGCATCTTGCACCCCGGCCTCATCAACAAAGGCCAAATACTCACTGAACCAGCCGCCAAACCGCCAGTTTATGAATGAAAAACGGTTTGCTCACGATTCGCCAACCTGTCCTCAGGCTAGGCTCGTCCAGGCGGCTGTCAAACTCTTTAAGATACATTCGTCGCTAAAATGGATGAATGTGTTTTGGGTGCGGTCGCCGCTTGGACGAGCCTGATCTGAGGATAGGTTACCGTTGTCTGCCAAGGTAGACATTGTTACGCCTTACAGGTATCCTTCCCGAAAATTATTAACTAAATAGTTTATTATTAAAAGTATAAACTAAATTGTTTATGAAGTACAGTTGGCTTCGTTCTCGACTCATAATCGGGGATCCCAGGTTCAATTTCCAGGGGTGACAGAAATGGTTGGGCACATTTCCTGTCACCTAATGCACTGTTCACCTAGCAGCAAATTTATTTATTTGTTTTTTTATTTACTTATTTATACAAGAGTCCTTACATTCTTGTACAGCCACTAGCACGCATAGCGTTTCAGGCAAGTCCTAAATCTTAAGTTTTCAAATTCAAATGTTTATTCAGGTAAAGTACATACATACAAGGTGTGATACAAATATTGATGGATTTATAGATAGAGCTAGTACATACAATGCCTAAAGCCATTATTACGCAAAGCGTTTCGGGCAGGAAAAACACTAAAGACTAAAACTTAATACTAATTGAGATTAAAGTATAAATTGTGTTTAGAAAATATAAAAATAAAAAAGGGGGGAACATGGCAGAAAAACAGCAAAAATACAATTTGGTCGACAAATTGAATTCTTTCAAAATTTTCAATTCAAATTTGAAAAAGACAAATTTTCACACACACACATCCCCAGGACGCAGCCTGTAGCAGCTGTCTAACTCCCAGGTATCTATATACTGCTAGGCGAACAGGTGCATCAGGGTGAAAGAAACTGCCCGTTTGTTTCCCCCTCCGCCGGGGATCGAACCCGAACCCTAAGGACTACGAACACCGAGCCCTGTCAACTCAGCCGTCAGGACTCCCTTTTACAACTTAGGTGTTCAGGAGTCAGTTCTGTGGTTGTATGCTGGGAAGAGTCAGTAGTTCGACCTTCAATGCACTTTGATACAAGCTTAAAGTATATATATATATATATATATATATATATATATATATATATATATATATATATATATACCAGGTTTCCAGTTCCTGGCAAAACGAACTTAATTTTGGTAAGAACAATTACTAGTAGATTTTTATTAGTTAACCTTTAAATATTTCATTTTCTTTACCACCGTTTTTACAGAAAACGTATCTCGGCGGTTTCTTAGATGGTAGACTATTACTATTGTAAACAATACATAAATGTAATGATAATTCATGTTTCGGGGGACAAAGTGTTATGCTTATATCGAGGTCGCCCCTAGAGTCGAATTTTTTACCTCCTCCCAGGATACAACCCCAAATTAACTGAAAAAAAAACTCCTGTTTACTATTAAATTGAGAGGCGCATTGGGTGATAGGAAATGCGCCCAAACATTTCAGCCCAGGATTTGAACCCAGAATTCCTGATTATGAGTCGAGAACGAACCCGACTGTATTACTTAGTTTTATTATTATTTTATTTTTTATTTTTTTAGATATATACAAGAGTTGTTACATTCTTGTACAGCCACTAGTACGCGTAGCGTTTCGGGCAAGTCCTTAATCCTACGGTCGCTGGAATACGATCCCCTGCCGCGAAGAATCGTTTTTTCATCCAAGTACACATTTTACTGTTGCGTTAAACAGAGGCTACAGTTAAGGAATTGCGCCAAGTAAATCCTCCCCGGCCAGGATACGAACCCATGACATAGCGCTCGCGGAACGCCAGGCGAGTGTCTTACCACTACACCACGGAGACTGTCAAGTGTTGTGTTGGAACTTCCTTAGCTAAACGAATATTCATTATAGAACTCATTTGTGCGCGTCATTGCCTGCATGTTATTCATATATCATTACCTGCCTGTAAGACTATGCGTGCTAGTGGTTTTACAAGACTGCAAGAACTCTTGTATATAATAATTAAAAAAATAGCTTGGATCATCAGTGATTACAACTTCGAACCACAGAAATGAGCCCTGATATCGGAGATTCGAATCCTGGTAACGTCTTAAAGAGTTATTAGTGATTTACAGGCTTGGGGACCATTCAAGCTGTCCTCCATCCCTTTACCCCCCCCCTCCCTATTCTCGCAGAAAATGTACTATTAAGAAATAATGAAGCAATCTGGGTCTCTTATCCCTCCATATTTCGTCCTCGATTGTATCGATATATTCTTGAGACGCTCCCTACTAATGATGGGTTGTTGATGTTGAGCATTAGAAACAACAATAGAAGTGACCAATGTACTGAAAATGAGAATATGCATATTTTATTTTTGTAAGCAAAAAGTTGTTTTTGTAAACTGGATTGAAGATACTCATGAAGCATTATGTGGACCAAGAATTAGAGTGGATTTAAAGGGTTTTTAATGTTTTATATTGACATAAAATGCAAGAAAGAGGCAGGATAAAGTACTGTATAACATTTGGGGTTTAAGGCTCATGCTCTGTGGTGATATGAAACATTGCTTATTGATAATTATATAAACTCTATGTAATGTAGTCTTTCCTTTGTAAATTAATGTATATATATATATGACATTTATACCACGAGTCACCACTAGGCTACAGAGTTACAGTTCATCAACAACATATATGAATATATATGCCCCAAACACAAGAAACACTATACATGTTAGTAGCTTTCATGAATGTAAAAATATCAATCCTATGTAATCTCACCAACTCATTGTACCTACTTGCAAATAAATTAGTATTATTATATTATTATTAATATATCTGAATAAGCTATCATCGTTGATAACAGTCTCATCACAAACATTTAAGACTCTTCTTGCTTGATACAAAGTCAAACAGCTAGAAAATAACAATCTCGAGACAAAGTATAGGAGATAGAAAGCCTTCAAAGATCAAGAAATAATTAAAACAAGTACCAGCCTCAGACATATCAACCATTTCGTACAATCAAATAACCTTACCATTTATATCTTATTCAATCCATAAGCTCGTAACAACCTGTCCTCTCACTTAATACATCGCATTTTTAGCGGAATCGACCAATCAATGAAAATACGACGTTTTAATCATAACTTGAAGAGCTTTAAAGCTGACGTTTTCCGTGCATTGCTCTCTATGTTAGGTGTGATGCTTGGGTTTGTACCTTTCTGGTTAAGCAAACAGATGCCTTTCTTACGGCGTGACAAATCGAGAGAACACACTGGCAGATTACCCAAATATATACGACCAATAGATAATATTGAAGACAGCAAAGATGACGATGAGGCTAGAGCGAGAGATAAGGATGAGGCTCTTGGAGGAGACGGTTAGGCTGGTGGTGTCGGGTGGAGTGAGGCTGTTGACGAGAGGCGGGCACACCTTCGTCGGCGCTGCAGGAGGGAACACTTCGGCTTTGTTGAGGCTTTGGTCAATCATGGTGTGGAAGATGATTATAATGAAGCTCATGACGATGCAGAAGAGGAGCCACACGTCCACCATCTTGCCGTACGACGTCTTGGGCAGCGTCTCAGAGGCCTGAGAATGAGAATGATAAAAACACAACAAAGGAAACTACAGAAGTAGCTTATGACCCACGTGAGGTAGATCCTATTTATATCCACCCATACTCGTATATGTGTATAACCTACGCTTGAAACAATCTATCGGACCCACGTCTATGTTACCCGGTAATTTGCTCCGTAATTCAACAACCCTACTCGATGGGTCTGCGTGAAGTAGAGGGTAGGTGAATAAAGTTACATATACATCAGTTATGAACAAGGGAGAAAGTACACAGTGCAACGGAATGGAATTGTTAAGCAGTGGGATATAATATTATATACTTAGCATGTCTTTCACACGACTATATGCCCCTTTGACGAGGCTATATATCATTATACCCATTAGTGTACCACATCAAATTGTTTGGATGTGTGATAATGGTATGATAGACAGTATACTTAGGAGCTACAAGAATTTTGTCCCAAGAGTGTAACACTTATATACGGTGCTTACTATATTAACCTGCAAATATTAAATGGGATTCTTGTACTGTGATTTGTCTATTTGTACTCACTGAATTTGTGCGCCCCTTGAGGGACTTGAAATAGAGGGGGCAAGAAATAGCCTAAGTTACTCTATCCCTTTGAGATGTATTTCTTTCGTCTCAATAAACATACTTGAACTTGAATTATACCAACATCTTCACTACAATGCTGTATCATGTAAATGTAATATAACCCAGGGATAATATTTTATGCATTTAAATTTCATTATTATTATCATCAGGTGAAAATCACTTGCCACAGATACAAGCAAGCCTTTGTTTACATCTGGAGAAGAGTGAGTGGGTTTTTCCCCTACCATTGACGTGGCCATACAATTACAATGCCATACATACATATACATACATATACATATATATACATATATATATATATATATATATATATATATATATATATATATATATATATATATATATATATATATATATATATATATATATGTTGTTTGGTCCTCCATGGACAGCGTTAGAGATCTGTTATATATATAGTTGAGTGAATTATTTGAACAATCAACCACAGGTGATTGTAGTGTTTTTAAAAGTGCTAAAATAACCTACATACACAAATACATACATTTAAGCCTCGTTCGTGACACTGACGCAAATCACAGCACTCAACTCAACACTACAACACCTTGGTTAGGCTGATGATAAACGCTACATTAAGAAACATATCGCTAATGAACCACGAGCAGTGAAGCCGAGAAGGACCAGATTCGCGGTTACAAATACACATATTTTCTTATACATAATTCGTTTTCAAAGTTGTGTTTGTTATTAGCGCTAAATCCCACCGGGGATTAATCACACCTGCTGATGCTGATTTTAGCAGGTATCTGGTTGATACCTGCTGGATGGGGTTCTGGGAGTTCTTCTACTCCCCAAGCCCGGCCCGAGGCCAGGCTTGACTTGTGAGAGTTTGGTCCACCAGGCTGCTGCTTGGAGCGGCCCGCAGGCCCACATATCCACCACAGCCCGGCTGATCCGGAACTTCTCTTAGAAAACAGTCCAGTTTTCCCTTGAAGATGTCCACGGTTGTTCCGGCAGGTGTGTGAATATTCACAGCTGTGTCTCACCTGTGCGAAGAGTGTAGCCAAGACCAGGAGGGCTGTGAGGGTGGTCATGATGCGCGCCTCAAGGACGTGGGGACGGAAGAAGAGAGTGACATAGCTGATCATTAGGAGGATCAAGGAGGGCGTGTAGATGTTCAGGATGGCATAACCGGCGCGTCTGTGGAGTGTGATCTCAACCAGCATCTCACTGAACTCTTTACTGTTGTCGTAGAAAAGCTTTGGCTGCTTGATCTGCTTTAGAAAGAAAAAGATAAACTTTCAAAAAATGAATTAGCTTTTGACATAATTACATACTCATTAACCCGTTCCCATAGTGGCGGGAGACATCAGCAGAAAATGAAAACCATGAATATAATAGTACAAAGTTTGGTATTAAATCATAATTACAAATAAAATTCGTCCATCCATTATTTCACTCAAAATACAGTACTTATACCAGCCCGTTCCGATCACGTCAACAAAACTCAAGTACCACCACCACCACCACACTCCAACAGCCCCACCAACTCCACCACCACCACACTCCAACAATTTACAAGCAGTCTGAAGACAATTATCTTGTCTACACATTGTCTTCTACCACGGCATCCACCGTCTTCATCACTGATCAGTTTCTCAGGAAAATCGTGTGTTCTGCCACTCACTTTGCCCACAACACTTTGTGAACAAAGTGAACAAAACCTCAATAATTCCTTCTCTTGCTGTGTTTGCTACTATGTATAGAGAGGTTCAATCTCACCAAACTCTTTGGCACATTACTACTATCAGGGGGCCTTCTGCCATGTTATCCACATCCATTCCAAACTGAGTTTTTTTCCGTAACTTGTACATCAATACTTGCATCTTCCCCACGTTCCTGAGCTTCCTGGCAGATACACTCACCCATTCCGTAGATACGTCAGCTGGCATACTATCGTGTTCTCTCCTCAGTCCATCACATATTATCATGGTCACATTAGCACCTCATTCATCACGTCCATTCATTACTTTCTAAACATCATTTTCTTCGTCTGCTTCTAGTGCCATCTTCGTTACATAGCATGCTTCCGTGTATGTCCTTAATATTCCTATATATCTGCATATAATTCTTCCTGTCGTACATCATTGCTTCTTTAAAAAAAATGTTTTGTGAGAGAATTTCTTTAATTTTTTTGTTATTGTTCCCCCACTTGCTCTCTATTTTTGTTAAATAATTTCTTCATATAACATTTACTCTCACAAAACTCCCATTTTCTTCCTTTTGTCTCTTATTTACCTTGTATCCAGAATAATATTATTACTGTCACCAATTGGTGTTGTCACCTCCTCGCCCCCACCATACACTTCCTCTCACTCATCTACCAGTGCCTCCAACTCCACACACACACACACACACACACACACACACACACACACACACACACACACACAATTCAAAAGGTGACACCCCTAGGGTCAACACTTGCAGCAGAGGAGCTCCAGCATATTTCAACAATCCTAAGTATTGTAGTACAGGTTGATGGTAGTGAGTGGTGTCCCAGAGAACATAAAGGTATAGTGCTCTTGAAAAATAGGTGAGATAACAGGAAAGTGCTAAGGGAAGTGAAAAATCGGATGAGAAAAAGTTGCCCTAGTGTTTACAGTGCAGAGAAGAACATTCAAGATGGCCACTGGCAAGGGGAAAAACAAAACAGAGCTTGATTTTGAGGGATTCAATGAAGAAAGCATTGATATTAGTAGTCTACATAACAAGTTGGTAAATTTAGATACTATAGTGAACTCTCATGTAGAAATAATTAGTAAATTGAAAGAAAGTAATGACCATTTGAATAGCAAAGTTTTATGTCTTGAGGGTTTAGTGAAAGACTTGCGCAAGGATAAGAATCAATTGGAAACAAATTGCAAAGCCATGGAAGAAGAAAATAAACTCTTAAAAATAGCTTTGGAAGAAGTTAAAGTAAATTTAAACATAAATGACTACAATAGGTTAGGCAAGGAAATTCAACAGGAGAAACAGCTTTTGTCAGCACAGATGGAGGAAGTTACACAGGGAATAGAACAGTGCAAGAAAGATATGCAACTCACTTATGCACAAGTGGCCAAGGAGAAGGAAAAAATAGAAGAAGCAGTAAAGGAAGTCAAACACTGCAGCAACCAAGATAAAACAAACATTAGGCTAGAAGTGAGGAAAGAATTGGCATCTAACCCGAAGTTGGTGCAAAACACAGTTGATCGGAGTAAGTCCCTGATCATTTTTGGCTGCAAAGAAAAGGCGATAACATCTAGGTCAGAAAGAGCTGTAGAAGAAGCTAAAGTAGTAGATAAAATTGTTGGCCTCGTGGAAGGTCTTACAAACAGAGAGAATGTGTGCGACTACAGGAGAATAGGCAGGTACGTAAAAGGGAAAGATCGACCTTTGAGGATCACCCTAAACGGTGCCAAACAGATGGAAGAAGTACTAAGGAATGCTAGAAAATTGCAAAGGGATGAGGATGGGAAAGGGTGGTCATTAAGACGAGATCTTTCAAAAGAAGATAGAGAGAAGCTGAAACTGAACCTCGCCGAGGCAAAACATTTAAATGAGAGCAGGAATGAAGAAGAAATAAATTCTTTTTTCTACAAAGTGATAGGGGTAGGCAAACCAGTAAAGTGGTACATAAAGGCAAACCAACAAAATCAATAGAGAGAGGGGGAGTGAAGAATAAGGAGAGGGGGAACAAGTTCCTGAAGATTGCATACACCAACATAGATGGAGTGAGATCGAAGATACTGGAGTTAAGTGATGTAATACAGCTGCAGACACCAGACATTGTTGCACTCACGGAGACAAAACTTGAAGATGTAATTTTAAATGAGGTCATATTCCCGAGGGGCTACTCAATTTGGAGACGGGACAGAAAAATTAGGAAAGGCG
The DNA here is from genome assembly GCF_040958095.1 of Procambarus clarkii. NCBI lineage: Eukaryota > Metazoa > Arthropoda > Malacostraca > Decapoda > Cambaridae > Procambarus > Procambarus clarkii. The sequence goes on along the minus strand of NC_091237.1, from coordinate 15,661,240 downwards.
GTGGCGTTGCTGTGCTGGTAAAAGAACACCTAAAGGTGAAGGAAATAATGACTGCCAATCCACAAGAAGTTGACATAATAGCACTAGAGATCTGCTATGAGGATGATAAACTAATGATGATAAATGCATATAGTCCACCGCCAAGCAGCACATGGTCAAAGGAGGAGCTAGATAGTAAACGTGAAGGTCTTATAACAATAATGAGAGAGATTATAGCGAGAGCGGATAACGATAGATCACGACTGTTGATAGTCGGTGACTTCAACTTGAAATCCATAGACTGGGAAGCATATGAAGCTAAAACAGAAGATTTTTGGACCTGTAAATTTGTAGACCTCATCCTGGAAACATTCTTGTATCAACATGTTAAACAAGCTACGAGGATGAGGGAAGGGGACGTTCCCTCCATGCTAGATTTGATATTTACCAGGAAGGAGGAAGAGATATTTGACATTCAGTACCTTCCTCCCTTGGGTAAAAGTGACCATGTCTTTTTGGGAATAAAGTATGCAATGCGTTATAAGCTGGAAGAAAATAAGGAGGTTGAAGCAGTTGAAAAACCAGACTTCAGGAGAGGACATTATGGTGACCTTAGAAATTTTTTTAGTGAGTATAATTGGACAGACTTGATGCTAGGCAAGGAAGTGAATGAGATGTATGTCAAGTTTTGTGAAATATATGATAAAGGCACAAAAAAATTTATACCAAAACAGAGATGCAGAACTAGGAAACAGGATTGGTTCAATAGAAATTGCGAGAGGGCTAGAGACCGAAAGACACAAAAATGGAATCAATACAGGAAGAGGCCGAACCCCCAAACATACCAGCGATACAAAGATGCGAGAAACAACTACACGGCAGTGAGGAGAGAGGCAGAAAGAAATTTTGAAAAAGGGATTGCGGACAAATGTAAAACAGAACCAGGTCTATTCTATAAATTCATAAACAACAAATTGCAGGTAAAGGATAATATTCAGAGGTTGAAAATGGGAAATAGATTCACGGAAGATGAAAAGGAAATGTGTGAAACACTAAACGAAAAGTTCCAAAGTGTGTTTGTACAAAATGAAATCTTTAGGGAACCAGATACAATAAGAATTCCAGAGAACAACATAGAACACATAGAGGTGTCTAGAGACGAAGTGGAAAAAATGCTCAAGGAGCTCGGTAAGAACAAAGCAGCTGGCCCAGATGGCGTTTCACCATGGGTTCTGAGAGAATGTGCATCTGAGCTCAGCATTCCACTTCACCTGATCTTTCAGGCATCCCTGTGTACAGGAATCGTAGCAGACGGGTGGAAACAGGCTAACATAGTTCCAATCTACAAAAGTGGCAGCAGGGAAGACCCCCTCAATTATAGACCTGTATCATTGACAAGTGTAATAGTGAAAGTATTGGAAAAACTAATCAAAACTAAATGGGTAGAACACCTAGAGAGAAATGATATAATATCAGACAGACAGTATGGTTTTCGATCTGGAAGATCCTGTGTATCGAATTTACTCAGTTTCTATGATCGAGCCACAGAGATATTACAGGAAAGAGATGGTTGGGTTGACTGCATCTATCTGGACCTAAAAAAGGCTTTCGACAGAGTTCCACATAAGAGGTTGTTCTGGAAACTGGAAAATATTGGAGGGGTGACAGGTAAGCTTCTATCATGGATGAAAAATTTTCTGACTGATAGAAAAATGAGGGCAGTAATCAGAGGCAATGTATCAGAATGGAGAAATGTCACAAGTGGAGTACCACAGGGTTCAGTTCTTGCACCAGTGATGTTTATTGTGTACATAAATGATCTACCAGTTGGTATACAGAATTATATGAACATGTTTGCTGATGATGCTAAGATAATAGGAAGGATAAGAAATTTAGATGACTGTCATGCCCTTCAAAAAGACCTGGACAAAATAAGTATATGGAGCACCACTTGGCAAATGGAATTTAATGTTAATAAATGTCATGTTATGGAATGTGGAATAGGAGAACATAGACCCCACACAACCTATATATTATGTGAGAAATCTTTAAAGAATTCTGATAAAGAAAGAGATCTAGGAGTGGTTCTAGATAGAAAACTATCACCTGAGGACCACATAAAGAATATTGTGCAAGGAGCCTATGCTATGCTTTCTAACTTCAGAATTGCATTTAAATACATGGATGGCGATATACTAAAGAAATTGTTCATGACTTTTGTTAGGCCAAAGCTAGAATATGCAGCTGTTGTGTGGTGCCCATATCTTAAGAAGCACATCAACAAACTGGAAAAGGTGCAAAGACATGCTACTAAGTGGCTCCCAGAACTGAAGGGCAAGAGCTACGAGGAGAGGTTAGAAGCATTAAATATGCCAAAACTAGAAGACAGAAGAAAAAGAGGTGATATGATCACTACATACAAAATAGTAACAGGAATTGATAAAATCGACAGGGAAGACTTCCTGAGACCTGGAATTTCAAGAACAAGAGGTCATAGATTTAAACTAGCTAAACACAGATGCCGAAGAAATATAAGAAAATTCACCTTCGCAAATAGAGTGGTAGACGGTTGGAACAAGTTAAGTGAGAAGGTGGTGGAGGCCAAGACCGTCAGTAGTTTCAAAGCGTTATATGACAAAGAGTGCTGGGAAGACGGGACACCACGAGCGTAGCTCTCATCCTGTAACTACACTTAGGTAATTACACTTAGGTAATTACACACACACACAGGTGAGAAGGTGGTGGAGGCCAAGACCGTCAGTAGCTTCAAAGCGTTATATGACAAAGAGTGCTGGGAAGACGGGACACCACGAGCGTAGCTCTCATCCTGTAACTACACTTAGGTAATTACACATATACACACACACACATTTCCTTGGTGTTCTGAACTTAGCATTTCTTGTATACATCTCACATGACAAAAAGATTCATACGTACAGTGTCTTTCTCCATGAACAATATTAACTCTTTCTTTCGTATATATATCTACCAGTTTCTCACTCAGCTGCTTAACTTTAATATATTTACTTCTTGATTATCCTTATCTTCAGAAGTGTCTACAACATCTGGAAATGTGTATCCACAGACCTCGTACTCCAGCAGCAGGGTACTGCCATGGTAGGTGGCGGAGGATGCCGCCTCCTCGAAAATGAGGTAGTCCTTGGAGCCGGAAAGCATTCGGAAGCGCATGTCGCAGTACTGGACGTCGAAAGGGTAGAGCACCAGGTCGAAGTCACAGGTGAAGGCGGTGGTGTACTTCCTGGAGAGGATCAGAGAGTTCTCCTCACCAGAGAACAGGTCCACTGCGAAAAGCACCAACAATTTTCATTAACAAGACCCATAGAGGTTTAAATATATAAGGTGATTTACAGTCATAATTATCTTCAGTGCTGTATTAACTTGCAATTGAGTTTAAGTAACATAAGGTCATCAATGACGATAAAAAAAACTATCTATATAACAACGATTCTTAGTGTATTCTCGTTTAATTTGAAGCCGTCCACAAATGTGCGTTCTTTAATTTTTTCTGTAATATATAAAACAATACATTTTCTCATACATATATATTTATATTATATACAAAATTTTTGTGTATTGTTAGGCCTAAGGTACATTACGTAAGGTGTTTTTGGTTCTATTGGTAATTTACAATATGTGAATGAAGCATTATGAGAGGACAGCTTCGAACATGGGAAAAGAAGTACGCACTCTATAAGAGGATGGGAACCTGTCCTCATCCAGCCCGTCCTCGTAAACAAAGTCCATTCCCACCAACTCTACCGCCCAACCACTTGGGCTGGACGGTAGAGCGACGGTCTCGCCTCATGCAGGTCAGCGTTCAATCCCCGACCGTCCAAGTGGTTGGACACCATTCCCTTCCCCCTCGTCCTATCCCAAATCCTTATCCTGACCCCTTCCCTGTGCTATATAGTCGTAATGGCTTGGCGCTTTCTCCTGATAGTTTCCTTCCCATACACCCGCCAAACCGCCCATTTATGAATAAAAACGACTCACGTAAAACTTTTAGCTTATGTTAAAATTTTTCTCGAATAGTGTTTCGCTGACGACCTCTGTCAGCGAGCCTGTAAATGCTTCATTAACGTACTACAAATACAATATACAGATAATTACCAACAGAGCTTAAACACTTAACCTAATCTACACCTAAATATACTCAATGTGCTAATATATAATGTTAATTGATATGAGAAAATGCCTATTTTGAATAAGCAACGTGTTAAAATTGATGAATGCGTCTTTGGGGTTGGCCGCTGGATGGAATGAACACAGCCTGACGACGGGTTGCATAACCCGCGAATTTCAATGTTGGTGGGAACCCTGGGGAGTCAGGACTATTGGTCTCAATATGTTACAATAATGGTGATCGTGCGTAGAACTGTGCACTAGAAGATACTGCGTTTGTTGTGACCGTGTACACTGTTATGACTGTGAACACTTGTGTGACTGTGAACACTGTTGTTCACTGTGCATGTGAGGTCTATCTACACCAGGAAATTTGGCTTTTGGTGAACGCCTGGTTCCAGGAGGGTTAGCCATAGTAGTAATGAATATGTTACTGTGATCAACACTGTGTTGTGAAGATGTGGTCCCTGTACACTGGATGCCTCAGCTAGTTTATAATTAATTGTCAAATTTTAATATAGCCTGAAATTCTAGATTGAAAATGTCTGTAAAACAATTATTTAATATCCAGTCATTTGAAACTGAATTTTCTAAGGCAGCAAACAAAAGGAAAGGTTACACTAAGAGGAGCCTGGACTCTACCTTCGCGGGGGACGGTGTTGTCCCTTCGGTTCGGAGGGCGAAGTCGCTGGACGTGTAGTGAGGCTTCTTGGTCTACCGTCGTGTGTCGATGTCCCTCTGTACCGACGAACCTCAAGGTCGGTAACCAGAGGCTCAACATGCTCGTGTAATTCACCTTGTTGAAGGTCTCGTTAGTCTTCAGGTTACGATAAACGACACGATTGTCAAACCAAATCATCTGAATCTTGTATGACATTTGCATGGTCATTTGGGTGGTATGGATGGTGATGGACTCGATTGTCACGTTGACAGTTATTGGTAGACTCGTGCCCACTTTATCACTGCCCGGCAGTGGAGGTATATCTTCCTTGTAATCCTCAGGCTTTCCAATGATCTCACAGGCGACCTCATCACTGTGGTCCAGACAGTCGTATTTTTGGTCGCATCGATTCTGGTGAGGGATGCAGGTGGCGTCATCACAAGAGTAACTGTCCGGTCCGCAAGGCGTGAGCACCAGGGTCCGCGGACCTTCTCGTTGGTTACACACTGGTGACTCGAGGTGCCAGACCCGACGGCCCATGGGCATGTTGAAGGGCGCGTCGACGTCTAGTCTGGCCAGAGTCTTGTTCTCTACCACGTTGATCCACAACCATTCTCCCTCCACCTTCTTTATGTGGTACGCTCCATATCCCTTGAAATAAAGATCTCCCAGACCTTCCTGGTAGGCGATGAAGTTGAGGTTGTGTTCTTCTAGCTCACAAGTACCTAACAAGGTGAAGACATGCAGATCAGAAAATTCACATATCGCGCACCATTTGCTCGTGGCACAGACAATATCCGACAAGCCGAGTTTTTCAATCACGGCGCAATTCTCATAGACCAAGCCGTTGGGCTCGCCAACTTTCCAGGCCACGGTAGGAGCGAGGGCGTTATCGTAGTGAGTGACCCAAGTCCCGTCGTGGTTGGCATCAGTGATGGAAGACCACAGGAAGTCACTGCACAAGGTCAAGTTGTCCTGATGAGGCCACACTTGGTACGAAAGGTTGTACCAGAAGGTCACCTCTTTCATTGTGGTTGGCAGAGGCAGATGAGAGCCCAATGCCTCACATATATAAAAGGCGTGAGCCTGTGGCAATTCAGGGAACCCAAAGTAATTCGTGTATGTACTGGGCTGGCAGAAGGACTCCACAGAGGCGTCGTACTCTGTGACGTTATGAAGTTCCCACCCGGCCTCCCAGGAGATGTAGTTACCCTGAAGATCGCTCTTACACGCAGCCATGCTAGCTATGGCGTTCCTGCTCAGTACAGAGTCCCACATATTTACCTGCGAACGTAAACATGAAATAATAACGTGTTAAAATGATCGAAGATTATGTATAATGAGGTAAGCAGCATATATATTACAGATATTTCAATGCTAATCGGTGAAAATATTTGATAAGATCAAGAGAAAATGTGTTTCCTTTAATCAGAATTGGCATTTTAAATTAAACACAATATTTCAGGTTAATAATGACCGAACTAGTCAGAGGATGATTGTTGATGAGTATCAAATTTATTTCAATATTAGTTTTGATAAAAACTATGAGCCATTTCTTTATAAATAATACAAATGTGAGTCAAAATGATCTCAAACCGTGATTAAATTTATTTATTTATTAGTTTGTTTTTATTGATCTGCATACGGTTAGAGTGAATGATTTTAGTACAGATTTTGGTGATCAATTGATGTTATGACAAGCCAGCAACACGCAGGCTTAGCGTGTATGGACGTCTTAAGAGATAACCCAGACATTCACCATCACAATAATATAAGAACAGCATGTATCCACCAGGAAGTATTCAGGTAGTTCGATGGGATCGAACTAAGTAACTCTCACTCACTCACTCACTCACTCACTCTCTCACTCTCTCTCTCTCTCTCTCTCTCTCTCTCTCTCTCTCTCTCTCTCTCTCTCTCTCTCTCTCTCTCGCACACACACTGCTCAGAAATCTGTACACCAGTTGATTGACAGTTGAGAGGCGGGACCAGAGAGCCAAAGCTCCACCCTCGCAAGCACAAATAGGTGAGTACACACGCCCCGCCAAGAACAGTTTGCGCGACCCGGAAGAAGGCCAGCCGAGTTACCTGGGAAAGTGCGCCACTGAAGCTCTCACTAGGGAGGTCCCCCTGGCCGAGCCGAGCGTTGTCGCCATAGATCTCACCCTCCACGTTGTAGGTGAGTTCGTAGACCAGCTCCCCGTTCATGAAGGTGTTGTAAGCGTGCTCCAGGTGGTCGTAGGTGAGGCACAGCTGGTACCACCTGAGAGAGAGAGAGTGAGAGTGAGTGAGGGGTAGGTGAGTGGGTGGGGGGTTAGAGAAGCGGAAGACGAGATTGTTGTGTTGCCACTACAAGATCACATAAAGACCAAACAAGAAGCACATTATCAACAAAGAATTGGGCGCTTTCATTCCGAACGATACGCACCTGAAGGTCCTGAGCTTGGTGTGGAGAAGTTGGAACTGCCAGCGGTGGGCCAAGACAATCCTCACGCGGTCCAGCCATAACTCTGTTGAGACCACTCCAGTCATCACCCTAACTTTAGTGTGGCTCAGCTCTAAGAGTGTATTGATCTGATCCCTGTGTCTCTCACTCTGACTTATTAATAATGAAATACTATATTTTTCATTATATCTTCCTAACTCGCAATCTGAGTGAATAACTGACTGGTACAGACTTATTGACTCGCTGTATGAGCCTGTAAAGCCTTGTTTTTTGCCTAATTAATTGACAGTTTCCTCAACTCTCTTTCTGGCTAACTGTCAATATCCTCAACTACCTATCTGGCGAATTGCCTGTTTACTCATTGTTCAACTGCCTGACTGACTTGACACGTCGTCCTACCGGCCCTGAACTGGAATCCTCGGTCGTCGACTGTGTCCCCGAGCTGGAGTACGGTGGCTCTGGTGTGTAGGAAGAAGAGCTTGAAGCGGCAGCAGAGGCTCAGGGAGGCCATCCTCCAGGCCCGGTCCAACTTGCCTCTGTACACCGCCATTGTTGACAGACTCGCCACTCCATCCTTCTGGAACTCCAGCACCTGGATGCTCTCCCCGTCTGGAAGGACAGGTTGTATAGGTAACATGTGGGCGGTGGAGAGGTGGGTAGGAGTGAGGAATGAGATGAAGATGGGTAATGATGGTTTAGAACACATTCGACTGCCTAATGCGATATCTCAAGGAGCTATATAGCTGTTGACCAGACCACACACTAGAAGGTGAAGGGACGACGACGTTTCGGTCCGTCCTGGACCATACTTTAGCCACGTTATTGTGACTCATCGCCTGCATAGAGCTATATAGCTCACAACTGCTTTAGTATAGTTAATTTATTATGCAGCTGCTACCTATATCCTGCGGGCGGTAGTGAACTGTTGATAAAAACTTCCTCAAGTTAGCTTGCCTGAGCTGTGTCAGGCGCTGCCTCTCCGTGGCTAGGGTTCCTTGAAGACTTTAGCATGACTAGCGTAGGGGGTCTGTATATGTAAGTCCAACTCTTCTGCCACTCACTTTCAAAATACACAGTTTGGAGTCACCGTAATAGGCATGGTGTTTAGTACTTTTGATGGAGTTCTGTCTATCGGGTGGTATAGCCGGCCAATGTAAAGGGTCAATGAACACCTGAATGTTAAGTACTAGCCCGTTGTTAAATATCTCGAAATAGGTTGAATTATCCCAACTGTGAAGGAATCATCAGAGCCGTCCCAGCTCATCCACAATCTGTACATTCCTAAAAATTATACTTTTCTTTATATATATAAATATATATATATATATATATATATATATATATATATATATATATATATATATATATATATATATATATATATATATATATATATATATATATATATATATATATACATACATATATATATATATATATATATATATATATATATATATATATATATATATCTTCCTAACTCGCAATCTGAGTGAATAACTGACTTTCTGTCATATCAGGTACCGAAAGACGTAAATGAGGAAGCAAAAACAGTCAGACTAACAAAAGAAGATGTGAGCGGCATGCACTAGCGACGAGGTAGATTTTCTTAACGTAATTAGAAACTGGTTGTATAACTGACTGAACACGACATGCGAATTACACGCTCGTTCTGCTGTAAATTAAACTATTACGCCACACAATAACATGACTACAGGCCAGGGGTCTAGAATACACTCACATCTAACTGTACATTGCAAACGCAGCCAAATCACAGATGAACACCCTGTTCCCCAACTCCCAGCAACAATATGTATAATTAGGGTCATATCGTAGCATCAATAACAGCCAGGCTGTAATAACAGAGAGCGAATAGCCTCACCCAACTTTGCATGGAGACAGGTGATAGGTTGGAGGGACTGTCATAGGCTGATTGGAAGGGCTGGCCCCATTGCCCCCCCCCCCCCCTTTAACGTGAATCAGCCCCCATGGCATAATCTTTTCGGGGTCGACCCAGGCACCGAGTAATAGGCTACTTTCACTCTAAACTCGGCGTATTAACCATACACTTATCCCTATATGCCAGAAATACACTAATAACAATTCACTATCGTGAATAATAATGAAGACAATTTCTGTCGATATCTCTCGGTAACTCATACATAAATCAAATCAATATAACGAAATCTGTAATGACAAATAATGTATTCACGAAAATTGATTCCAATCAAAAATCTTCACTGAATAAATTATAATCAGTGGGAGTCCAAATGAGCCGTAATTTTGCAAAAATACTTTTCTAGGCATTTATTTGAAAATATTGTAATAATCTAATTTACTCGCCAGAAATACATAGCCTATCTCGAAAGGAATATTGTTTTTATATTCAAAATAGTGCAGCATAACTTCCACACGAATGTTGATTACCACAAACGGAAGGGATTAGCACAAACTTCTACCACAAGAGTGAGTAGTGTACGACCACAAGTGAGTAGTGTACGACCACGAGTGAGTAGTGTACGACCACGTATCTTGGAACTCACAAAGCTGGCTCGCTGCCTGATGTGAAGAATGCACGAAATCTCAATTTGTAAATGTAGCGTCTGCAGACTCAAGATGAATATGAATAATGATCACAAAATGGGTCTTTAACAGTGTCTAATATTGATCACTGCCAGTGAGCAGAATGCCCGTAATTTCCGAAATGTCTTGCGCTCAATCTTTTTACCATCGATTAGGAGTGGGGCCTCTGGCAACTTCTACTTCATATTACACAGCTACACAAATCATATTACACTGCTATGTTAATTTGAAGCTCGCTGCACAGGTAGCGTTTCAGGCATTCCTGACTGCTTAGAAAAAATTTCTAATAGTGACTTCCGAGGACTTTGTTGTCAAGGAACGGTGGGACGACCTCTTTTTTTTCTCTCTCGGTTCAACCCTGGGACCACAACCCACCACCACAACAACCACTAGACAACCACGCCTCGGGTTGTTGTTGTTATAGATTCAGCTACTCGGAACAAGTTCCAAGTAGCATGGACTTTGGTGAGCCCGTAGTGGACTTACCTGGCACAGGAGCGGTGCTCAGGACGCCTCAGGAAAAGGAAGGGGGGTAGAAATAGCCTAAGCTACTCTATCCCTTTGATATGTATTTTAGTCTCAATAAACGTACTTGAACTTGAACCACACCTCCCTGCTATCATGGCCCCCTTTCCCCTTCCCCCACACAACCACCACCAGCTGAGTGAGTCAGTACTTGGCACCCAGTGACTGAGTGCCATTGACCCTGGCACAAGCTTTGGCTATTACCTCAGACTAGCCTGATCACATTCTCCAGCCGTCATGCGGAAGCCAGTACATTGTTGCACTCACGGGTGTATTGTACGGTTGCACTCCATAGGTGTATTGACCTGTTGCACTCCTCAGATGTATTGCTGCACTCCACAGATGTATTGTATTGTTTCATCAGCAACATATGTATTGTATTGTTACCCCTCCACCGATGTATTACATTATTGCACCAGCAACAATGTAATACACTGTTCAGCATCTTCAAGCTCCTAAAGATAACAACCTGAAAGCACTTCAGCTGTTACTTATCATTTCAATTCCTGTTATTCTGCATTTTAATAGATCAGTGTTATATATTATTGTTGCACACATACACACACACACACACACACAATATATATATATATATATATATATATATATATATATATATATATATATATATATATATATATATATATATATATATATATATATATATATATATATATATAGGGAAGTATCACCTCTGGCTGAAAGAAGGGGACCCTTACCCTCGGAGGAAACCACACATAACGCATTAGAGGGAATGTTTAGGTCCCCTCCAATACAGTTTCTGTGTGCTTTTCTCCTACCACCCCCTCCCTTTTGTGTTTTTTTTGCTTTATTATGTATTTAATGGTTACAAGATATACATGGGTTGATACAAAAAGTGCTTAAAGGTTATGGATCTTTTGAAACTCCGCTTCCAGACAGGAACCGAGGAAGCAGCAGGCATTTCCCACCTGGATCGCCACACTGAGACGCTGAAACAAGAAACTGGCAGCCCTTGGGTCTCTGGTGACGTCAATGAGCCTGGAACCCAATTCCTTGAGAAATCCCAAGGCACTCTTGCCCCAGGGGCCATGCTTCTCAGACACTATGGGAAGAAAGGTGTATTGACCTTCCAATCGCCTGTATTTGACTGATTTTGCTATTTCCCTGTGATTGGCCGCCCCACCTGCTTGATCAGCACTGAAGTGTACATAGGTGTCAGCCAGGGTGGGTACACATGTGTAGTCCCACACCAACTGTTTGCCCGCCCCTTTTCCAAGTGTATATAGTGATGCCATCAGGGCGAAGTGCGGGGTCATCCGGATTTTGGTCCCCTAGGATGCGAGGTTCTCTCTCTGCTGGGCACTGAGCTGAGATGAGGCCCTTCTTGATGATATATATTTGTATGTTATATATATATATATATATATATATATATATATATATATATATATATATATATATATATATATATATATATATATATATATATATATATAAACATTTATCTCTTATTCAGGTTAGCTAACATTAGGTTGGGTTAGGTTAGGTTGTTTGGATTGAATTAGGCTGGGGTGGGTTTGAATATGTTAGGTTGCGTTAGATTAGTTTGTGTTGGGTTAGGTTAGATTGGGTTAGGTTGCTTAAGTGGCGTTACATTAAGTTAGGTTAGGTTAAGTTAAAAAAAAAAAGAGAGAAACGATGCGTCGAGGATTGCATACTTTTCTCAGGTCTTAGATCCTACCTCCTTAGCAGAGTCCAACACTGAGGTACAGGCCAGAGGGTGCCTAGTGGTGCTGCACTAAGAGAAGAGTGAGCGAGGTGAAGGATCGTCTTACACTGGACAGGAAGTAACGTTCCCAGCAGCAGGAGCAGCAGCAGCTGGTGTGTTGTGGCGGTCATCATCTGCAGCCTCCGGGGTCCCGAACCACACATTCTGCTCACAAGATTTGCAAGATGGAGCTTTGGAGCAAGTTGGAGCTCCATAGCAGTGTAAACAAGTATTTGTTTACAGAGCTATGGAGTTTCTGATATAAATGCACTTTCTATCTATTATTTGTAATTTTATATTAATGTTGATATCTATATTTATATTTTATTGTATACTGTATCTGTATATTTATTGAATAGGGGCACCGGGTCGACCCGGTGCCCCTATTTAATTGTTTCTTGTGATATATATTTAGATTCATACAACGTACAAGATACATATTCGGTCTCTGACTGCTGTATATCTACCAGTCCTTCCCCTCTACCTAATGACTGGTGGTCTCCCATTCACCTGCAGTCCACACCAGTTTTCAGTCCTATGCACCTATTTACTGCAAGATAAACAGACGCATCAGGTGAAAGGAAACGTACCTAAACGTCTCGTCCTGCCTGTGCTCGGTGAAGATATGGGCGATAACGTCAAGGGAAACATAATTATTAAGCGCCCAGAAGAACAGCTAATAAGAAATCCTCAGAATGAGGAGCTTGAAGAGTTACGCATCTAGTGTTATATATTTTCTGAGAGCTGTGTCCAGCATTTTTAGGTAAAGTTCGCCACTATAAGGCTATCCCAGAGAATCTGTTTGTATTAATTTGAATCCCAGTAAACTCTGACCCCACTTACTCACTACCAGCAGGAGACAAGGATAACCATACCCACTGAGTCTATTTGGAAGCGTTGCTCGGGCCCATTGGCAGCGTTCCAGTGAGAGGTTTATCGCTTTTATGAATTTGTCTTATTCTCCAAGCGTAATCCTCACCTGCCAACACCCATTGAGAGACCTCTAGTCGTCCTCACCTGCCGACACCTACTGAGGAGCTCTAGAGACGTCCTCACTTGCCAACACCTACTGAGGAGCTCTAGAGACGTCCTCACTTGCCGACACCTACTGAGGAGCTCTAGAGACGTCCTCACTTGCCAACACCTACTGAGGAGCTCTAGAGACGTCCTCACTCGCCGACACCTACTGAGGAGCTCTAGAGACGTCCTCACTTGCCGACACCTACTGAGGAGCTCTAGAGACGTCCTCACTTGCCAACACCTACTGAGGAGCTCTAGAGACGTCCTCACCTGCCAACACCTACTGAGGAGCTCTAGAGACGTCCTCACTTGCCAACACCTACTGAGGAGCTCTAGAGACGTCCTCACTTGCCGACACCTACTGAGGAGCTCTAGAGACGTCCTCACCTGCCAACACCTACTGAGGAGCTCTAGAGACGTCCTCACCTGCCAACACCTACAGAGGAGCTCTAGAGACGTCCTCACCTGCCAACACCTACAGAGGAGCTCTAGAGACGTCCTCACCTGCCGAGAGAGTGGCCGAGAGTGGATTCTTTCCGAAGCGATAGACCGCTACAGATCCGACCTTCCCGCTTCTCATCATTGGCAATAATATTTCATCCGTTATTTATTATCGGAGTTCAATGCTTTTGGGCGCTAGTGTAGGAGGCTGATATCTGGCGCTGCCCCATTGTAATCTCTTATTCATTTGCAGTTAATCCGAGTGAACCATTTTTGTTTATATGATACAAAATTTACAATGCCAGACATGTATATGGTTTCGAGGAGCTCAAGGGCGTCTCGTATAAGAAAATCAGTAGTACTGTTTATACAAATAATCTAGAGAAATAAACTTTGTTGTTCATCTCCAGCTGGAAGAATATTTTTTGAGGCAAATAATAATGTATTTTATCTATAATTCTTGAGTTCAAATATAAAATTTATAGTTAATTTCATTGAAAGATTTGCCATCCATAATAAAAGTGTTTCTCTTTTTATATTAACTAATACAAGTAATTAGGGATACATATGTATACCAAAATAACTAGGGATACATATGTATACCGAAAGGTAACCCTCCCCCTTCCTCTAGGGGTATTCAGGCTTTAAAGTTTACTTTAATCCCGGACAGTTGAGAACGTCCTTGCTCACAGTGGCATGCAGGAACATGACAAAGTTGACGCCCTTGCTAAGGCTGCAGTAAATAAAGACAGTATTGAACGGAATCTTGAGTTATCAAATAGGTCCCTTAAAGGTGTCATTAGACGAGAACTCCTGGATGGATTTGAAGAAAGTAGAACAGTGCAAACTGGAACTAGCAGGTCCATTGTTCATCACAATGAAATGTGTGAAGTAAAACATGTGTATGGGGCAAGTAACAGTCAGTAGACTAACAGATGTTGTCACAGCTCGTATAAGACTTGGCTACAAGTATCTCTGGCAGTTCGGCTTGTATAGGGATCTAGATGAAGTAAAGTGTAAGGTGTGTGGACATAGACAGGGACACACACTCGAACACTATATCTTGGATTGTTGTAAAATTGAGCCTTTTAGAGATAAATCTAAGCTCACTCTGTATGATATGGCAACCTATCTTATTACCATGGATAAATTACCTGAAATCCTTGCACTGTACCCACATTTCGCTTCCAGTAGATGAACGACATATGAGATTCAGAAACAAGTAGTGTATTGTGAGGACTAATAATAAACAGAAGCTCCCCTATGACTCTGTAATATCCCCATTGGCCAAACTATTATGTATTAACGACAAGACCTACCATTAATGTATGATGACTTACTGTAAATATGTAGCTCTTGAAATAGCACTTTCTCTGTAACTAGCTGACATTGTAACTATAAGGTGTGAAGGATAGAAGAAATTGCTTATGTAATAATCTAAGATGGGGTCTGATAAAGACCTTTTGTGCCCTATGTAATGCTTTTGCGCTACCGCTCACAGGATGAGTATGGGGTGCACAATAAACTAGCCGCCTTCGGCGGCAACAATCAATCAATCCTTGCTGACTTGTCAGCAAAGTATTGTAATGGCCTTTACAACCCCCCGGCGGTTGACAGGTCTTAGTCCCAACACCAAACCACTGACAGCAACGGGACACTGTATGGAGGATAACAGATGGACAACGACAGGTGCGTGAGTACATAACAGGAAGTGGAGTACGGACGATGAAAGACTATAGAAGGATGACACCAGAGACGATAATATACGGATGATAACAGAGACAACAATATATGGATGACAATAGAGACGACAGTATGTAGATAACAACATCTTGAGATGATTTCTTGAGATTAATAAGATTCTTGATAATCAATAATAAGACAACATAAGAAAATCAACTCGATGACAACACTGTGGCTCCATCAGGAAGACAAGAGCACATGGACAAGAGGGTGAACGGCAAAATGAGACCAAGTGCATCTTAACGCACTCTCTCAGACAACCTTGATCTGTTCCTTGACCTAAAGCCTCCCTAAAACACTGGCAAGTTGCCTAATCCACACACACACACACCAGCTGACCGAGTATTGGCATTGCCTAACCCCTAGCAGGCCGGAGACTAGGATATTCAAGGATTAAATATCGATAGCCTAATGTTACTCTACAAGATTTCATATATGTCAACAAAATGCCTCGGGTTCTTTTTATTTCATCTGAAAAGGTTAATTATATGCAAGAATCTCCGATGCTTCCCGACTAACTAGCTCAGGGCGGGTGCGTATCTCTTATGGGGAACGAAGCGACCCGCCATGACACCACCTACAAAATACTGAGAAACAGAAAATGCCAAATAAGTGAGATGAAGTCAATACTGTATTGCATTTTGCGGCAGTTAATCAGTTTTCTCATTGAACACTGATTTGAATTCGCATTCCTGTTAGCTTTACTGAAGTCAATCAGGTTTATTGATGCTACGGAGTAGTTTGCCGTAACTTACTTTAAGTAACCTATCATAATTTGCATACGTTAATTTACATACTAGCAAGTCATACAGTAATTAAGATTGAAACGCCATATTCGCATCTTGAGAATGGAAATGTTGGTTAAAGTAAATAATATAAGCATATGCAGATTAGTCAGTAAGCTGTAGAGACTGCTTAATTTGCATATGAGAATGTCATACATCATCTTAAATTCTTAATTATAGCAATACGCATACGAGAACTCAGATTTTTAATTGGTATGTAAATCATGACTTATGGGTACTCACACGACTTGATAATGGTCTGGGACTGGTGAAAACGTCGTCGTTTCTTAATTGAGTAGTTTGGACATCATATCTTCAACCCCTTTATTGTGACTCATCGTCCGCTTGTGTGTGAAGTGTTTTTCACTCATAAATAGGGAATTGGCGGCTGGATTAGCTAGTATTTCGTCCTTGATGACGTGGACGGGTTGTAGACTTAATGAATTCATCTTGAGAATTAGCCGCTGCTTTGGCGAGCATAGTCTGAGGACACGGGCCAGATTCACGAAGCAGTTACGCAAGCACTTACGAACGTGTACATCTTTCCTCAATCTTTGACGGCTTTGGTTACATTTATTAAATAGTTTACAAGCATGAAAACTTCCCAATTAACTGTTGTTATTGATATAAACAGTCTCCTGGTGCTTCGGAGCTCATTAACTGTTTAATAATTGTAAACAAAGCCGCCAAAGATTGAGAAAAGATGTACAGGTTCGTAAGTGCTTGCGTAACTGCTTCTTGAATCTGGCCCCAGGTTACCTGGTCGTTTTATTCAGCACTGAAGCGTCTTGAGTTGGAGGCGCAGAAGTTTCAGTTACAGATGGAGGCCGACACTAAAAAAAAAAAAGTACTTTTTTAAATACCTACATTGTCAGCTTTATTTAATACACTCAATGACAGCTTTACTGAATATACACACACTGTCAGCAGTTGTCAGGTGCGCGTAACTCACACACTGATAAGTTAAGTTGAATTTTCACTGATAATTTGATGAGGCCGTCCAAATGAGGAAGGTTAGATTAGAATAATTAACATAATGGCAATATAACACCACTTATTTTACCACAGACTTGCACGACACCTAGTAAGGCCACCAAATGTTATGAAATATTAAGAATGTATAATAATTCATATTGAGAGGTAATTTAGCCGATTAGAATAATGCAATGCGATAGAAATTTAATGTTGCTCTTAATTTAAAATTGTATAGGGGAGGGGGGAATGTGTAGGTGTGTGTGTAAGGGTGGGTGCATATGGGGTGTGTAAGAGTGTGAGGAGGGGGGGGGGATAAGGTGCGTGTGTAAGTGTTTGGGTGTAAGTGCACGCGCGTATCGCAAGGAGTTGGGAGTGTTGCCATCACAATATGATAGAGAGAGTGTGAAAGACTTTCACGGGAGTATTGTAACCTTTTATCAGCGTATCTATCACACGCTAGCTACACTGTATACCAAGAATAGCTGTCATTATCATCTTACTCTCTCGCAGGCATTATATAATATACCATACCTCCAGCTACACACTCTGCATGCAATTTTAATACATAGGCTTGTGTTGGTTTGGGGCTTAGCTTAGTAGGTTTCTAGTTAGGCAAAACAGTTGCATTTTTGACGGAGTGACAAATTGAGAGAACGGGCTGGGGTGTGTATGTGAATGCCACTCAATATGATCTACCAGGTTGTATTTGAGTGCTTTGGAAATACCAGACTGCTAGCAAGGGGCGAAGCTATTCTTCGGGTCACCCATCTACTTACTGGCCAGATCCAGCAGTTTAATATGATCAAGTAAGGCGCACATCGCTGTGTCACGCCCTTGTTTAATGCATAGACCCCCCACCTGTAACCTTTCCTGGGCAGCGATCCTTAACAGTCAGCCCCTGCTCACCCAACAGTAATTGGCTACCTGATTTTTAACTGATTGGCGGCTCGCGTTCCAGGGGAAACTAATAGGCTATGGAAACGGAAAACTCTCAGCCTGCTAACAGAAGTCAGAAGGCGTCTGCTCCTGGACCCATCTGTGTGAAGAAAAAACAAAAGCCAGACATGTCCTGTAATAGAATAAAACAAAATAGTAACAGATGTGTGTTACATCAACCAAACGTACAAACTGACACGCCTTGATCTGCCAGCTCACATACTTTTTGTTCAGTTTATCAAAGAATGACGAGTTTCCTCGCGAATTTAGACACAATATTTGTGTCAAATACGTGAGGTAATAATATACGATGAACTGTCACTGCTGTCATTGAAAGTGACAAATTTACTGTTTTGGGAAGGATAGAAGAACATATTATATATGACATTATATTAGGAACAACAGTAACTGTGGAAAGCCTACTGGTCCATACGAGGCAGCTCCATATTAATTTCCACCCAAAAGACCAAAATCATTTTGGTTTTATTACGGATAAAAATACTGCGGACTGTCATAAGGTGTTTGTCTAATGAGGAAGACAAATGTGGAGTTTATCTACCATATATTAGAATACTCGGAGAATAGTACAGTAGCAGACCAAAGTAAACTTAAGACTGTCCTTATAAATATGAAACACCTAAGATGCAATCTTCAAGAAATTATAAGTTTATGCATTATACAAGATAAAAGGTTCTGAAAAATGAATGATGGCAAGGGTGTAATAATGGAAGCATGCTTGATATGCGGGTACTGGAGGACGCTATATCTAGCGACCTTGGCTGGGAGGGAGAATGAGAACTTGGCCTGGGGCCAAGCGCTGGAATCGACGGGGCTATTTAGCACTGGTGTGATGGAGAGGGTGTGGCTACTGTATAGGGTGCCTACATTATGAATGCTATAGTGTGGGATACACACATTATAACTACTATATGAAGGGTGAACACGCATTATGACTACTAATATATGGTACCCACATTATGACTACTAATATATGGTACCCACATTATGACTACTAATATATGGTACCCACATTATGACTACTAATACATGGTACCCACATTAATAGTGTAGCCTACCCACATAATGTAACATTACCTTATGTTGGAGCAATTGCAAAATTTTGAATACATAGTACGCTAAAACTGAAGAATGCGTCATTGGGGGGGGGGGGGGTTGATCGCCGTTTGAATGAGCCTAGCCTGGGAACAGGTTGCAACAGGAAATGCAGACGTGAGTAGTAGGCCTATAGTGTGGCAGCAGGCGTTGTCATCACTGAAATACAAATACGTCGATTGTTAGGCAAACCATAACTATTCAAGTTTTACAAACTTGAAGCGTTTTCTATAAAATTGCAATCCAAAATGCAGCGATTTATACTGTATATTAATGTCAATGTCTATCGTATTATACAAAAAAATATAACGACTTATTCGTATAGAGGTTGCATATGGTCAATAAGTTATTAATTTTAAAATAAATATACAATTTATATAGTTATATATACTTACTTGTAAAAAATGTATTACATTTCTGGTTAGTCGTTATCATATCCGGATATCATGCATCACCCCTGGGCCAAGTTTAATGTGGATATGTTCTGCACCTTACTACAGTAGTCTATATTGGTTGAACTTGAACGTAAGATATTTCTAAAGCTGAGTGACAATTTTCGTTTTCCTCATGAAAGTAGAAAGTATAATAATATTAATTTTTATATGAGAACAAATCAATTTTTAATACACAGTACATTAAAATTCATGAATGCGTCTCGGGAGGACGGCCACTGCCTTAAACAGCCTAGTGTTAGGACGGCTGTGGTGGGTATGTGGGCCTGCGGGCCGTTCCAAGCAACAGCCTGGTGGACCAAACTCTCACAAGTCAAGTCTGGCCTCGGGCCGGGCTTGGGGAGTAGAAGAACCCCAGAACCCCATCAACCAGGTAACCAGGTTGCAGCCCGTCCTCTAAACAAAGACCCAGAATCCATTCCATGCTCCTGCCAAACCCCCTGTTTATGAATGAAAACGATTTACACACGACCTACAACTGATGACGTCCAAACACTTCCGGAACAAGTGCTTCGCTGACGATTTTTTTTGTTTTCGAAGTACAACGCTGTAAATGCACCCACGTACTACAAATACAAATAATCGGCAACAGAACCTAAACACCTAACCTAACTTAATCAGTGCCTAAATATGCACAATATGCTAATATTTAATAATATTAATTTATATTTGAGAACAATTGTTTTGAATGAACAGTGTTAAAATTGATGAATGCGTATTTGGGGTCAACTGCTGGATAGAATGGACTTGGTCTGAGGACGGGTTGTACAGTGTTACTGTATTCACGCTCTTTACTTTTTTAAGTTTACAAATGGAGTGCTGACTATTGGGAGATTCATTATCTGTCATAAGTAGTGATATCCCACAGCCTATCACTGTCAATTACAATGTCACTCATACTGGTTGATTGTTTGGTGCTACCCGTACCTAAATTTACCCGAGGGCCACTATCTCCCTAGAGTGGCTTCGACGGGGACAGGAAGCCAGCGGCTTGCCAAAGGTCTCCCATTGTTCCTAAGGATTTTCATAACATACCATAACTCTTTGATTGCAGCGATTGTTCTTGTCAGATCAAGTTCTTATTGTAGTGTGACTTTGACAAGATCTTGAGATACCAAGGTCTAAGTAAATAATTATCAAAAAGATTTCAAAGGCCTAGTTCAAGTCCTAGTCCTAGTTTCGGCTACCTTGTCTATCATATTAGACAATATGAGACGGTACTCCTGCAAAAGAGATTCTGAAACTTGCTCTGTATATATATATATCATTATGTTATTAATAATCTACATTATAATTCCCAGTATATATTTTAAATGATGGGTTTTCAAGTGTTTTTAAACAAAATTACTGCTCCTCTTGTATTTTTCAGTGTATCAATGGCTAATAATGATCACTTCTTTAAAATGTCAGATGCAATACAAACAAGGAACATTTTCAAGTTCAACAAGTTAGATTGTTGGAGAGAATAGGAGATGGTTTTTTTCATAAAAAGATATAAACCCATGGAACCGCCTACCCGCCGAAGCCGTAAATGCAAAACCACTGCTACAGTTCAAGGTCAAGTTCAATAAAATAATTCAGGACAAAAGGGGAACCCTTGACAAGCCGCCGGCTTCCTGTTCTCACCAAGGTCACTAGAGAAATAGAGACCCTTCAGGGAAATTCAGGTAGCTGTATTGCATTTAACTCAGTATATGTGGAAGTAAGCAAATTGTTTTCTTAGTCTTTTTCACTAGTCTCTACATGTTGCTTCTGCAGGAACTCTTAGACGCTCATGCAAGGCCCAAGACTACTTGACTGTGATATGGAATTTAGATAATAAATGTTATACTTCAATATATGCAATAAATCGGGTATAATTCTGTTCAATATTTCCTAAGAGATGTATTTTAGTTATAATTTGTAAACATTGTGGCGACATGGTTTTATGCTGTGTCGACAGTTTTCCTAAGACATCTAAGAATATTTCTTCAGATTTCAATTTACTTGTTTAAAAGTTAGAACTATAGAACATCAGTTATACATCAACATTCTTGCCTCCGTAGAAATTGACATCACGTTGACTATGATGCAACTTTTTTTCGGGGCGTACTTTCGCTCATTTCACAACACTGCTGAGAGTTGCAATGGCTGCGATGCTATCTGATGCGAGAAAGATGTTGGAGCATGAAGAATCCTTACAAACAAGAAGGCAGAACATCAAAAGAAGAGCCACAAATTTCGCCGGGAAGGAGAGCATCTTCCCAACGCTCAAACCTCACGCCGCCATGCTGGATCTCGGCCAGAGTGCTCGATACCTTTGTTTACATATATCATCCCCTGAAGTACCCAACGAATAACTTCCACTTGCACATCTCCTCAATAAAATGTCTATTTTAATTTTATACATTGGCGTGGAGGTTGGAAACGGAGTATGTGTTGAGAGACTAGAGATGGCGAGGTGCCGCATTCTTCTCGACCACACTCGCCGCGTCATTCACTTGAAACCAACATGGCAGGTTTCTATGATGATCAGTATTCCCGGTAAGATTGAATATTCCAGTGCGTGTTAAATCAGAGAGCTACTTATTACCCTCGAAGCGTGATCAGTCCCGTCGCTAAGCACCCGGGGCACCTGAAAGCCTATTTACCCGGTAGGGTTCCATTGTAAAAAAGAGTGAAAAGTTGAAGAGTTCGCAGAGTGGCGTGTGGTCGGCTGTGGGCGCATATCGTTCTCAGTGATTCCTCTTGGCCTCCAGAAGTCTGCGGCTCATTTACCCGGCTGTGAGAGGCTGTACCCCGGCTCCCAGGTGGCGTGGCGTCTCCTCTACTGGCCAGCACCAGCGTTAGTGCTCACGGAGTCACCACAATGGCTGACAATGACATGTAAGGTCGGTGTGTTTTCGTCTCTCTAAACCCTCCAGATTGACACAAATATTTGCTCGAGTATTTGAACCGTTTGTCCTGTTTCTTGTGGCTTTGATGGCGGTGTGTTTGTGGTTATTTTGACGAGGGCGAGGGGCTGGACATAGCATTGTGTGGGATATATGTGTAGTTGAGAGCAGGTGAGGTGAAGGGGGAGGCGAGGCAGGCTCCCCTCCCCCGGGGCCAAGACGCTCTTATCACTAGATATCTCAAAATTCGTTTATTAGCTCGAAGATTTTCATTCAGACTTGCCTAACTAGCTTTTGGGCTGCTTTTACGTCGTATGTGTACAAACTGTTTGAAATATATGGACAACAATTGCTCTTTTTAAGAAAAATGTTAGCCAATTTTAGGGGTAACTTAGTATTTTTGGGAGGGAACATTCCTGGTCAGGGTTACTACTTTAATTATTGGAGATTTTAAGAAGAACTTTGATAAGAGATCTTTAACATGACTTATTTCAGGGTCTCTATATATTAAGACAGTAAATGTGGGTTAAAAAAATGTTATATACTGACAAATACAGTTGACAAAATGACACTGCTGTACACACACTTCAAAATTTTATGGGTGTGCTAACCTTTTAAGACTTGTGTTTTATAGGTCTTGGGGTGTCAGTTTTGGGTGATAAATACTTTATCTAAAATTATGACCCCTTGTCTAACATACTAATGTCTTTATTCATGTATTACCCATTTTTACCTATGCAGTGATTTCTTGGAAATTAATTTGAGAATCAACTACATAATGAATTGACCAAGCCTAAAGGTTGTGTGTGTTGGATAGAGACAACTGGGACCCATACATAATATGGATACATTATAAAATTGGGTTCTGTAGGCAGATATGTACCAGCACCACAATGCTAGTTATGTGACTATCCAGTTCTTTTCCAGTGTTATCCAAATAGCACAACAGTCCATAGGGAGTATGGTCAAATATTACAGATATTTAAATAAGGCTCATTTTCTAGTTGTTAAAGCTGTATATATATTGTTACATTAGGTTGTGTTAGTTCGGGTTTGGTAGATTTTAAAATTGTTGATAAACTGTCGTAGGTATGAAGTGACTAATGTCTCCCTAGACCTGTATCTAACAAATCCACAATTCTTAGACTAGGTAGCATTTCATTATTCAGACAATTCTTTCATTTCTCTTGAATAAATAAATTTATTCTGAATATGGTCTATGTACTAGACAAAGATATGGAGTACATCATGCAAACACCATAGGCCTGTTAACATTCTGGAAAACAAAATATTCCATTAAGTAAAATTGTGTACACATTAACTAAATGGAAAGCTTTATTCTTAGTCTTGAGTTATTCCATTATACTCGGCCATCTTGAAGGTACTGTAAATGCTCGTTATGTAACTTAACAAGTCGAGTCTTCAACATCATTTCTATTGTTTTTAAAAATGCAGAATCAGACTGCTCATCTCATATCATATCCAAATTTACTCATACTCTAATAACATTAATCCTTACTCTCCTGTGTCCTTAGAAAAATTGTTCTTTTTAACATTTTTAATGTTCTGACCCATCAGCACATTCATAATCGTAAATCCTCCCGGCATTTCAGGGTCCCACTCTGTGACACCTAAAAAAAATTTATATTCGCCAATTTTTTTTTCATTTTGGGTTATTACTATAAATTTGGCGTCAAAATGTCTGATGAATTTGCTGGAATGTAGATGCAATATGATAATAGGTTTTTCATAACTTTGCGAAATATGCAAATTTTATGAACATCTAAACCTTTCTAATATATTTCTCAACATTTCTCATTTATTTTACAAAATTAAAATAAAACATATGGAAATGTGGACACATTATTGGTGTGTGTGTTACTGTGGAAAGAAATTAAAACATAACTGTCATGCCTTTCCAATAGGTAATTTGCAAAGAATAGTGAAAATTCTCAAAAGCAGAGCAATCATCATCTTGAGTAATTGATAGTTGGCCGAAGGGATCTGGATAGTTCCCACATACTTTGGGTGGGCCCAAGAACACATTCTCCGATAAAAAAATGATATCCTAGAATTTTGAGATGAGTGGTGCATTTTAGCGTCATCCCCAACATTTACTGAGTATGGATGATGAGTTTTAGCATCATCAGAATGTTATAATTTATAATAATAAACTGCTCAATATTCACTACTGCTTTCATCATGAAAGTTACTCAGAATATGAAAGTTGTTGCCGAGGTGAATAAAATGGTTCTATAGGTACAGTATTTACCGTAATAAAATTTTGAATTCTACCCAAGTCTAGTCTATTTTCCAAGAAAGTTAGGAGATAAAAGCTGTTTGTAGATAGTTTTAGTATAATTTTTAAATAAGGTATATATTGTAGTTACAATATTTTCATGGCATATAAAATTATTAAACGGGTTTCTCCTGGGAACAGTTATCGTGGGAGTGGAGGTGGTGGTGGTGGAGGACGTTACAATGATAGCGGTCGAGGATATGGAGGAAGCCGACCCCGGAAACCTCTCCCAACTGAGCCCCCCTACACGGCCTTTGTCGGGAACCTCCCACCCGGCATTGTCCAAGGGGATATCGACCACATATTTAAAGATCAAAGAGTAAGCAAAATAAATAAATATATATATATATATATATATATATTTATATTTATGATTAACCTGAATGTTAATACTGTATCTAATAGAGTACTGTGTTGTTTTATCATTGATTTGAAGATCCACTGGATCTTTTTGTGAATTATATGTAATGTTTAATCCTCATACTGTATTTTCTTTGAAACACACAGTTAAATTCCCTGATATAATCAGGTAGCCTATCCCTGGTAGGAGGAACACTATCTTGGTATGTTATTTCTCATTTGTTTGCAACAGGTTTTTATTTAATATTTTAAAACCCTCATTGTCTCAAATTGAAGCTTAAAAGTTGAGCAAAAAGAGAGTAACTTAATGAAATTGGATAATGTGGCCCTTGGGCATAGAAATAATTTTTCTGGGGAAAGCCTGTCATTCTGAAGTGGTTACACACTGGTATTGTAATCCTTGAGAATTGGTTCAGGCCACATTAGACATACAGTACTGACTTCCTGAGAACCTGGCTCCACGCGGTCTACCCATAACTGAGGAAACCTGCCAGAAAGGTTAGGGAAAACAAAATACTCCACTGGTCGTAAGAAATAAATGAGCATTGAGGTAAACGAGGCAGCTGATAGTTGCTGCAGGTGATCAACCTTAACCCTAATTATCACCAATTTGCCAACAGATGGCATCCCAGATCACCCAAGGTAATTGACCCATCATCCACCTTACTCTTTCTCCTGGTATTCACGCACACACACACGAGAGTTCTTACATTCTTGTACAACCACTAGCATGCATAGCATTTCAGGCAAGTCCTTAATCCTAATATTCCTTGGAATACGACATTCAAAATTGTTTAACAATCATGTACCCATTTTATTGTTGGGTAAACAGAGGCTACAGTTGAGGATTGATGCCCAGTAAATCCTTCCCTGGCCAGTATATGTACCCAGAGCAAAGCGCTCGCGAAACGCCAGGCGAGTGTCTTACACTACACCGCGGGGACTGTTGCCTGCTATTATGTTATAAGACTTAATTATATTGAACAGTTTATTTTTAGATTTTAACATATTAAAAGTTTTACTTTTACTCTGCTATTTAGATAAAGATTTGATGTGAAATAAAGTTCATAGAGCAGTGTTTCTCAACCTTTGCTCTTGATACTAATTAAGTGAGAAAATTAAACACAAAAACTACTCAAAAATACATTTTGCACATGATAAGAATTAGTTTACTTATTACTCATTCTTCTGATACCCCTGGTTACCATGGGGTTTCGTGTAACCCCGGTTGAGAAATGCTGCCATAGAGATACAGTTAAGGGAAGAAAAATTAACCAAACCATTACCATTTATCCCCCCCCCCTTTCCCGTACATTCACAACTTCCCTCGTATTCCCACAACTCCCCGTGTACTCCCATGCCCCCCCCTCCCCCCCATAGTACTACACCCCTATACTCCACCACTCATACACCTACACCCCTTTGTTCTCCCCCCCCCTTTACTCCCCCCCTCTCTACTCCTACACCCCACTCCATTCTCCTCCCACACTTCTGAATCCTTCAAAAACCTTGTATATCACGTGTGTAAGGCCAATCCTGGAGTATGCGGCCCCAGCATGGAGCCCGTACCTTGTCAAGCACAAGACGAAGCTGAAATAAATTCAGAGGTATGCCACTAGGCTAGTCCCAAAACTAAGAGGCATGAGTTATTAAGAGAGATTGTGTGAATTGCACCTCACGTCACTGGAAGACACACGAGTTCGGGGAGACATGATCTCTACATAGAAAAATTCTCAATTTAATTGACAGGATAGACAAGGATGGATCATTTATCATGTGTGATACACACACAAGGGGACATAAGTAGAAGCTGAGTACCCAAATGAGTCACAGAAACATTAGAAAGAACTTCAGTGTCAGAGTAGTTAGTAAATGGAATGCACTAGGAAGTGATGTGGTGGAGGCTGACTCCATACACAGTTTTAAATGTAGATATGATAGAGCTTGAACAGCTTGGGAATCTGTACATTAGTAGATTGACAGTTGAGAAGTGGGACCAAAGAGCCAAAGCACAATCCATGCAAGCAAAACTAGGTGAGTATACCCCCTACAGCTGCTACAGGCTGCTTCCTGGGGGAGTGTAACAAAAAGGAGGCCTGGTCGAGGACCGGGCCGCGGGGACACTATAAGCCCCATCTCGGGATAGCCTCGCTCCCACAGGCACCATCCCACCCTACCATACACTGCTCATAAGCACACCAACATCCTCCAACTCTCATTACCACTGCTACACCTACACCACTGTCAAAGCCTCCTAAATACTACTACTCCTCCTACATGCCCACGTTTTAATATAGGCCTATATTCACAGAAAGGGGGGGGGGGTAGGCAGTTTTGCATTTTAGAATATTTGTTGCATATAATGTGAGCTATGTTTAGCATGGGAGCCAGAGATTTCTCACTTGATCTTCTACAGTTAAAATATATCAAGTTTTTAACATAGTACAAAGACTCTTTTTAATGTATAATATTTTTCCAGGTTCGCTCGGTTAGATTGGTGCACGACAATGACTCTGGGAAATTTAAAGGTTTTTGCTATGTGGAATTTGAAGATGTTCAAAGTTTAGAAGATTCACTGTCATTCGATGGAGCATTATTTATTGACAAAAACATTAGAGTGGATATCGCTGGTAAGTAATTTATCATTCATCTGTACATCCTGGCCCCCCTGTTAAAGTTAAGGTAGTGCATATTTTTGTTATCTTGTTAATTGTTACATTAACCCTTAAACTGCAGGGCATTTTTTTTTCCCCAAATGAGTGCATGGTTTGAGGTGCAAAGTATTATTAATATATTTTACTGTGTGTTGAGAAGCATAGGGAGAGTTATTTTTTAAAGTGTTGTCCCTGCCATTAAAATAGGGCTCTAAAGCTCAATTAAATAATACAAATCTAATTTTTTAATATAAAGAGTGTGCATATCTTACAAAAACATAAATAGCAAAAGTTTTCAGTATGTTAGCCAGACTTATTGTTTCATAAATATTGATTAAATATTATAGTGATTTTTAATGTGTTGCTGCCCAAAAGTTATGTTTATTAAGACTTTAAAATCCCAGCGTGTTTGTAAACTGGCCAGCTTGTGTAGTCACTAGATGAGCTCTGTCTTTAGAAAAAGGACGAGCTGAAATACAGTACTGTAAAGCTTTGTTAATCAGAGCTTGCAGCTATCCTCTCGGAGTATAATGGAATAAATCTTAGTTATTGATTACATTAATACATTATTGTCTCTTTCTGATTACATTATTGTTAATGAGTGGATTTATAAGTAATTATATGAAATTAATATTTCTGCCAGTTTAGTGATTAAGTAAGCAACAGCACAATTAGTTGCAAGATAAGACACGTAGGTTGAAGTGAGCACAAAGTGCTGACTATGCTGTCGAGAAATTCTTTTCAGTTGCGGTTAGCCTCTTTTGGGAGGGAAATGGTGTGCATGTTATGCCCTTCTCATCCCCAACAAGATGCTTATAAGACATTTAATCCTGAAAAGTTTTTATTTAGATGTTATTTTTTTTCAGCATACAATATTGAATTTCTATTTTTTAAAGAATGCATTGGCATAATGCTCTGAGTTGCTTACAGTTGTAGGTAACATTTAAATGTGTGTGTGTTTATTTTGAAGAGTCTCGGCGTGGAGAGCGAGGAGGAGGATTTGATCGGGGTCGTGGCAGGGGACGAGGCGGTGGACGAGGTGGGGACATGAATGATTTCCGAGGAAGACGAGATGCTTCAGATGACTTTGGTGGTAAGTCCGTGTGTGTTAGTTAATGAAAGTGATATGGTGAGTTGTTAAAAAACATTGTATTTTGGGATTTATATATAGGCTTGATTATATCATGTTGCAAAAGGGTTTTACTCGTTTGTGCCATAAGAGTATGGTTATGATGCACAAAGTGTTGGATTATGTATATGGTGTAACACTTGAAATTTCATTTTATCTGATAATGCTTCATTTTATGCAGTGGTGACTTTAATCTTCATGATTAAGAAAGGCAGAAAGTCTGTGATTACACAGGTAAAACACAAGTCTTAGGAAGAGATAGGGAGTGTCACAACCCACTCCATCAGTCTCTCCAACACTATCATCTCACAAGCCATTGCATCACAGAGCCTCATCTGACAACCCATTCCATCACAGTATCTCACTTCACAACCCATTCTGATAAATTGTTATGTAGTGTATTGTAATTATGTGTGTGGAGAAGAATACTTTCATAATTCAATATTGCAAGATAAGTTAGGTTTCAATATAGCAAAAAAAGATAGATTAGAATTATCAACAGATGAATTTATTTAATTACAACATTTTAATGTATTATGTTTCTTTAAATCAGGTCGTTTTAATAGAAGGGAAGATGACCGAGGTGGAAGAGGAGGTGGAGGTCGTGCAGGTTTTCCTGCAGGTACAGGTGGTAGGTATGGTGGATTTGAAGAGCGTGGTGGTGGCGAGCGAGGAGGGGGTGATCGAGGAAGCTTCGGTGGAAGAAGTCGTGGAGGGCCACCCGGACCACCTAGTGGGGATCGCCCTGGACGAGGCGGTGCTGCTGCCCCCGGTGAAGGCGGCTATATGAGACGTGACCGCCGAGACAGTGATCGCTCTCGTAACTTTGATGACTTCAAGGAACCAGATCCCGGTAAATTTAATCTTATTTATAACATTATTTATAGATGTTTAACATCTAGTACTCATTATTTTATTATTTATTTAGTTTTACCCAGGCCCAGACATTTATTTATTTTCTTGACATTTATTGTAATAAATGTCAAAATGCAAACTATGTAAGCGTTGATCTCAAAATAACTCCTATTTCACAAAGTACTGGTAAAATTTCTATACAGGCTTTGTAAGTACCGTATAATCCTTTATTAAAAAAGCGTATTCGAGTGAATTTCAGCTGAGTGGAAAATCAGATGCGATGAAAGAATTCCAATCCAATAGGTAATTGGTGCAATGGAAATGGGGTCCAGATAACCAAGGAAACGCCCACTCGACCAGAATGCAGTGTTCTGAACTCACAAATCAATCTAATAAATTTTTATATTAAACAAGGCTTTTCCCAAGTTATTTAGATAAAATATGCACAAGCAGGTGTGCTCTCATTTTCACTAATGAAAATAATATTAACTGAAGCACAAAAATAAGCAAAATTACTTCAATTGGGTATAAAGGAACATGTCTAGAACAAATTATTCTGTCCAAGTGGTTTTCCACTATTGTCTCGACACTTCAAGAGGGCTAGGTGCTACGTATTACAAATGCCGAAAAAACAATTAAATAAAGCACAGTTGGCCGAGAGTGATCGTTGGGATGTTGCTTCTCACTGCATTGGATAGGGAGATACTTGGCCTTTAGTAGGGAGGGGGTAAGGAAGATGCATTTTCCTTACCATCTGAATGTACTCATGCTATACTTATGGTAAAGAGACGGTCCTGCTGTTGTGCATGATTGGTTGCCATATATATTCCTATACCACAATAACATCTCTGAAGTTGTGAGTAATACATTGCTGTTTGTATGCCAAAACATCCCTGCACTTATTTGAATGTTTTAGAGCATTCACTGCAGAAATGAAATTTAATAGGCAGTGTTAGATTTCTACTGCTAATGTTATATTTATTTGTAGAGGCTAATAATACCCCCCTGAAACTACCATTTACTGTATAGTCGAAGATAATTATTTTTGTTTCTGGTTACGTTGCACAAATTAAGAGGCACTCTTCACAAACTATGTAAATGTGGCTGGCGGATGGTGGAGGAGTAGGGCAGTGTATGTAGCAGTGGGCTCCACTACACCTTGAGTATTACCTAACACGACGACATACCTGTACACATGTAGAGTTCAAAGGATTTATTTAGGGTGAATTGTGCTTGTGTATCTTGTTGTATAGCTGCATCTGTATGCTTATCTACAGATAGATAAGCATGCACACACGCTTGTACCAGTACACAGTTCAGGAAATAAAAAGTGCCTAATAAACTTAAGTGAATTCTGTCGACGGAAATCAAAATAGCAGGAAAAAGGGTTTAGAAAGAACATAGCATGCAAGATCTTGAAGAGAGAACGTATGAAAAATGTTGGAAGATGATTTGTACCCAAGTACTGTACGGGTATGAACAGGGATGAAACGAGTAACCAAAATTAGATAAAAGAAAAGAATGGGTATCTTCCTTATTCATCAAAAGGCCTTTAACACTCCCACAGAAAAGGCCAGTATAAAAGATGGAGAAAGAAGCTAGTATAAGGGGAAACTGGTCTGGACTGTGTACAAAATATCCAAATGGGATTGAAAATAGTAATTGTGAGAGATACAGAGCCTGGATGGAGTGAGGTGGCAAATGGAGTTTTACAAGGATCTGTATTTGGCCTATTGTTTGTGATCTATATCTGCCCAAGAAACTATATTCATTCATATTACTATTTACAGACAATAGTAAGCTCATAAGAATGTACTCATGCTATTAACTTCAAAATGCAGCAAGAGGGCCTAGTTTGGCAGAAAGAGTGGTCAGACAATTGTATTTTAGAGTTCAGACCAAGTAAGTTGAGCAAAGTTATGAGAATGGGGATGGCAGAAAGAAGACTAGAACAGCAATACAGAGAGAACTGGTGACCACAGGTAGGGCTAGTGACCGTGTGCTTGGCGTCACTTCTTGGCCTCCTATTCAACATACAAAATCTAACAGACATAAGAACTTCTATTTGTAACTTAAAGAATCCTTCAGAACATTAAATATAACAAAGTCAGGAAAAAAAAAATATTGAAAATAGCTGCAAGATTAAGGTTTGAATGGGATTTCATTAGAATAAGATTTAACATGTAGGCAGTGCTGCTGCTAACAGCTGACAATACTGCTGTGCGCAAGAATTTCTTCTTGGATTGTTAATGTGTTTCCTGATCACGGGGAAAAGTGATAAAAAAAATCGTAGGTGACGTATTTTGGCCGCAATAGGACGAGGAAGTCTGGCAAGATTCAGGCGCTGACAAAGTACGCGTCCGGGGCGTTCTCTTCCACCCGAGCTGTTAGTTGGGAGTTGCCACAAAGATAGTGCTCTAATTTATTAATGTCTCCGATTGAATTGTAACGTTTTGAGTTTAAAAACTCCAAAGTTTTGTACGTCCTTGATCCGCATCACTAAAGCTTTTACCACTCCTACGGTTCTGAAATGCCTTTTCCTTGAGCACTTTTCTTCCCACTCCCATTCTATTTCCATCTTCACCGATGGGTCTAAGTCTGCGGACGGTGTGAGCTACTCTGTTTTTCCTGACTGCACTTATATGTGTCGCCTCCCTTCGGAGGCTAGCGTCTTCACAGCAGAACTTTATGCTATTCTTTATGCTCTCCATCTCTTGCTTTCTCATTCTCATTCCTCCTTTGTGGTTGTAGTTGACTCTCGTAGTGCCCTCATGGCTCTAGGGTCCTTTAATACTGTTCATCCGGTGATAATAGAGATTCAACATTGAAGGCTAGCGTCTTCACAGCAGAACTTTATGCTATTCTTTATGTTCTCCATCTCTTGCTTTCTCATTCTCATTCCTCCTTTGTGGTTGTAGTTGACTCTCGTAGTGCCCTCATGGCTCTAGGGTCCTTTAATACTGTTCATCCGGTGATCATAGAGATTCAACATTGGCTGTTTCTTATTTCTAGTAAATTTAAATCAGTAGAGTTTTGCTGGGTTTCCAGCCATATTGGTGTTTCTTTAAATGAGCGTGCGGATGTTGCCGCTAGGGAAGCTAGCTGTTCTTGTCCCGTAACAAGCTGCATACTCTCAAACGTAGTGTGTCCCCGTGGCCTTCGTCCTACCACCGTAACTGGCAGTGGGAAACTGCTTTAGCAAGGCTGCGGATTGGCCATACTCGCTTAACCCACAGTCACTTAATGGAGCGCCGTCCTGCTCCTTATTGTCCAAATTGTGTTGTCCCTCTTACAGTTGTGCATATCCTTGTTGAATGTCCTGACTTCCAGGGTGAGCGTGTCTTGCTTTCCGACCGTCCCTCGCGGTCTCTTGTACCTCGATAGAATTTGTGGTGAATCGGATACTTTTGATATCATTCGCCTTATGCGTTTCTGTTCTCGTATTGGCATTCTTGGTGATATTTAGCGCCCTCTGATTATTTCGCTCCTTGATGGTGCTATATAGTCTTCCCGGTTTGGTGCCTTTTTTTTTATAATTACCTTACCTTTGAAATATACTAATTTTATAAGAAAATTCGACGTAAATAAGTAGCAAGTGGTCACGGATAAGCTCGTATATGTCAGCGTCGTGATTGGCTACAGCTGTAAGATGAAAAATGTTACCTTCTCTGATTGGCCAAACTAAAAGCCTAGTGACATCTAGCGAGACCTAAGTGAACTACTTAAAAATCTTTGTAAGAATACTTTTCTGAATCGCCCTTCGGCTCATTCTTAGCCGGTACTTAGGAACCTTCGTAGCACACATACTTATGAAGAAATACATGGAGCTTCGTGAGCAGGTAAAAGGGTGGAAAAGCAAGATAGGAATTGGTAGAGTCCCAGAAGAATTGGTGCTAGAACACTTGCTGTTCCTAGTACTGTACTATATACAGTACATAAATGATGCCGTTGATGAGTTGCTCTTGTGTTTGTTGATGAAACAAAGTTGATGAGAATCAGGATGAGTGAGGACGAATACTAGAGGCTCTGTGGAAACTTAGATAAGTTACAGGCATGGTAGGAGTTGGTCGGCCGAGCGAACAGCAGGCTGGACTTGTGATCCTGTGGTCTCGGGTTCGATCCCGGACGCCGGCGAGAAACAATGGGCAGAGTTTTTCACCCTATGCCCCTGTTACCTAGCAGTAAAATAGGTACCTGGGTGTTAGTCAGCTGTCACGGGCTGCTTCCTGGGGGTGGAGGCCTGGTCGAGGACCGGGCCGCGGGGACACTAAAAAGCCCCGAAATCATCTCAAGATAACCTCAAGAAGAATCTAGGTCCTGGTCACTAAATCCTGTAAATGAATAATTTTCCACACATATCTGACACAAAAATATTAAAGACATCAAACTGAAAGAGAGGATTAGCATATTTAGCAGCTAGATACACAAAGGGCATAATCTGAGAAGGAAAATGGCAGGAAAAGGGATTTAGAAATGACACTGCATGCAAGATATGAGGAATGTATGAAAAATGTGGGAGGAGGATTCGTACCAGAGTACTGTACAATTGATATAACATGGATGAAACGAGTCACTGTGGGAGTACTTTTATTTGTGTTTATGTATGTGTGTATGCATGCATGCATGCAAGCAAAGAGGCAAGAATAGTGAAAAAAACATGCTGTTCAGTTATGTGCCAGTATCTATACTGGAGAGAAAAAACAAAAATAATCTGAATGCTTTTCGTGATTAGATTTTCAATGAGTACAGTTGACAGAAAATAGAAGGACGTGGGCTTCTAACCCCCCACAAGTAAGTAGACTAAGAAATGCGTCACAAAGCGTCATATGACAAGGAGTACTGGCAAGTCGAGATACCACCAGTGTAGCTCTTGTCCTGTAACTACACTTATGTAATTATACACGTAGACAGAATTTGCCTTCCAAAGTGGAATTAACAAAATTATGGAGTTGGTTATTAAGTCTCTTTTTTTTGTTTAAGTAATCCTGCAGAAGAGAGGAAGTAAGCCAATTAAAGGAGAAATCAGTTTGATAGGTGATAGGCCCAAGTGAGAGCATTGAGAAGTGGGAGGATATGGAGCAGGAAAGTGGGAGGATATGGAGCAGGAAAGTGGGAGGATATGGAGCAGGAAAGTGGGAGGATATGGAGCAGGAAAGTGGGAGGATATGGAGCAGGAAAGGGAGAGGAGGGGTGGGGGCAGGATGGGGTGAGGAAATATTTTATTTTTGTTAAATATTTATGGTCAGGAAGTTTGATATTTTGATATTCATCATTAATTGCATAATGATGAATTTCTTCTAGGCCAGAGACTGACCTTGCCAAGAATGCATCAAACAGCTATCACTAAATAAATTGTTTATTACTAAAATCCATTTGTTGTATTTATGATGATCTATGTATTGGGAACAAGCTACAGGTATGGGAGTTAAATTCCAAGAAATGTAATGTAATAAGTTTATCAGAGGGTAAACGAGACTGGGAGGACTCATCGTGTCCGTGTCCAAGACATTACAGTTTGTAAGGATATCTGGTTACCTGGTTGATGGGGTTCCGAGAGTTCTTCTACTCCCCAAGCCCGGTCCGAGGCCAAGCTTGACTTGTGAGGTGAGAGTTTGGTCCACTAGGCTGTTGCTTGGAGATGACCGCAGGCCCACATACCCACCACAGCCCGGTTGGTCCGGCACTCCTTGGGAGTGGAGGGCTGGTAAAGCCCCAAGACAAAAATAGGATAAGTTCAAAGATTAGAAAAAAGTCAGAAATGCAATGAAATATTCATAATCATTTTGAGTAGTAATGAAATAGAATTTGCTTGAACCATAAATCGTGGGAGCTGCATAGATTCATAATGGCAAGAGCAAGTATGACAGCGTTTATAATTTTGGAAAGTATGAAAGCACAGTACGGGCCCAGCAACTAATTTTTACTCCATGTAAACACAGGTTAGCACAATTCACCCAAAACAAATCCTTTGAAGTCTACATAGAATTGAAAAGAAAAACTGCATTCATAACAATGTTTTTTTTCTTTTTCATTATCCAGTGGGAGTTTCGTTGTCAGCGGCGTTGCAGTCTCCCCCACCCTCCGGCTCCCCACCACTCTCAGCTGGTCGGTTGTTAGGAAACTACTGACTTGTTACACTTGACAATGAAACGCATAACGTTTTAGGATCAGACTTACTTAATTTTTGCTTTATTATTAGTATTATTGTTAATATTATTATTATTTTAATTTACAGGGATGTAATCTGGCTTGGCCATGCAGGCTGTTCTGTACCATATTGATATATTCTGTCTTGTTCAGGCACCTGATACTAGTAAACATTTTTATTTAGTTATAATGTTCAATACTGCTCAACAAATGAACAATGAATTATATCAGAAGTAGTCTTGAATATCTAAAGAAAGAAACAAGATAAACTACTTGATAATCAAGAATATTGATCTACATAAGCATTGTTCATTGTGCGCAGTACCAAAACAAAAAAAGATACACACACCTCACAGGCATTCTCTTTCACTCGTATTCTCTCTCGCTTTGCGCTCTCTCCCTCTTAGTTATCAAACACAGTTGGAGGAAAACATTTAGTTAGTACTGCCTACAATATGGTCAGTCAAGTAACTGGAAACAAAAATATTTTTCTACTCTTGCATTTCTTTGAAAAATACAAACATTAACTCGTATAGCATATGGAAATAGCAGTTTTTTTAATACTTGCACAGTATACAATTGAATCTACTATTGGATCTGTTGTTGATTTTAGTGTGCTAACGTAGTGGATGTATAGTACATGCAGGCGATGAGTCACAATAACGTGGCTGAAGAATGTTGACCAGATCACACACTAGAAGGTGAAGGGACGACGACGTTTCGGTCCGTCCTGGACCATTCTCAAGTCAAGTTAATTGACTTGAGAATTGTCCAGGACGGACCAAAACGTCGACGTCCCCTCACCTTCTAGTGTGTGGTCTGGTCAACATGTACAGTACATGATTTATGGCTCATCTGTTGGCTGTAAGGACACATTAAATCACTGAAGAAAGTTCAGTATGGCTTTCAAAAATAGAATTACATATTTAGTTGGCAAAACACCAGAGGATAGGAATCAGGAAGAAAGGGATTCCAGTCACTAGACAGTGTCTGGTAGTAATAACAAATTAATAGGATTGTGAAAGCAGAGCCAAATGGTTAGCTATATTTTTACTTAATGATTATGTTTTGGTACATGTTAATTAATGTTTTTATATGTTTTCTCTATGGAGACTTCATCTTTATTCCCGAATAGTACCACAACACCATCAAATAATGTTTCGTGTCATGAACTTGAGATTTTAGATAACTAAATCATTAAGATCAAATGCTCTGTCACCAGACTTGGAGCTTCTATGTTGTCAAGACTAAAGTCATTATTTTAGAAGGAGAAAAGTAACTTATTGATGACGGCATTAACTTACGTTGATAAAGAAACTCGTGACATCATCCCTAGTAAATTTACTTGGACTTGAAATATTTACATGATGTTTATGTATTCAATTATTTTGTAGAATGTCTTTTGCTGTGAAATGAGGGGAGAGGGGGGGGGGTTGCCCGTATGGGAAGGGGAGATTCTTGGTGATCTAGAAATACATTGAATAGTGAAACTTAACGAGTATTGCCTTGTTCGTAGTCCTAGAAGAGATTCTCGGTCTTATATTATTTAAGTTCATACTTTAACCTTGCACTTACCGCTAATTTGGGAAAGCAATTATAGTTTGTGAAATAAACAGCAGAAGTGTACCGTATAATCTTATTTTGATTTCTCCTACTAAAGACTCGTTAAAAATTTATTAAGATTATTATTTCTTTATGGAAAGAGAGAAGGGGGGAGGGACGGGGTATTGAACCATAGATGACTTGTAGGAAATGTTTTTTTCAGATTTAACAATATGCTAATTAAATGAGTAAGATATTGCATCTTGCTCATTTAACTCCAACATGATATAAGCAACATATACCATAAGTTATATGTTGCTCTCCTATTTCTACTAGGCTGATTCCTCCCTACCCATTTAAAGTTGGAAACTGGATTGTGGTGATTTAGTGAGTAAATGCTTAGATGATTTTACAAATGTTGATCTTTTCAGAGGAATTGTCTCAGAGGCCAAGACTGAAGTTATTGCCAAGAACTAAAAAGGACCCTGTAAATCAGATTGCTGAAACATCGCAAACAAGCAGTATATTTGGCGGAGCAAAGCCTCGGGAGGAAAAAGCTAGAGATGACTTACAGGAATAAACATAAATAGTTTCTGTATTCCATGTGTAGCAGGTAAGCAGTCAATGCACCTTGAGCGAGTTTGTGGAAATGGGTCTGTAAACCTAATACATTTGGAACTCGATTTTTTTTCATTTTTTTTCCCCTTTGATCACACATACTGTAGTTGTGAGAGTTTCTGTTTAGTAAATTAGAAGAGAAATTTTGTTACATTTCCACTCTTTAATGTGTGTGCTTGCTTTTATTCAGGTTTTCCCTGAACAAAAGCCGTGCGAGTCGTCCAGGGTAACACAATAGTTCATGCTAGTGTCAACTTTGGAACACTGGTGTCAGGAACATTTGCCAAGTTGTATATTTAGCTGTTACAGAGTTTAAGGAGGTGACTTAAATTTGTACTACTGGATATTAAACTGTCTTAGACACCATTAAGTAAAGAATGAGGACAACCTTTGCATTTGTAGTATAATGCACCTTAGATTAAGGAGGAGAAATCACTTCTTATTCCCATTTCCCTCCTCTCTTCCCTAAAGCACAATGAATAAATATTTATTACGTAATGATAGCTGATATCTACCAAGGAAATTGAAGTAGGAAATTGCACGAGCACCTTCTTCTAATTTCAGTTTAGTTTGTAGTTA
Organism: Procambarus clarkii; assembly: GCF_040958095.1. NCBI lineage: Eukaryota > Metazoa > Arthropoda > Malacostraca > Decapoda > Cambaridae > Procambarus > Procambarus clarkii. Next base: position 15,622,632 of record NC_091237.1, on the reverse strand, counting down.
TCCGATATTATACAGCTTAAATTTTTTCTGGATTAGTGCGCGCGCACACTGCTGAACAAGGAAATGGCTATTTTGTTTGGTAATGTTTATAGCATCTGGTATGACTTGGCGTATCAAGAGTTGCTGCAGTGACGTGAAAAACAACATAAATCAAATTATTTAACATAAGCCACTTAAATGCGGTTTTCTTCTCGTTCTTGACTGTAATTTTTGGTTAAAGGTGTTCAGTTGTATGAAGCTGGCTACGTTTAGTTTCATACCAGTTTGTATCTTGTGTTATAGCAGAAATTGCTCAGTAAATTGGCTGTGAATCCCTAAGAAAACCTTAGTTTCCAAGTAACTAATACAAGAGCACTTGTATCAACTTGAAATGTGTATCATGAAAATGAAACCCCATCCTGAAATTGGTGTAAAATAATAAGTACAATATCACAAGCATGTGTGCAGCCATGTTAATGAATAAATAAATTTAAGAACATAAATCATGTTCTACAGATTAAGTAGATTTGAGTAGACGTCAATGAGTGTGTAACAAAGTGTTGTAAATGTATCCTTGGAGAGCAAGCTGTTTATTGAGGAAATTGTAAAAAAGGTAATTTCTTCTGCATTGATTTTTGTAAATGGTATGAGGAAGCTTGTGTGAAAATCAATGTAACTTACCTTATGAACATTCACAGGGACTAACTACATGTAACTAACCTTATGATCTCTTGAGGATTATACTATGAGCTGCTTGTTTCTTAATAAGCTGCTGCTTATTACAAAACTTGTTTGATTTTAAATAGTAAACAGATTTGCTTACATTAACCATTAGGAAGATGGGAACCATGCCAAATTAATATTTTATATTTTTTTTATGTTTTTTCTGATCACCAAAAACAAACCTACAGTGGAATTTGTGCACGTCTTGAGCCAGATTTTGGTAGATAATACCAGACAGCAGTCATAAATGCTTCTATAATACCCACAAAAAGATCACTTCTCAGTGTTTGTAGCCTATATATGGCCTATTATGACACTGGATGCTTTCATTTGCATGTACAGCTGATAGTTTGTAAGTTGGTATAAGTGGCAGATGCTTGGTGTCAGTCATGTTTCTGACATCAATTTTGTGGTAATTTGAAAACTAATCAGAGTGCCAAGTTACAGTGTATATGCTAGAAGCTCAAACTGACAGCTGGCAGTTGTCAGAGTGAAAAGGCGTTGTTGCTTAAGGGTTTGCTCGACAGTTTGGTAAGTAGTACCTGCATTGGTAAGTCGTGAAAAGCATTATAATTTATGGGTTAATCTATCTCACCAGTGGAGGTATTTAATAAGTAGGCCCGTCATTTCAAGTTGAGATAGACCATTTTCAATGAATTTGGGTCATTATGAATTAGAATATATACATAAATATCTTGGTACCAGGATATGTTTTACCAGGTTAAGTGTTCTTTGAATTTGAAGGAAAAAAGTGTTTTTTAATTGGCAGTCTTTGCTGTCTTAGCCCTTGGTAATTAGGGCCAAGGTGTGCTGTGTTGATCCTTGCTGTCTGTGTAGTTACTCTTAAGTCTTTATCAACTTGAGTAGCATTAATTTATAGATTAATTTAAGCCTCTGGGTATTATGTTTTGTTATAGGGAAGGAAGGGGGGTTATGTGGTCAGAAATCTAGTATCGGTGTCAAAAGTAATGTAATGATTAAATAGAGGAAGGAATTATGCACTTTTGCTCAGCTGCCGCCACCACTCTGGCCCCTCTGTTCTTCCTTCTGCTTTTCAGTTCCTTGTACTGATGTCTCATTATTTTGTTTTTAAATTTGGTACATGTGCCTTGGGGATCATATGATGTTCTGTATAGTTTTGAAATATAGTAACCCTCTGACAGCAGCTTTGGGAACTAGTTACAAATAAACTCCCACATTTGCATTTTTGCTAGGAATGTATATAGATCCAGTTACTTTATTTTCCCAAATATTGTTGTAAAAATAACAAAAGTTATTTATCAGCTTTTCTAAATTTGATATCAAATGCATTATTGTGTATCTGTCTTTCTCCATGTCTGTGATGTCTTGTTTTCCCTGCAACTCTCCTCCAAGATGGGAGCCCATGACACTATATAGGATTTAATGGCTTGAGACAGACATGGTAATGGCCAGCTGCAGCCATCCCTGCTTGTCAATCACAAATGATGCTCGCCCATATAATTTTTGTCTAAACGTTAGATCTGGTCATTATAGGTTGACATACTGTGTATGTCCCTGTAGATTTTTATCAGTGTTTGGTACATTCTCTTGTTTTACATACCACTATGGCTAGCTTAGATTATAAGACCAGCACCTGATTCTCCATCGCTTCTCTTACATGTGACAAGAAGAAAATGACAAACTATGGTGTTGGCGAGAGTGAGGCTTGGTGATCCTGCAAGCAGTGTTGTAAATGATTGCATATACTGTATTGTACTCATAATTAGGGGACTTTACAGTGTGATATAAATCCTATTAAAATGTAAATGTTTAGTTGATTAAAAACTATCAGTGATCTAAAGAGTTGTGTGTGTGTCCATCTTATGGCGGTACATTGAGGGTTTCTACCCCACACGTTTATTTTCATATGCATTAAACGTTACTGTTTGTACATCAAAATTAGATATATACATAAATAAAAAAAGATAAAAAAATTATAGAATAGTGAACTTCACTCTAATGGCCTGAGCTTGATACAGATACCATGCATTACACATTGAATCGACAAGACACGAGCCTGAGGTGCTTACATCAATAGTTTTGTTTGTCATTCCACCGAATTATCAAACATTATTCAGTGCTTTTTCCATTTTGCATACTGTGATGGGTAGCCCATACGATCTTAAACCCAGTCAATAACCACAACCTCATCTGTTGCATTGTGGCGAAAGGAAAGGGCCATCTTTTGAAATCTGTTCAATGTAGATTTAGCTCTAAACAAGACAAAAAAGATGCATACATTAATGAATGTGCAACAAACTATGCTGGAATAAATTTACAATACAGTACAGTACAGTACATAAATGTTGAGTGAAGTAAAGCATGAAACAATTGGCAGCAGTGAGTTCAAGAGTACAAGTACCTGTACAAGTTCTCTACAACTGGCTTACCTGTATCTGCTCATTGGTGAGTTTGTTTTATTATTATTTTGTTGTATTTATAATGACTAAATAAAATGGTACTTAGTTGTTCCCACCCACCACCAATGGGTGCTTAATGTAAGAAGCAAACTTTATTTGTAAACTTACCAGAGAATAGAAATATTCCTATTAGGTTCTCCCATATCCACTGAGCACCCTACCAGTTACTCTTATCTGTTTCTCCAACTTACGCACCAGTCTCTTGTGGGGTACCGTGTCAAAGGCTTTCCAACAGCTCAAGAAAATGCAGTCTGCCCAGCCTTCTCTTTCTTGCTTAATTTTTGTCACTTGATCGTAGAATTCTATTAAACCTGTGAGGCAAGATTTACCATCCCTGACACCATGGTGGTGTGTCAGGAAGTCCCTTTCCAGATGTGCTACTAGTTTTTTTCCTCACAATCTCCATCACCGTGCATGGTATACAAGTTAAACACTGGCCTGTAGTTCAGTGCCTCTTGCCTGTCACCCTTTTTGAATACTGAGACTATATTAGCCATCTTCCATATTTATGGTGGGTCTCCTGTCTCCAGTGACCTACTATACACCATGGAAAGTGGCAAGCAAAGTACTCATGCACTCTTTCAGTACCCCATGGTGAGATTCTGTCCGGACCAACAGTCTTTCTCACCTCTAGATCCAACAGATGCCTTTTAACCTCGTCTGGTAATTTCAAATCCTTCCAGGGCCTCCTGGTTTTCTGGTTACTCCTAGCTCAAGGACTTCACTTCATTTTATTGTGAATACCTCCTGGAATCTTTTTGAGCTTTTCACATACCTCTTTGTGATTCTGTATACCTGTCCTCACCTGTTCTTTCATTGTTGTTTTCCTCCTGATGTGGCTGTGGAGCAGTTTTGGTTCAGTCTTGGCTTTATTTGCTATATCATTTTCATACTGTCTCTCTGCTTCTCTTCTCACATTGACACTCATTCCTGGCTCTCTGGTATATCTGCTTTCTGTTCTGTTATTTTGGAAGTTCCTCCACACCCTTTTGTTCATTTCCTTTGCTTCAATACATGCCCTGTTAAACCATGGATTTTTCTTTTGCTTCTCATTTTTTCTTTTGGGCTGGGATAAACCTGTTTACTGTCTCCTGACACTGTTGGATGACATAGTCCATCATGTCTTGTACGGTCTTAGTTCCGAGTCCCATGGTACTTCTCTTAGGATTTATCACCTCATAGTTTCCCTTTTTATATGCCTGCCCCTTGTTTTCTAGTTCTTTTTGGGGGGAGATTACTCCTAGCTCTACCAGGTACTCAAAGATCAATATACTGTGATCACTCATTCCCAAGGGGGCTTCCAACTTAACTTCCCTTATATCTGATTCATTCAGGGTGAATATCAGATCAAGCATTGCTGGTTTGTCTTCTCTAATTCTTGTTGGTCCCTTGATGTGTTGGCTTAGAAAGTTTCTTGTTGCCACATCCAACAGCTTAGCTCTCCATGTGTCTGGTCCTCCATGTGGGTCTCTGTTCTCTCAATCTGTCTTTCCGTGGTTGAAGTCTCATGATTAGCAGTCTGGATATTAGCAGCTGCAACATCAGGATCTGCGAGTTGGTACAAGAATTCAACCAACTATAAACCACTTATTTTGATGAAAGGAAGCAGTAGAACACTTACATCGCATCAGGCTTGGCTACCCATGTGCATGGGAAATAGGCTTACAGGTTCCAGATGATGAGAGGAAATGTCAGCAGTGTGGAGAAATGCCCGACAGACCACTGGAACATTATTTAACACAGTACACAGTTACAAACCCAATAAGATTTCAACTTAGATTGAATAGAGCAGAAGTTGTTAAGACACATGGGGCAAAATCTAACTAAAGCAACCATACGAGTCATAAATACTCATACACCGCCTAAGTAAAACAAAAACAACACTTAGTGGGCCAGCCAGAGACTTGAGGCCCATGCAGGAATATCCCCGCCAAAATAAAAATAGTAGTCTAGACCTGTTCCTGCTAGCGACAGAAGCTGGTCTCTCCTCTTATATTAATGGTAGCCATGTTGTTTCTATCATATTCCTGTCTGGGTCTTCTGTCATTTGGTGGGGGGGGGGGGGGGGTATATATATGACTACTGTACTACTATAAGTTTTTGTCCCCCAATTGCTATGGTACCTGTTACGTAGTCACTGAAATCTTCACAGCCCTAGATAACCATCTCTTCAAAACTCCAGTCTCTTCTTATCAGCAAAGCTACTCCACCCTCACCTTTTCCTTCCCTTTCTTTCCTAACTACATAGTATTCCTGCAGAAACACTGCATTTGTCATGGTTTTCATTAACTTTGTTTCTGTGAGTGCTATTATGTCTGGGTTTTCATTTGTTTTTTAGACTGTGGTGTCTGCTACGTGGCATCACACAAGTGTGTGTCGTGGTGTCAGCTGTGGTATCTGTTATACAGTACAGTATATAGTAAAGTGTATGGCAGGATGATGATTGGAAAGGAAAAAGGGGGAAAAATTGACTGGCAAGTGGTAAACAAGGTTGAAGAATGTTCGCAGGCTTAGATATTTGCAGTGAGACAGCTTGTGGAGATTGTGCAAGAAATTGTAAGATGTACATTTATTTATGAACTACGAAGTAGTTACGCGAGGAGAACTCTGAAGAATGATGAGCATGTGTGAAATTGGCTTAGTTCTATTAAATGCTTTAAAGTGTATTTGCGTTTGAAATGGAATAAAAGTTAATGGTTAGATATTAATGTGGACATGGTTGAGCCATCAGATGTGTTAACTTGAGACCTCTATAAGAATGTTAAGGTCTCAGAGGAAGCAAGGCATCAAATATGTATTATAATAAATTGATATGCAGGGTATTTGGAAATTGCTAATTATCAAAAGAAAATGCCAAGCCTTTGAAAATCATCTTCAAAGGCTTGGCACTGTGGCACAGGAGTAACAATATATATTAAAAACCGTACTTTTAATAGATTATATTAAGCCTATGTTGATGTTTACTATATGGATTATATTTTATGTTTGCATTATATTGTGCATGTCCTAAAAAATCAAACGGCAATTTTATTCTTTTATTTTACCAGATGGTGTTATGCACAGATGGACCTGCATACTTTTTGGTTGAGGCTTTTTATTCCTGCACTATGTTGTACATATGAGGATGATGGCCTCCTCCCTCCTCAGCCTTGCAACTGTAGGGTAGCCTGGGCCTACCTTCTCCTCATCCTCGTCTACTACTGAAGCAATGGTTTTGGTCAAGCAGCGGCAAAGATTGACATGAATTTTTTAAAGTGAAAATATATTTACTGGCTTTTACTGCAGTGTTAAACTTGAGATTAACATGGAAAAATAATATTAATATACTGTGTGGGTTTGTGTAATGTGACATTGAACTTGCCAGTGATTTGAACCTATTGTGAGTGTGTTAATAGACTACAAAAATTCTTAGGCATTTATCATTTATTGCTTTGAGAGACTTGACACTCCTTTTTGTGTCATGATGAAATGTGTGAAATTAACTTACACATTGAAGTGATCAAACTTTCACACATTACAAGCTCCAGATAGCAGCCCTTGGGAACCCAAGTGTATACAAATCCTTGGTAGCCACCGAGCTTGCTTAAGATTTCCCGCCAACTTGCCCCGTTTTTAACCCCCTGCTATGTACGCAGAATAAGTACCACATGCCACAATGTTGTCCAGCCACATTGGTTGTTAAATGTATTATGCTTCTAGGATAAAATGGCTTACAGCACAGTGGCCTGTAGTACATACAATTAAACTATACTATACTATGACCATATAATGTTGTGAAACTACTCAGACATTTCTTGGTTTTTGCCAAGGCATTTGTTTTAACAATAACTGTGGTCTCTGAACTTATTTTTGATGCTGCAGGTTAAATAAATACATGTAGTATAGATCTGTTGGAACTTTGGCAACTTTTGTTGTTACTCTTGTTCTAATTTTTTACACAAGATCCACAGTTACTTGCATGGAGAAATTGAGAAATTACTTGCTGGCAAGGCATTAGGTTCTTTTTCATGTGTTGCTTTTTTTGTTAGTCCTGTATTTTTATCCGGTGTCCATTCAAGGGAAGTATGTATGTTTGCCATTCAAAGGAAGATTTGTTCTTAATTATTACTGTCTTCGGTGAGTCTGTTCAGATCACAATAAATTTAAGTAATTTCTAAATGGGACTTTAATTAACTCCTTTTTGCACCTATTTAATTACTAGATCCATTAGGAAAGTAATTATCAAAGTGGTAAGTAATTATCAAAAGAAGGCACTATCAAAGTGATAAGTGGTTCCAGGCTGGAAGGATTGTGTAGCACCCACTAAGTAACTGCTATCTTAACTTCTACAGCTTGCTCAAGAGCAAATAATGACTAATGTCTATATGCTGTACAACTATACTGAACATGACTTCATTTAGAAAGACTGAAGCAGGTTGGCAAACAAAACTCACTCGTGTATAATACTTGTCCAACCTATGCTTGAAACAATGCAGATATCCCACCTGTTACCCAGTAATATGTTAGATAAATTAACAACCCTGATCTCACTTCAGTATACCCATGCCTGTTTTGGAATTTTGATGTGTTAAATTTTTACTCATTGTTTCATGTTCTATTGTGTTAATATATTTTGAAACATAATTAATACCATCTTTATAATACCCATTGATCTATTTACATGCTTAAATCATGTCGTTCCTTACTCGTCTCCTTTCTAGAGAATATAAATTAAGCTTTCTTAATTTCTTCACATAAGCTGTTCCTAATTATTGGTATTAACCTTGTCATCCTGTTCTACCCATTCAAGGCATTCATGTCTTTTATAGCAAGGTCACCAAAACAACCGCATAATCTATATGGGGTCTAACAAGGATAAGGGAAAGCTGAAGAACAGATTTTTATATTGCTGATGCCTCTGGATATGAACCCCATTATCTTATTTGCCTTATTTCAAACATTTACTGCATAATAATCATGATTCCAATATTTTGTTGCATTCAGATTTTTGCAATTTCAACATTGCCCAGCAACGTTGAAATTATATACCTGGTAACTATACATAACTAAATTCCAAACTACATATTTCAGCAATAAACTGCATCTACCAATCTGTTGTCCATTCTAAAAGCCTATCTAGATTTTAAAACACTTGAGTTTTCTGGATCCGTTCAACTGATTTTGTTGTTCAAACCCATCTAAGTTACTTTATGTATGAGTGTATGTACGCATTCTGTAATATGTATCTGGTTAAATATCTAGATATGTGATTGAAAGCATATTATGGTTCCAATAATACACTTGTAAAATGGCAAGTAAACTTTTGCCCTAACTAGTGAATATTCAATAGTTATTATTTTATAGTACTGTATTATAAATCGTTGGGATACTCAAATAGTTTTTAATTTCATATTTTACATTTGAGAATAATACACCATATTAACCAAACCTAACATTATCCTTAACCTACCTTGTGTTGATGTTCCGGGGATCAACGGCCCGCTCTCCAACCAGACCTTTTTAACCTAATCATGGCCAGGGAGTAGATAATAGCACTAATTATGAAGTGGCTTTGAAGTTATTACCTCCAGGGTACGTTCACAATTCATTCCATTATCAACTACAGTACAGGCTCATACTTCAAATGTGCTGGAAAGATAGAGTAACTTTGTTAAACATGAGTAGCCCTTGATATAGCCATTTTGTGAATCCTTTATCAAGCTATATTTTTCAAGAGTTATACAAATGGTTTTTGCATCACTTTGATGCAAAAGCAATCAATTCACCATTCTAGAAGATTGGCAACATATTCACAACAATTATGATACTCTGCTTGAATTATGATTTGCTAAATATGGAAGTCTAGAGCTCACCAAACTTATCTTCACATTTTTAAAGGACCATGGCAGAGACTTGAACTGACATTGTTGGGCCTTAATTTGTTTAATAACTTCTTACTTGGTAACCGTTTTCTCCAGTAAAGTGCTTAGAATACTTAATTGTCAAGGCAGGCTTCTCCCTAGTTTTCAATACAGCATATCTCAAAGAACCCTTTAGGGTTGGTTTTTGCCTACCTGCTATAATGAATTCAGTTTTGTTTTTACTTTTTTTAATAATTTTTGTGTATATTCTTGATATATTTCACTTTTTAATTTATATATTCTACCGATGCCAATTTATTTCTAATAAGGTTCTTTAGTTCCATGGTTATTCATTGGGGTCATTGATAGTATTCCATATAAATTTATAAGGTTGACTATGTTCCTGGGCTTTTACTGTAAAAACAAATAAGCTATAATTTGAATCTACATTGTAATTTAGTGCCATGTCACCCACTGCTAGACTCGCCATATCCAACAGAAAAGTGGCAAACTCCCAACGAAAGTAAGTAATTATCAAAAGAAGGCACCAAACCGGTAAGGCTATGTACTCCCAACGAAAATAGGTGCGATAGATAAGACCATCATCCATGTTCACTATGTAACTATCAAAAGAAGGCATTAACTTACATGCTCACGTCAGCTCAATCTATCCTTCCATGTAAATTTTCACACTCAATCTGCTTTTCCCTAACAGTTTTCCTCCCCACCCTCTTTACAGACAGCTTTTCCATTTCATGGCAAATCAGATTTCCTTATCATTGTTCCCTAGCTCATTCCTGATATTCTCTCTCTCCCTGTGAGCTAATACCAAGAATTAAATACAGTACATATAAAATAGTATATTTATGAATGCTATGTATTCCCTACCCAGAAATGGCAGTCTGGTCTGGGGCTACTGGGCCTGTTCTTCCATCATTGTTGGACACGAGGGCCTGGTCGCCCACCCCATGAGTGAGAAATAAGGTCAGAAGTTATCAAGAAAAATAGCAAAGACTTCACTGTCCAGCACCTGCACCCAACCCAAGAGCCCACGAGGGCAAGCAACCTCAACCTACAATAGTATACTTAGGGCACCATTAAAGGGCCAAATGGTATCCCAGGGACCAATAGAGGTACTAACCCTACAATGCTCACTTGACCCAATGTCTAGGTGGGGCTAACCAGACGAGTCAGTTGGTTCAGGTGGGCTGCACTGAACCTCCTGTTTTACCTGCCCTCATCAAAGAAATGTGTTGCCTTCTAGGAGCCCATAATTAATTAATTAGGCTCATCTCCTAGATGAAGGAACAAAGGGAATGTACAGTTCTCCATATCTGGCTAACATATGGGGACGCATTTCGCTTGTGCACCACCACAACAGGCAAGAGAAGGCAGTACTGAGCCACCCACCTCCTACCCCTGGGCGGTGCACAAAAGCCCCTCACCCATGTCAAGCCATCACCTACTGAGGGAGGGTTATGTTACATAGGGAAAATTGAATGTGATCGCTTTCAGCCCTCTTGAATTTTGAGTAATGTTTTAAACCATGATTTTTAATTCACTGAAATATCTGTGTATACAGTATTCTATTACTGTATAAGAAATCAGAGTGCTGGTTACTCATTTTCTCCATTAAAATAAAATGACCCTCAAAGTACTCTTTATGCATCCTGAAAATTACTATTTTATCACTATCAATCCCAGTATGTCAAGTCTAATGCATTTGGAGGCATTATCCTCACTCATTTCATACTCCTAATTGTTACTGATAAATTCTACAAACTTTAGCCTGACTTAACTTCATTCCTCTACACTGTTGCATGACACTTCAATCACATTTAATAACATTTCAGTGTTATCTGAACCTTCTCCATATCTGTCATCTCCCTAAAATTCACAAACCTGGTGTTCTTCATCCTATTATTTCATCAAGATGCTCTGGCACTTGCCCTCTTAACCAAAACTCTCTCATCTTGGCCCCCTTCCCCCTTGTAGTCTCTCAGACTTCAACAAAGTGTGCAAACCTCCTGTAAGATGTTTAGTCTTCATGTTGATTATTGACTAATGTTACGTCTACTCTTTCCTCAGAAGTCAAATGAAGACCTATCTAGAAATAGAAGATAATGGTATTATATTCATGGGTAAGTAGCGTATGTGAAGACAAACACACAACAAAAAACTAATAACCAAATGCTTTACGAGAAATTATAAGCCACATACTATATAAAAGGCATTTTGACAAAGCAAGGTAATATACACATTTATTTACCATTCACTTACATACAATGATTTCAATATGGAACACATCATGGCTCTGAAAGAAACCTCAGGGGAACACTCTGCACATGTAAAGTTAGCAGTACCAACTCTAAGTTACCCTTTTTTCATTATTATTTTACCATTCGGTTTATTAAATGCATTAAATTATGTCATAATTTGTCAATATGTGCATACAAGTGTGTATACACATGCATATGTAAATATATATACATGTACACACACACACAAACACATGTGTCCAGTCAAATCCATTTGTTGGGACTTCTTTTTGTTTGGTTTTTAATCAGCAAAATTTACTTAATTCCATTATGTCTAATATAAAAACTACATCATACCAAAAAACAAAATAGTGCAGAACCGTTTCCTTGGTTTTCTCAAAAACCATATTCTTCAACATTTCCTGTTTATGTTTATATTGACCAGAGCCGAATTTTTAACATTCTGGGAGGATCAGTGAATACAACAATGTTCTCAATTACCCCCATACCTTCTTTTGAACCCAAAAGAGCATTCTTAATACAGTACCTCAAAGTAATCAGTAGTAACATTTACAGTTTCGTACCATCCACTGCATCACCACTCCCAGAACACACCTTAATTGCCATTATTTACTTTTATTTATCCAACAAAATAAAGCTCCTCAATAGGTTTGTGCAGGCAGTTAGTTATGATTGGTTGCAAATGATACAATCAACATCAACTGCCACGTCACATGTTACAAGGCAGACCATACTGGAGTAATGTATGCCACTGTCTCACACCTACACTACAATATACCATACAACACACTTTTAACAAGTTCATTAACAACTCATCAACCACCTCTTGAGATTACGTGTGACTCATTATTACGCAACAGACTTGTTGTTTTAAGCGAGATGTTCCTATACAGTATAAACTTTTAATTAGAGACCAGTTACTACCAATGGTTCATTGCCTTGACTAATAAGGCAATCAAGATAACAGCAATTTTGTCATAAATGTTCTGCTGGTGAATGTGCTGCATATACAAGCTCGCTCTCAGTATCCCACGAAGCAGAAGTCTACATCATAAAGCAAATAAATCAAATGCTACATGTCTGAATGGAATGTCTAAGAAAAAGTCTGTTATAAAACCCTACTGGGCATGATGCCCCGACAAGAAACGCAGACATGCAGCAAGGTGGAGGAAATCAGCTGACTAGGCTGGTGCTACACTACAACAGGAATATGCAATTTTGGTAAAATGTGCTGTTAACTCAATCTCCTATTCAATACCTGACAATGAACTGGGTCCCAGTAATTATCCTCTTGATTAAGCCACTGATTCTACCTTTCATAATGTTAAAAAAAAAAAATAAAAAATAAATAACATAACAAATAAAACTTTACACGCAGTCAATAACGTTAAGGTCACAGCTCGTTACAAATATAATCCTTAATTAGAAGATACAAAATTATTGACATAATTCCTTTACATCAAAATTAGGATCTCTGTCACTGATAATCCACCTGCTCTATATATTACCTGAAAAGATGACAAGACTGCAAACATGCAATCTCATCCATGCTATCCAAGGCTGAGAATCTGTTAAACTATACATTTTTTAGCTACTTCAACCTATATTTATAAATACCAAAGTAGTAGAGCATGAAAGCTTTCCTGAAAATAATTTTTGCATTATTACGAAGTAAAACAATATTTTCACTATAATTCAGACTGACTAAATTAATCTTATAATCCCAAAAGTGTACAAATAAGTCTAGATCTATCAGAGATGATCATTTCAAGATTTAATGAATAAATTTGCTAAGACGCAATCAGTCAGCTCACAGATTTCCCCATTTACAGACAGGATCCGACATTTGTAATGAATTTGTTCTGTACTGAGCATCAACAACACATGGTTGAAAAGCTCGGGTATATATCTACTGTAACGCTTTACATTTGTTAAACAGCCTTATGAGTCCTCTGATATACAGAAGTAACATAGATAAATGTGTAACTAACTAAATTTATGCGAATACTTTATTTACATTTTTTTTAAATTTAGACATGAATGGGCTAAGGCCAAACTTTTAATTTACAATCGTTTGACAAGAAAAAAATCAAACATTTTTTAATTACTTTTCATTGTCATTTCTATTATCCTAGAACTGGTTTGACTACAGCTGTCACGAACTTTGTGACAGGAACTTTCATGAGCTTAACATCAAGAACCACCATTAGAACTTAGCAGCATTTACAGTAACAAGATCCCTGGCTCATGACAAAAGGTTCTTGCCTACAACTGTTTTTACATTTTACAAATAAAAAGTCAATGGTGCGAAAATAAAATCTTTCAATGGAGGAGGAATTATTGTATATCAGAAATACAGACAACTCATTAGGGTCAAGGTAAAGACTGAATGGCTCAAATATTACCAGTAGTAAACTCGATCAAAAACCTGTCCCTAGTTTAATAATATAGAGCTATTTGAATAATTTTCCCATTTGCAGATTTTACTGTCAGCCACCTCATGACCATTGTCATAGCTTTCTCACACATCGGTATTGACTAAAGGCAAACAACTGTGTTAACCATCAGGAAAACGAGAACTCATTTAACGCCTACGAAAGGCCTCGAGCTCGAGCTTGCCCAAGATCCCAAGATCCATTCCACTTGGATACAGAATTTGCAAAAAGCTTCTTAAATTCGAAGTACTGTATAACACTGGATAATTTCAAAAGTCGAAGTTGAAGGCTTTGCAAAGTCTCTCTATTGCTCAGAAAAGCCTCTGCAGCTGAGAAAATATGAAAAGTAACATTTACATTAAGAGGAGACATATTTCACATGATTCAAGGCCCAGACAACCTCTCAACTACTAGCTATACCTCTGACCAGTGTCTTCATATAATACAGTATGTCTTTGCTGCCCAATAATGCACAATAAGAACCAAAATAGTTCATAATTACAATTTGATATGAAGTCTACAGTAATAACCTACTTTAGGATAAACTCTATACAATAATGATCTCTGCACCTCCTTTCATGCATTTCCAATTATTTGACATTAATGAATCCACACACGAGGAATGGAGCTACTGATACACGGGTTTCTTTACAACTATGAACAGGATGCTGGAACTGACCACCGACGATCACAACACTTCTGCCGCCACAAAATATCACCAGACTCTTCTTAAAGATCTACTGTCAATTTTAATAATATTAAGCAATGGCAAGTCCATCATTGACAAGCTCGAGTAATGTGCAAAACTGTGTAATCAACAAGGTATCACTTTCTCTAAGACCAGTGTAACTTGGGGTTACATTATAGCAAATAAGTTAATGCCAATGAGTAATTTGAAAGGTATTGTCAAAACTAATATATTAATCAGAAATGCATAATTGAATGTTTGGAAATTTGATAATATTAAAGTAGTAATATACTGCATTCAATGTTATCCACCAGGATTCAAAACCAAACAGACAAGAGGATATTCGCACCAAGTCACATCAACTTCTTCCCTATACCTCCCCCCCCCCTCACCCGCTATACACGCATACACACATTCATCACTGCTAATATCTACACACTACAACTTGTAACTGTGACTGGGTTTCACAAATATCCTCATGCTGGCCTCTAATCCTATTACTAACTGGAGTCTTGATTAACCAGTAACCTTAATACAGCTATTGGCACACCAGAAGTGACAAAACTTTTAAACAATCACGCATGAGAAATTCAGGCTGACAATTTCAGAGAAGTTTTAATCCATGAAATGAATTCATCGCCAACAGCACTTAAACAATGCAGCAATTATAAACTTAAAAATACCTTCATTTGTCAAATAGTAACTAATATAAGAAGAGCCCTGGTACATATGATTGCCTAATGATGTCAGTCAATTACATAACTAGAATAACAAAAATGACTAAAAGCATCACTGGGGAATACCTGATGACACTTTAAAGCATCTGGCATTATTTTCTGGTATTATGCCAAAATTATTCACTCTTGGTAAACCATTCACTTGCCTTGGCTCAGAGCTGCTATAACCATCTCGACAAACATTTCACCAAGCCGACAGGTTGCTGCCACGACAAAAGACTGCCTGGCATTTCGATGTTGCTGCATCCCAAGTCATTGACACTAATTCACTAGCATCAGTGATACTTTCACCACTGTTACCATCGCAGGTCATTTTGCACAAAGTTTTTCTGTAGATGGAATTTGTGAGCTATCATGAAATGGATCTCTTGGGGTTAAAACTGCTCAGCTAACAAGTCTGCCAAAATCTGTGCCGTGGATTCTTTACTGGCACGGATCGTTAGCCGATACATCTGAAAGACACAAGTAAATTCATTTTGCCAAATAAGATTACTTAAACAAAAAATACAATACAGATCAACATAACATTATTTAACAATAACTACCTTTTGTAAATTATTTAGGTGTTCACTTTACAAAAAATTTGAACATGCAACTAGCCCAAAATTTAGATCACTTTTTATGCTAGAAAAAAGAAAAGAAAATGAACAATAGTTCCATTATAAATTTTATTCCTACTAATCTCTTATGTTAAAATGTCAATGTACAGAACAGTAAGAAAAAATATTATTCAGCCCAATCACACACAAACTATTTTCAACAAAGTCAACCCTCAATTCCAGGGTTACTGTATATCCCAAAACTCATAGCATCAGTCCTCTTTCACTTTCATTCTGCACAGCCAAGAAAGTATAAAGAATGATTCTCAACAGATTCAAATTGAAAATTAGTCTATTGCCTCCAAATATACTGGGATTCAGGGACAGTATCGAAACATCCAAATGCCTTGCAAACGTTCTTGGACACCGAAATGCGAAGGTTCTTAGAAAAAGCTTTGGAGTTAGCAAGCCCCTCATGCCATCCTGCACTTGCTGATTGGAAATGGGGCAAGAGTTAATTTACTTAGCCGGGTGCACGCTCACCCCATTAATTAAAATAACAGTAAAAAAAAAACTATTCCAAGCACACTTCCCCCCATCCAAGACTAGAAATTGGCACACTGCAAGGCGGTGTTCTCAGAATAAGTCTATTCACCATCTTGATGGGAAAGATCATCATGATCAGGCTGCCACTATATACGAATCCCATTAGCTACACCAATGGCCTAGCCCGCACAGCAGGTGGCGCTCATGCCCTTGAAGCACAACAGGTTCGACAAAATAGGGTACAGTTGGTACAGAATTAGGATTTAAAATATCAACCGAAAAATCAAAAGACATGTATTATGCAAGATCTGACCCACAAAAGCATCTCACCATACAAAAATGTAGCACTGGAATGGGTAGCAGACTACAAATATCTAGTAATATGATTGACAAGAACCTTTGACAAGTAAATAAGATATGTGTAGGAAAAAATAACCCACAGGCTAAAGTTAATGGCAGTTATATCTGGAAAAAAATTGGTGCCAAACAGCATTCTCAAAACATTTTACTCATGCAATCTGATCCATTGTAGACTATGCAGCCCCCTTGCCTGGTCTCTCTCTCCAAAAGAATCAAATCTTGGAAGCTATACATAACAGAGCAAATGAGTAGCATCACAAGTATACCAAAACTGATAAAACTAAAAATGTATACCTAGTGACAAATTTGGAACCACTTAGAAACTAGAATCCAAGCTCTTGCAGCATCCCAAGCAGTCAAAATCTCTCAAACTGATAACAGATGTTGCTTCCAGTTGACAGCTGTAGGAGCTGTAAAAAGCCCCAACACTACTTCATAACAATGAACAGTTGATTACCACACTAGTCAAGAACTTTAAATACCATAACAAATGTACAACTCCCTCCAATATAGACCTGACTCGTCTGCCCCAGGATACAAGCCATCGCCATCATAGCTCCACCTGCCACAGAGTTGAGATTACCCTGGACTGTAGACCATAATAAAGATTTGCCAATAAAATACATGTATAGTACACAATTACAATTAATAATGATCCCAATAATAGCTTTTGTTTATGTAATACAGGTACTTAGTACTGTATATATAATGATTAATAACAATAAAAAGGATCTAGACAAGCAGGCACATCTAAGATTAAAAAAAACTGTCTGGAGCAATTGAAATATCAGTACACACGCACAGTAGAGATACATAAAACGTGTCCACTTGATGAAAACATTTGCTACATGACTGGAGAAAACTAGAAGTAGCACCTTTGTACAAGAGCAAAGGTATTATGGATATACAAGGATACAGATATTTTAACAACATTGAGCTTGTTGGGCATACCAAGGAAGGTATATTGATGAGTTATACATGTGATGGTTAAGGGAGATTTTAGATAAGGAAATAAGATTAAAATATCTGAATTTGTTTTCTGTGAAGATTGCAGAAAAATATATAAACAAAAGAGGAGGAACCCATGTATGCAGGAAAGGGCAAGTTAGGTGCAAGAACATATAGTAGAAGCCATGAGAACAAAAAAATTGAGTGGCATTTAAATACTGCTCTCCTGACAGGGCTGGATTGTTAATTTTCCTAGTTTCTCTTCTTACTACCAGAATGATTTAGTAGAACTGGAGTGTAAAATGTTCCCTGTTGCAGATTACTGATTTGCCCTGAAGAAGCATAATCCTGTCCATCAAACCAGAGGACCTTGCCTCAGGAAACAAAAGTACTTTGCTCAGGTAATTTTTAATTAATTTTTATGGCACGAATACATTATAAAGAGCTAGTATAAGTCAACATTTTTTGTAACAAAAATATTTACATTAAACTACAGTGGATTAAATGTGAGAGAAAGTCATCCTACAGTTATGCAGCGTTAGTCATGTAGGGTATTGGTTGAGGTAGTGGTAAAAAATAGACCACTGGACAAACTGAGAACCTGTAGGAGTGGATAGGTGTGTGGTGGGGGGCACAGAATGTTGGAGAGTAGTGGTGGGAGGGCTGCCAGTAGTGGTGGTGGGAGAGAGGGACATGTAGCATTTATACCTTACATGTATAAAAGATACATGCAAGGTAACCCAACCTAGACTACCTAATACTGTGTTATCTTGAGGTTAGAGAGATGATTTCAGGGCTTAACGTCTCCGTGGCCCGGTCCTCGACCAGGCCTCCCCTTTTGTTACACACCCCCAGGAAGCAAGTCTAACTCCCATGTATCTATTTACTGCTAGGAGAAGTTTAAAAAGTTATTATAAGGAGTGATTATGGCTTGAATTATGACTGACAAGATTAGAAATTATATTTAAAGGTGTGAAGTTCAATATAAGAGAGCAAAGTTGGGGTCGACAACCAACATCCTGAAAATAAACAAAAAATGGTAAATATTATGACCATCTCACAAGATCATATAGCTAGCACAGAGTACATGCAGAAGACAGGATTGCTAATATGCTGCCATCATGACTACTCCTTAAGATGGCTGTTCCCAGGAGCTAGACAACATACACACACACACTCACAATATAATAAAAATATAAAAAACTATTTACTAGAACTTTAAACGTTAAGGTACATACGGTAAAACTGACCTCGGCTTGGCGGTTGGGCTCGAGACGCAATAGGCAGCCAATTTGTTGTGTGCGTGTGTGGATTATTGCCGCACAAACAAAGTTTTCAGGGTTTGGATCAATGCCCTCCAGTAGCTGCATTCCAAAACCCAATAGCTTAGTCTTGATGGAAGCAGTTTCCATTGGCCCAGATGCTTTGAAGATCTTTTGTGCCTCTTGGAGAGGCCTGTAGTAGAATAGGATATACAGTGTCAGTAGTTAACAGGTGGAATGCATTAGGCAGTGATGTGGTGGAGGCTGACTCCATATACTGTTTCAAATGTAAATATGATAAGAGCCCAGTAGGCTCAGGAATCTGTACACCAGTTGATTGACAGTTGAGAGGCAGAACCAAAGAGCCAGAGCTCACTCCCCCCCTCCCCTGCAAGCACAACTAGGTGAGTACAGTTTTTTATAAAAACTAACTCAGGCTTAAAGAAAATAAACATTGAAGTTCTTATTACTCCACAAGCCTATTTAATGTGTAAAGTTTTGATGAAAACTAAACAAAACTGCCGCAGCAGGGTTTTGAGTACAAGAATGTAACAACAAGAATGTAACAAGAATGTAACAACTCTTGTATATATCTCAAAAAAAAAAAAAACTCAAGCAGCAGCCTAGTAAGCATTGAGGGTTTTGAGGTTGTCGCTGGCTAAGTCACCACACTTGTATTGGGGAGTTTTGATTCATCATGATCTTGCTAGCACCTGGGTGTGGGATACAATATTTAATAAGGATTCCACCATATTTATTGAGTTATGAAAGAATCACCCCACTTTCTTTTAACACTCTAGATGCAGGAAAGTTATTGAACATTTTGGTCAACTAAAATCTAATTACAGTAATTTAAATACAAAAGTTATGGTACAAATCAAGAGGCAGCATTCCATAAATAACACTAATGTACACTGAACGTGCATTACTCCACCCAAATTTACTTGCATCACACAGTTACACTGCAATATGATTACCCTTTTACGTTTACAATATAACCCCGATTATGGGTGAAAACAGGAATTTAATAAACCACTGCTAAACACCTTATGCTATTCAACTACATTATATGCCAGTATTAGGTCACCTATACTTGGAGTCACGTAATATTTCTTAGTGATGAAGGTGCTCAAATGCTGGATCATACTCTATTTGAATACCAGGTATTTTGTTCACTGCCTAATACAGTATTAACAATCTTGAATACTTTTACAGGTATTAAAATTGAACGGTTCATCATGATTATGTTGGTGGCCGTATGATCCATGTTTTAAGGTGTCATTACCATAACCATGTGTAGTATGCTTATAATATAGTCAAGATCACAAGTGGCAATTGAAGTTTAATAAAACCACTTCAGATGTTCATCCACACTCTAATCCAGCGTCGCTGTTCATAGGCCCATGTGCAAGTTATTCTCAAGACATATACCTGGATGTTAAATATATTGGGAACACATTTTTCAAAACTTTCATTATGTGTATCGCATTAACATACTGTATGTACTTGTGGAATACATGCAGTCTCTCTTGGTGATTTCCAATTGCATGTTTTTACTGATCAATGCAGGAATTTGGAGTTATTAAACTGCTGAAATGCAGTAATCAGTAAGTGTCCAAAACTAGAGCTATTGGATCCTTACGGGCTACAGTGCTATTCAAAACATTAAATGAAGATTTTTGTTTGTGTTAATGACAATCATAATGAGTCCAGAGGTGCCCAACTTTTTGGGAATAGCCCTCTTTTCTAATACTCAAAAGACCCCCAAAGGGTCATGACCCGCAGGTTGAGAACCACTGCACTAGACAATTATTTCATCGTCACACTTGATGATTACATAAGAAATGAAGGGCAAGAAGACTAGCTTAACAAACCGACACCAAAACTTAATTACCGACTTCTTAACTTACCCACTCAGGTTCTTCCAACGAGCGAAGAAGGACTCTCCGTTCATATCTGTTGGCTCAAAGAACTTGTTGCATGAGAGTGGTAAATGTAGCGCTAGGCGTTGCGGAACATTGCCATACGTGAAGCCAACTGTCAAATCAGGCAGACCTGTGGATAAACTTCATTGTTTAAATTTGACAAATAATAATGCTTAAATTTTACAAGTCTATCAATGATCTTTAACAAATTTATTTTTGTAGCAGACCAATTAGTCTTGGATAACCCATGTACATTCCTCATGTGTTGAATCTGATATGATACCAATGTTGCACTGATACTGATTTGAAATAATGAGCTAAGATTTAACAAAGAGTTACCGATTGAACTGTAATGTTTGATCTGAATAGTACAGTTGAAATAGACAGAGGGATGATATAATGTGTAGCAATGGAGCCCCAAAAACAAATTACAATGGAAGAATAAAAGATCTAATACATAACCTAAAAATAATAAAATTCATATGATAATTATTACCACCATCTATTACTTAGGAGAGGCGATTAAAATCGAGTGCAATTGCATAACCAACCCCTTTACCGGTAAAACGTACCTCCTAAAACTACCTATTGTGTTAATTGGTAGATTCCTTAATAGTAATAAGTTACATTAAACCTGTTAAGGGTGACAGGGCCCATGTGGAAACAATGTACACAAGATGACAAAGCCATGGCTGGTACTGATGTCACATAGCCGACTTTTTAAATGAATGGGTATTCCTAGGGAAGCAAGAAACCCATACTTATCTTAAAGCAACAATGCAGAAGCACAGCTGCTAGACAGGTCTATAAGTGTGCAAAGTCATTCATTGAGAACACAGTTTCTTATTGGCTTGTGTAGTTTCACACAAAAATTCATCGAGTTTGAAAATCAAAATAGGACCAAGTAAAACATCAGCAGCATCTCTCTCTTGGGCACTCAGCCAATGCAGATGTACTCAGACCTATGTCAGGTCTAGTATATTAGACAGCATTATGAAGATCAAGATAACATTGTCAAAGTCACCAGTGGTTCTAAAATTGGCTAACTTCCATATTACACATCCAAAATAAAGGTTTGAGGTCTGAAGAAAATAGTTTCTCCATGCCCTTAGGGATGAGGACAAAAAAGTTAAGTGTTGCAAGTCAAATGAACAGTTATTCCAACGTCCATATTAGAGCCCCCATCTGGGAAATAGACAACCTTCCTGAAAACAATCTAGTTACACATTGCTTTGCTTAGCTCAAAAGTACTCTGTGCATATTACACACATTTATGTATATTCTTTGCAGAGATACAGAGTGACTGGAGTCAACTTCTTATTATGCATGTGAATGTCAAAAGTGTCCAGTTCAATACCATGTGGCCTGTTTGTTAATGATCAAGCACATGTTGCTGCTGTGCAAGACTATTATTAATGGGAATTCATAATTAGAAGCAAAATTAATAAATGCAGAGTAAAAATGGAAGATTCGTGCAAAGGAGAACTGATAATGATCTTACAGAAAGGCTATGAACAAATAAACCAGTGCTATATACAGTATGATGAATACAAGAAATGTTAAGAATGAAAGGATGTGAGCCGAGTTCACAATCTGGTCAGAGAATAAGTGGAACTGCTTGGTGGGATAACGAGATAACAGCAATTACCAAGAGAAAAAACATTCTTGATACGGTGAACAAAAGAGAGGCTAGAAAATGGGAGAATGCCGAGTCAGTCATGTGAAAACATTAGCTACACTTTAGCATAAAAAAATTGCACAGCAGTACATTATGCCAGATCCTGTTTAGAAACAGGGAATACTCCAATATAATGGCACGACAAAATTAGTCTTCCAAACAGAACCTAGTACATAATAAAATGCACACGACACCTAAACACCAATTTCATCATGATAGTAAATGCAGCCTTAATCTTCACTCACCTGAGCCTCAAATCAAACATCAGGGAAGATATAACTGCTTACAGTTTCTCTGATGTTTTAAAGCATACAAAATACAAAAGTTCATATAAACTCAATTTTCTGAGCAACACAATACTGTTATAACTGTACCAGTACAGTATAACATCTAATATTTTATCACAAGGTTACTATAGTCAATTTCCTTTCAAACACTTACCATTGAAGTCCTCAATACATTCACAGTTAACAAGCTGCTGAACTTGCGCTCCAGCATCAATGGAGGGCTCGACTGGTTTAACTTGCACCGTAACCTTTCCCTGTTGAACTGGACCCACTGACACTGTGGGATTGAAGGCCTACAAAACACAATTTAAACATTGAGAACCTTTACAAATATAAGAACACCTCTAGTTAAACAACATTAATAAGAGCTAGTACATTACCAGGGTTTTAAATGGAACACTAAATGTCACAGCAACACAGGGATGCCAGATTGGGCTACTAGTAGCCCAATTGGGTTACCAATTATGATAATTGTATTCAATTAAAAAGTCAGCTATGTATGTCGCCACTTACTACTTTTTCGGTGACAGTTAAAATAAGCTGGGCTGTTTATTCTGAAAAGCGAATCAATTGGAAAAAAAATATTTGGCTACTTTTATTGTAAAGTTTGTGACATTTAGTTCTTCAGCTCACGACTTTTGGCAACTCAAATCTGGCACCCCTGCGTTGAGCGACACAGCATGCAGAACATATACTACGTGACTGATGCAACGCTGCAAAAACAGCACTGGAAAACCTTATCATTTAAGGTACTATATGCCCCTATGGTAATAAATATAATTTATTGTTCGAATCTCACAATTTTGTATTAAACATGTTAATAAAATTACACACTTTAAACTTTCACTCGGCTATCTACATCAATACCTCACCTGCAAAGGCATGGAAGTTTTGTTGCCATAGAAAACTCCTATCCTCCCAAGATTCTGTCGAAATTCAGACTTTATTCCTATTTGGATTATGTCATTTTCATATAAAACACCATTGTTTTTACAAACAAATCTGCAAGAAAAGAAACAATATTATGATACTACTGGAAAGAAAAAGTGAAATGTTTCATTCTGTGCATTGGGCCCTACATGTGTAGCCCTTTGACTTTGACAAATTATGTATTCAAAATTAAAAATTAATGAAAAAAAAAAAAGTGGGGTTGTGCAAGGACTCATAATCTGAACAATCAAAACCATAA
The DNA here is from genome assembly GCF_040958095.1 of Procambarus clarkii. Lineage (NCBI taxonomy): Eukaryota > Metazoa > Arthropoda > Malacostraca > Decapoda > Cambaridae > Procambarus > Procambarus clarkii. The sequence continues at coordinate 15,598,776 of NC_091237.1, read as the reverse complement.
ATTACAAACTACCTATATCTTCCCAGTCAATGTCACGCAGTGCACACTATGGCTGGTCCTTGCTGTTTACCACCAATGTTTACTTTTCCTGAATTAATAGCACGTGATCCAGAGCAATTTCATGGAATTTTTAAGTGCTTTTCATAGTCTAATACAAGAGACTTGTATAGTAATACCTTGAGGTTACCTTGAGGCGCTTCCGGGGCTTAGCGTCCCCGCGGCCCGGTCGTCGACCAGGCCTCCTGGTTGCCGGACTGATCAACCAGGCTGTTGGACGCGGCTGCTCGCAGCCTGACGTACGAGTCACAGCCTGGTTGATCAAGTATCCTTTGGAGGCAGTTGTGCAATCACTGCAGTTGTGCAATTATTTCAAATTGCAAGGTAATTTCAATGTGGAGCTAGGCAGTCTACAAGTAAATTACAATACTGTAGTGACTTTTAAAGTTAATCACGGACAAAAATCAAGGGGCTAAGGAGAGGAAATGAAGCTTTTCAGCGCTATCTGCATGTACTGAGGGTTACCACACATGAACCATATCAAGTAATGTCCCCAGAGGGAATGTGTGAGATTTTATGGTAACTGATTTGTGTTAACCAACACACATTTGAGCAGAAATGAACCAATTCACTATATATATATCAATAGCCCTGACACTCCTTCCTGGGAAATCCCCTTTGAGGGCTGGGCAAAGTAGAAATTTCTCCTTTAGACTCTCACTGGAGGCCAAACTGTCAGTAGTTTCAAAGAGTCGTATGACAATACTTGTACTGATAAGACAGGACACCACGAGCATGGCTCATCCTGCAGCTACACTAGGTAATTACACATGGGTAATTATCATACAAACCCTTTTACTCCTTCAATCTCCACTCCACCATTTTCATTAAAATACCATTCCAATCCTATACATCTAATCACAAACAACAATTTTTGATAACCAATAACAAAATTTCCATTACATTAGTGTTAATTTAGGCATAAAATAAACTTTATTTTTATTTATTTATATATACTGTACAACAGTTCTTACATTCTTGTACAGCCACTAGCACGCATAGCATTTCGGGCAAGTCCTTAATCCTATGTTCCCTGGAAAATGACCTCACCAAATCGTTTAACAACCAGGTAATGCTGTATTGTCAAATGTCTCTGATCAAGGGATCACCTAAACCTTAGTAGGTCCAAGAAAATTACTTCTGCCTGTTCCAGTGCCCATGAGATTGTCATAAACATGTAACCTGAGTGTATAGTAAATTTATTAGGTTCACTTCCTTAATCACTTATTAAAAAAAAAAAAAAAATTGTAATTATTTTATTTTGAACCCCATTTTCATAAAGTAGCCACTTCTTACCAAAGCCCCTTCAAATTGTTTCAATATGCCAGTCTTCATTGAGTAAGACTGCTTCCAACATGACACTTTCCCTTAGAACACACACAAATCATAATGGCATGATACTGTATATCAATGAGAAAATCATTTGAAGCCATGTGGGGATTTAAACCAGCATTCTAGTGACTCCCAGATGCTTGCCTTAACACTCCTGGCTATGACAAGACAAAAGTTATTGAACTTGGAGCTCGACCGAGTCCACAGGAAGAATGCGGAGGCTCCAATTGATGCCACAACCACATTGTGACATCAGTCTATTCCCACCATTTCTCATATAATGTTATAACTGCATTTCTCTTTCAATAGTTTATATTAGGAGACTAAACCAATTTTCAGCAAACTCCTTTCACACCTCAAAGGCTAATCTTTGATTTTCTATCAGACACTCCCAAGACTTTTAACCCTGTGACATATAAATGCCATACATCACAGCATTTACAAGTGTTAGTCTATTACTCACTTCTTAATGTTGTCTGTAGCACCTGACATCGATAGTGAAGACGGGGTAGAGGTGCCATTGTGCGTGTTGGTGCCTCCACTCCCATACAGATCTCCCAACACGTCCACAAGCACACCTATTGGGTACATTGTTGTTTTCTTCTGATCATTTTATGACAAATTTATCAAGTGCTAATTCAAGATTCAAAAGTTAGTCAGAATTGAACAACTAAATTTTTGGAAACTTAAACAGTGTTTAATTTATAATGAAACTTTTTGGTTTACGATGCTTTATTCTAAAAGTGCCTCTTTCTTGAATAATACAATACAGTGATATAATATCAGAAAATTTTAACAAAAGTTCACCATGAGTGGGAGAGTTTCATCTGTGTGTTTTTAAATTATTGGCAACAATGTAGAACAATTGTGAGTAAAGTTACACTCTGATACAAGTTTTAAAGTTCCCCAATTTATAGAGCTTTAGCAGGTGCCCTGTAAACTGCTAGAAGACTAAAGCATATTACATATCTTGTCTGAACAATGATAGATCAGTTATAATGATGATCAATGTATATAGTAATACATATTGGAAAAGAAAAAAAAAGTGCAAGCTATTGGATCAGCACTAAAGCTAATAAAATTAAACATTGAAATCTGCGAGTGATACTGACTAGTAAGCGAGCATCATAAAATCAATAAAAAATACAAGGCTTCCCTAAAAAGACTTTGTAATACAAGAAAGTCCTCCTTCTCTACCATTCATTAGTACTGTAGAGGCTATCCTGGAATATTCCAGAGATTTGGTCACTATATTTGAGAAAGGCTAGTGGGACATTTAACGTGTTTGACAATAAGATGATACCACAGACAACAAATCTCATAAACCCTGTTTGAGGAAACAAATGATTCAGTCTTGAAAGGTGGAGAATCGGAGGTAATTTTATACAAGATGATCAAAAATCAATATAACCTTGAATCAGAAAAAAATAATACAATACTGTTTTACATCAAAGATCTACAATGCTGTAAATGTGTAACAAAATGACTTCACTCCAGTGAAAGGGTCAATTTTCCCCAGGCTGTCATATGGATTAATATATCTCAGCTATGCTAGAAAATCCTTATTGTTTCAGGTATCCAGCTGTTGGCCCCTACTCAAGAAGTTCAGACACCAGTATTCTTGAGGCTATCTTGAGATGATTTTGGGGCTTTAGTGTCCCCGCGGCCTGGTCCTCGACCAGGCCTCCACCCCCAGGAAGCAGGCCGTGACAGCTGACTAACACCCAGGTACCTATTTTACTGCTAGGTAACAGGGGCATAGGGTGAAAAACTCTGCACATTGTTTCTCGCCGGCACCCGGGATCGAACCCGGGACCACAGGATCACAAGTCCAGTGTGCTGTCCGCTCGGCCGACCGGCTCCCTTTGACCAATGGGGTAGATCTCTGGGTATTACTAGCGAGATCAACAAGCATTGAATATAATAGACAAAGCAACAGTTTCCTTATGACTGATGCAGTTGGAAGTTGTCAAAGAGTGATATTGGGTCATGACTCTCGGGCAAATGCCCTTGCAAACAAAGGAGGCCCCTTACTGTAGGTGGCATCTTTATTGCACCTTGCACATGGCTGCACAGTAAAATAATGTGCTCCAGGTTTGAAAATATCATCATCAATATACATGACAATATATAAACATACCTGTATAACAAGATGCATTAATGCACTCTTAAATATCCTTATAAATAATAATCTACATTTTCCCTTAACTTCTATCAACACTAAATTGTCCTTCAGCCCAGACACATACTTTGTGGACATTTTTATTTCTCCTTAGAATCTGAAATAAGACGACCAATGTCACAGAAAACGAAAGAAAATTAAATATGGGGCAAGTGTCACAACCTCCTTGTTTTGGCTATTCCCTTGAAGGAAAACTAAGAAAAACGATGTCTGAAGCTTGGGTACAAACAACATAAGAACCCTCCCTTAATTTGCATGAAATTCAAACAAGGACATTTCTTCCACGTATGATTAAAATACTGCTACCGAGCCTTATAAAAGGCATCAAGAGGTCTCTCTCCTGTTCAAATTATTTATATACTCGTGTTATGGCACTCATGTAAAGCGTGTGAAGAAGAGACTGGAAAACTAGTGACAGCATCAGTCCAAGGTAGTGGAACAATTCAATGAAATACAATAACTGGGCATTTCAACAGAAGTGATGTGTCAAAGATATCTCCGAAGCAACATACAACTTGGTCATGCTGTAAACTTAAGAAAAGTACAAAACAAATAATGTAAGAGCTATAAGCACTATAGCCCTGTTGAACCCTGAGGTTCAACATTCGAATGTTGTTTGGATGGCAATTGAAATGTAAGATGAAAATCTCCCTCAGCCACCATGCATTGATGCTTAACTTTTGACATAACTTGGCTGCAATTATTTTGTATAGCTATTTCATGAAACTTAATACTTAATGAACAAAACTTCACTAACCTGTGTTGCTCTGTGTATTGTTCTGAGTGGCTGGAGGCGTCGAAAGACCCAACAGGTCCGCAGACGTAGAATTGTTCAGCTGAGGAATTGGAAAGGCTGCATTGGAAGATGGTTTCGTCTTGAGCTACCATACAGAAGCAAGCCAAAATGAGGAATAACAGAACAGCTATAAATAAATAAAAAATTCTTAAACAAGTAAAAAAGCTGTACGTGAAATAAAGATAAACTTACACATATGTACAAGCACAAAGATTAAGCAATGCACACAAATTTTGTACAGCAGGAGTGGTAGCACAAAATATATAGAAATTTGGAATACTGTATAGTAAATACAGTAAACAGTCAATGCACGAGGATGCATTTCTTGAGCCTCAGTACGAAACTGAGCAGTAACGAGTGATTAAGGGAACTTATGAGAAAGATGGGATGTGTTCTAGAATAAATACCATCTGTACTGTAGTCAAATCTTAAAGTTCATAAATATCCTGTACAATACAAATTAAGTAAACAATGTCTTCATGTAAAATATTCAGGTTCTTTTACACAATAAAACAGCTTTATTATGATTAATTATGAAATTCGATATTATAAATTTATTGCAATTTAAAAAGATAAACTCAATTATAGGTACCAAATACTTTAAGTGATAAAAAATAAAAGTATCGAGTTAATGTTCTCTATTATTTACACCACAAAAAATCTCTGAAAAAACTGAAGTTTACTGTAACACCACTTAAGCACAGAGAGAATATACAGTACTGCAAACATTAAAACTAGATTCATATTTAATATAATAATTTATCATTCTTCTTTTACTGTAATTTAAACAACTTTATTAATCTCAACCCTAGCTTCATGTGGCTTCCTACCTTGTAGGTAAAAAATTATGTAGTAAATTCAAATTTACAAAAAACTTAACGGGTCCACATACACTTGCCCAACATCCTGCCCTACCATCCCCAGCCCAATAACCCAACCAGTCACTGACTGACCTATTACTCAACTATCCACAGACCCCATCAACCATATCCTCAGTCTCGCCCAAACTAACCCTCTCCCACACACCTGATCTCACACAGCCTTCACCTACGTTCCTAATTTTAATCTTGAGGAGCCTCGAGTCGACTCAATACGACAGGAATAGCCGATATTCACACTAGAGCCCATACTTAAAATCCAGTCACATTCAAACAAATGGCAATGATAAAGAGTGATATAATAAGCTGGTAACTAGTGTCCTTTATTATTTTCCTCACACCACTGGTAAAGACAAGGACATACAGTAAACACCTTGCCCAAGCAAAACGAGTTAGCATGCGCGCACAATATAGCCCACATAATTTGAAACACAAAGCAGTGATTAAAGAAATGAAGACACCCACTTTAAGCATGATGTATATGCACATAGAAATATAAAATAGAGTTTCCTAATCATCACCCATGCCAGGAAACCATGTTTTTAAAGTTGGTGTGAGGGGGGAGGGTGCTAACCTTCAAAAATACACACACTCTGGGAAGTGAAAAACTGTAAAGTGATGTCCTGAATGGAATTTTATATTTGCAGTGGCTATTTTAAGTAATAAGAGAGCACCATAAATGAGGTCAGGACAGGAGCTACAGACAATCACGAGTCACCTGAATTATTTTTTTGAGATATATACAAGAGTTGTTACATTCTTGTACAGCCACTAGTACGCGTAGCGTTTCGGGCAAGTCCTTAATCCTATGGTCCCTGGAATACGATCCCCTGCCGCGAAGAATCGTTTTTTCATCCAAGTACACACTTTACTGTTGCGTTAAACAGAGGCTACAGTTAAGGAATTGCGCCCAGTAAATCCTCCCCGGCCAGGATACGAACCCATGACATAGCGCTCGCGGAACGCCAGGCGAGTGTCTTACCACTACACCACGGAGACTGCTATCATAATCTTTATTAATATTATAATATTAATTAATATTATCATAACCTTTATTCGCAAACATTGCAAATATCATCTCCCATTTCAGTACACAATTCAGTTAAGAACATTCAATAATAAACTTCTTTAGAGCGGATGTAATATGCAGTATGTAAAAGTATGTAAGAACCTCTTCCCTTAAATCTAGTCTGTTGGGCTCAAATCATAACATAACATAAAAAAAAAAAAAAAAAAAAAAAAAAAAAAAAAAAAAAAAAAATCCATACTGCTGTTTTGGAAAGACTTAGACAAGATGGACCATTAAATATATGGCCTTAAATATACAAGGCTATGTATTAATAAGAAAATGTAAGAAATACATTTTCTTATAAATACTGTACAGTATAAAAAGAAAATAAAGATAAACACCTGAAGAAAGAAGTCACAGGGAAAACCATGATACCAGTTGTTGATAATATACAGTAACTAATTCTGGTATGAGAAACACTGGAGATTTAAGCAGGAAACCCAAAGAGGCAAGAAAAATGTGTGTAATAATAATAAAATAATTTGCACCATTTATTACTAACCCCTTTACTTGGCAACATAATTTCAGGCAAGACATCAAGAAAAAAATGAACCCCCAATAAATTTTAAGGAAAACAATTATAAATTATACAAAATAAACCAAGATTTAGGTATAGATCAATCAGGTAATGAACCCAGAATATATAAAAGGAACACACAATATTCACTTAGCACTCCTGAAGTCCCATTAGCAAGTGGAAAGCTTAAATTTATTAAAAAAATTAAACACTGTACAAGGAACATGGCACCCCAAAAGTTGAACAAAAACTTTAACTGAAGACGAGTAATAAAGATTAGCAATTGTGTCTCCCATGACTGCAGGATGCCACAATACTACAATTGTGTCTTATTTTATAAAATTTGAAGCATCGTATTATAAAGCCGAGGATAACAAAAAATTCAAGCATTGAATGCAAGTCTCTGGTGGGGCCCCCAGGAGCTCCATGAGCTTATCTGTTACCACACTCCTTACACCCAATACACCAGGTCTTTGAGGCAAGCCCATCCACCTGTCTTTACCATACCTTCCTTCACCTACAAAGTAGGTGAAGGAAGTAGGCTCTCACTTTTCTCGAGCCTACTTAATCTTCTTGCTTTCAGGTTTCTTCCTTGGTCGATGCCACTTATTTAAGGCAGCTTTTCTTCTGGCTCTGGCTATTAGGCTGGGAAACTACACTCCCAATGAGAGAAGAGATGTTTTATGTTTTCAAGCCAGATCATGGATTTCTTTGCCTTCAACTTTCTCCACTGTTTTTTGGCCAAAAGTAAATGACAATCCAAGAGAATTTATTTGTCATTGCTGCTTGGTTTGTCCAGCTGGGAATGCATCATACACACTGTCTTGTATGATGTGATGCTACAGTATTTACTTGAGAGAGGGGGGCTGGCTGACAGAAACCCAGGATGGACTGGGCTGCCACTTGATAGCAGATAGGAGCATCACAATTACAGTATCTACACAACAACAATAATCCTCTGCAACTTTACCTTCAGGTACCTGCTTGATGGGGTTCTGGGAGTTCTTCCACTCCCCAAGCCCAGCCCGAGGCCAGGTTTGACTAGTGAGAGTTTGGTTCACTGGGCTGTTGCTTGCAGCGGCCCGCAGGCCCACATATCCACCACAGCCCGGTTGGTCAGGCACTCCTTGGAGAAAATTATCTAGTTTTCTCTCGAAGATGTCCACAGTTGTTCCGGCAATATTTCTTATGCTTGCTGGGAGGATGTTGAACAACCGTGGAGCTCTGATGTTTATATAGTGTTCTCTGCTTGTGCCTGATTGTACCTAATTTTCTTTAATCAGTTGCTAGTTTTGCTATGCTAGTCGAGAAAGTTTTCCTTGTTTTCGGACAGATCGTCACTAAAAGCACCACGATTTATAAAGAGGCAAATTTTGATCCTGGCTCCCGGTAGGTAAATGTGGGTCTCGGAGGCCTGGTGCTTGTGCCTAATGCTTGGCTGGACCACAGCTTAACCCTACGAACAACTGAGGGGACCCTTCCAGAAACTGATAATATTTATGCATTATAGTTGTTCAACATACCAAAGTTAAACATTTGTGTAGGTCTTCACTTAATATCAGTTTAATTGTATTTTAATTAAAATTTGCATACACCAATAATCTATATCATTATATAATGAAAACAGTACAGCACAAATTTATCATTTTCTTAGGTAATAATATCTAGAGGCATCAAATTTTGATAATTATCAAGAATTATAAGCAAAATCCAATGTCCTTAAATTTTTAGCAAAATATGTCATATGACATACGCTCTTATCTTGGGGTTAGTACTTTGTCAAAAAAGTACTGTACACAGTATTGAAGTGTTCTCGAGTTCCAAACGTCTTAGCCGAGCTATCACAAAATTAGTCTTAGTGACTAATTTTTAAGCAAGCTAGTTAGCCATATTTATACAGCCCCAAAAAAAGCTATGAAATAACAGCTTTAAGTTGCCATAAACAAATTTTCATAGAAAGCCAGACAAATAACTGCCTGAAAATAGTTACACTTGTTCAACATCTTATCATGCAGTTCTATGGCTCTTGCTATGGAGTACAGAAATATGTAGTGATCAATCAACTTACCAATTGAGCATGTATCTTAAATATATAAAGTATCAAGGCTGACACCAAGTCAGCTGTGCTCCAGTACAAAAAAAAATTACTGAAAAATCAGAAATTCTCAAAAACCCTAAGCAGTCGAGATTCTACCTTCATTACAACTAGTTCACATATTTGTAGTGTATTCCTCAAGGTACTAAAACTTATGGGTAGTTAAGTGGAACTCTTCACCCCATAAACTTAACTTTTCTATTTGAAATAAATTTATGTATAAAAAAAATCTCAAAATCTCTGCATAGTGAAATATGTCATAAGAATGTACCTGAGCATTTTGGGCTTTTTCAGTTCCTGGTGCTGCATTACCTTCCCGCGCCTGCACCCGAGCTTCTCTCTGAGCCTCTTGAGCCGACATCCGACCACTTTTCTTCTTCAATACTGCCAAGATGGATGACTCCTTTTCAGTGAATGGTGGCATCTCTTCTAATACTGTGGCCTGAGAGTTAATGAGCAGTTTATAGTCAAGCGATTTAGCAAAGTAGCAAATTTAAGTATACCTTTCAAGATATTTACCATAACCTACAGTACAGTACTGAACATTCTAAAAGTACTTTTGAATATTAAATTATTATTGGATGTAAAATTATAAGTTCATAAGAGTCTGATGACGATGCTTTACCAAAACATCAGTGGTGGTGGTCACAGAAAGATGGAGGTATTCTGATGCTCTCTGCTGCAACTCTGCATCAGATGACCTTAGGTTAGAATTTGACTTAAGAACATCTTGAATTTGTGACTTGATCTCTGGGAAAAGGTTGATGAACTTTATGTACGTTGTGAGTAGTAGAGCACGGGTTGCTGCAGAACATAGGTGATACTGTAATAAAAGAAATGTAATGAAAAAAAACAGCACTAGGCAAAATAACATTGAAAATAATAAAGCAGTAGTCATATTGTACTTTTTTTTGTAACAATAACCAAGTGAGGTAACAAATTATTAGTCACAGTCACAATGCCTTGGAGGCCTGGTCGACGACCGGGCCGCGGGGACGCTAAGCCCCGAAAACATCTCAAGGTATGTCTTGAGCTTTACCTTAGAGTGTAGAAGCTGGAACTGAACAGCTGGGGCAGATCTAGAATCACCAGCAATCAAATTGCCAAATTCACCTAAGATGTAACCCCCAACTTTGACCATGTTTTCGTGACAGGCTGGAGCTTGCAATGCCTGTAAACAAATACAACAATCAGATTCTGTTTATGGAATATATTCACAGCATCCAGAAATTCACAACAATAGTGAGCCTACCATGCAGCAGCACCTTATGTAGGGCTTTTTAAATTATTCTTGCCTCCATCTCTCACACATCATCCTGTCTCATCTCATTCATCCATCACCATGAATAGATAATATCTAACAAAATATGTAAACTAGATACCATTAGAATACCATTCCTAATAAATGGAAATCTATATTCGAGATCTCTAGATCAATTATTCCAAGATACCAGTAATAACCAAGATTAATAAACACATGCAGAGGTTTGAATGAAAAGAATACAAAGGTGTACAGTTATTATTTCACTAACATATCATTTTGTAGTTCCAAAGTGAAAGCAATTTACACTTACCTCAAAAACAGTCTTCGCAGCATAACCTTGGACATCCTCTCTATTGACGACTATCTGTATGACACGGTACCACACTTCCTCCGATACGTAGTCACCCGCAATACGAATGAGGTTCAGAATGACGTCAACATACCACGTGTAGTCCTGGGCATACTTCTCCGCCAGGATGGCCACTTTTAGCACCTAAGAAATGTTAACATCCTTATAACAAATTTGTAACAATTTGAACAATAACAAATTACATATACAGTACTGCATATATTTTTCCAAAATATATTTTAAAATAAATAAGAATGTTGTATTGGGAAGAAAGTTTCAATGTGTTAGGAACTAGTTGAAGGAAAAAACTGCTGTGATCTTCCAGCATTTAGAGGAAGTTCCACTAAATGTGAAAACAATTCCAATCAACAGCTGCCACATTAACACAAAATTTACATTTAGTCCACTAAAATAATTCAGTGAATATTGAGTATTTTTTGTATGAACTGTCAAATCAGAAGTGGTTCTCTAGCCAAAACTAATCAGTGTGCAAAAAGAAAAAAAAAAAAGTTTTAGATACACTGAAGCTAGAAACACATACCATCTCTTCACGAATAGAATAATCTGCAGTTTCTAAATAGTTGAGCATTTCTTGCACAATCTCTTCAGCATTGCTTCTGTCACACATGGCATATAGCAGATCCACAGCTCTTTGACGTACACTTACATCTCGCTCTGTCTGGAAAGACGAGAAAAAATAACTCTTACTGTATAGCTTGTATTACTGTACGTACAAGCAATTGCATGTAAAATAAGAATACAATAAAATAAATATTTTCCTCATCATTTCTGAAAATCATGTACGGATAACATTACACAAACTGCACACAATGGTTTCCTCCTCATTCAATGGAAAATACACAACTTAATATGCAACAAGTGTATAAATACATGCTTTATAGAAAATTGCAGAAATGTCAACACCTTTAGTACACTTCAAGACATTTTAAACACTAATCACTTAACTCTTCCTTTACACAATAAAATAAAACAAACCAAGGTACTAATGCATAAATCAGAAAATGCCTTTAAACTGAACTGTGGATTCTGCACCATCTCAATTTTAGAAAAAAAGTGAGGAACCACAAGCTACCTGTAAATGTGGCTCTGTTCCATGGTTGCAAACCATGGGCACTGCATCTGAACCACAACCAGTGGAGGACTTTGTCCTGCAAAGCCCATTAATGCCAATTCATTTCAAGCAGGTGATCTCTATTGGTTATACGATCTTAAGTTTCCTCGTGACTGGGTCAGTCCTGATTTCCAACCCTGCTCTCCAGATACCCCAACGCATCCCCTTTACCTGTCACATTCCTCACACAGCAGACTGGACATTGGTATACCTTGGTTACCTTGAGGTGCTTCCGGGGCTTAGCGTCCCCGCGGCCCGGTCGTCGTCCAGGCCTCCTGGTTGCTGGACTGATCAACCAGGCTGTTGGACGCGGCTACTCGCAGCCTGACGTATGAGTCACAGCCTGGTTGATCAGGTATCCTTTGGAGGTAACATCAACATTTCCAGTAACTCTAATTATCTTCATTGAGACTAGTTTCTAGAAGGAATCTACCACCCATCTTTACAAAGAACAAGTGATGTCACCAAAACCGAGCCGCATCCTCTTGTCAGAAATATCTGGCAGTCTGGCAGACTTTCTAGTCATGTCTTGTGCTCCAAAAGCATTAGTAATAGGTACCTTTGTGTCTATTCCTTTTCTAATAAATTTTCTCACTTGGCACGTCATTGCTCAACAGCTAGAGTCCAACACCACCACACCTTATTGGGCTGCTCTAGCAAAGCTGCCTAGACCTTTCTAGTTCTTTGTACAGTAGCTCCACCAGGTACCACTCTGTGCAGCACAGATGAGTAGTCTCATGTGTTTATTGTAGTTTCTAGCCTTCTAGCCCAACTCTTGACTAAGACAGCAACAAAGTGGTGCAGCTGAAAATTTGGACTCAATGTATAATATAAGCCCTCTTTTTTTTTAGCTGAAAACACTGTTGTTTCCAATGCCACCCTGCCTTTCCTACTTATGCTGTGCTTTATAGGTTTGTGTCAGCTATAATATGAGGTGGACCAAGTTAGAGAAACCCTGTTTACATGTCTTTGCTGTCACCTGGCAGTCATCCAAGTACACAGCCAAACAACAAATTACAGTACTGTGAGTTACTTGCCAGTTCTATGCAAAATAGTGTTTGGAATGTATTGTGTGTTCATCCTGAATGGACCTTTAAGTCATTCCAGATTGGATTTAATCTCAATTCAAGAAGATCTCTACAGTGCTAGAATGGAATACCGACTTGTTTTAAGACTATTTTACTGTCTAAGAGACTAGCAGAATCTTGCCTTAGGGGGCAGTTGCCTGTTCAACAGAAACAGGAGCTTTCTTAAATACCGTATCTTGAGGTTATCTTGAGATGATTTCGGGGCTGCTTTTAGTGTCCCCGCGGCCCAGTCCTCGACCAGGCCTCCACCCCCAGGAAGCAGCCTGTGTACAGCTGACTAATACCCAGGTACCTAATTTACTGCTAGGTAACAGGGGCATAGGGTTAAAGAAACTCTGCCCATTGTTTCTCGCCGGTGCCTGGGATCGAACCAAGGACCACAGGATCACAAGTCCCGCGTGCTGTCCGCTTGGCCGACCAGCTCCCCATGTGTATATCTAATGCCCAATTTTTTCAAATTCTTTAATATTACAATACTCTATGTATTCAACTTGACAGTAGAGCTACACACTACTGTATATTAACACCAATAGAACCTTAATACACAGCAACCTGACACCTGAAAATCTCAACTGCACGAATAATTGGGAAGTCACCAAAGGCTCCAGTAGGTCCACTGATCCTTCAAACAACTGCTTAAATTTCAATTATTTCAAATATGTAGTGTTTTTTTCTTATACATCCAGTCACTGTCTATAATACCATCACAAGCATCCAGACATTGTAGTACAGTATAGCAAATCGTACACAATTTAAATCCCCCTCCATTTTTTTAATATACCTGTATTGTATTTAGTCTCCTTTAACCTGCTACTTCCTTTTGCATGATTGGAAAAAAATTAAGAATGTGCCTTATGTGCATTTTTATGTTTACTTAAAAAAAACATTTGTTCTTACTGATGTACAGAATGTTAAAGTTTGTATTAGAAATAATTAAATGGAAAGACATTAAACTTTAGTTTAATGTATATAACACTTCAAAATGTTTGTAAATACAGCTACCCTGTACATCATATATCACCTTAAAATAATAATGTAAAGCTTATGATCACATGGAAGATGCACGTCTAAATGTGTCAGTCGAATATTCTTACCTTGAGAGCATTGATGACAGTTTCTTGGTGTTTCTTGACAGCTTCATGGGAGAACTCAGAGGTGGCCAGAAGACACATGGTCTCCAGAGCAAGGTACCGAAGATTAGTCTCACGATGAGAGAGAAATTGACCCAACTGATTACAAGCTCGCACCAGTAAGTTTGGCTCACTGTTAATGTAAAAAAAGAATTAAGCAAGTCTAAACAAATTGAGTAAAATTTGCATAATCTAAATTCCAATATATGTACAGTAGAGTAGACCTTGATGTTGGAGAGTTCTTAGTAATGTCAGGTGATGGATATTTAATTATATTGAATAAACAGTATATTTGATTAAAACGCTTACCTGTCTGAGTGAATAATAATACTTATAGCTTCAAAGAGCACAGCATTCTTTGCATTGGAGTGTTGAACCTGAGAAAATAAGAGCAGCACATTCTAAACTTGTAGAGGTTAAGTTTTGTGGGGATAGTTTGTTTTTATTTAGCAGTACATATGTTATATGTGCGTATGTTGTGTGCTTGCAAAGGGCCTACATGCAACCTATGGGCCGTATGTTTGACATGCCTGCTGTAAAATACATTGAAACATAGCAATCAATTTGGTTTTATACAACCCTAATCTAATAGCCATATTTACTTTATGCAATTTTGTCTTTCAAACAAAACCATTCCTAAAGTATTTTAAAACTTAAAATAAGTAATGGATAATCAGGCACCACATGAAATGGTTTTCAGGTGAAATGGAAGTGGCCAAAAAACAAAGATAGGTCATGTTTACTGTAAGGTGCAAGACGGTATTCTCTCTACAGAACTCATAAATGAACAAGGATCCCCAATGAAAATGATCTCTCCTATCTATTCTCTTACTTTTTTAGACTTGGGTGGTTCCTGAGCTTTATTGAGGATGGTGTCAAGGCATTCATTGAGTCGACCCCGAACTCCTGGGTCTTCTGGTGGTGGATAGTGCTGGAGGAGCCGGAGAAGCTTCACTGATAACCAAGGGGCAGGAACAAAGTAGTACGTATAATCTTGCAAATCTGTGTAGCTTGCTGTTACTATCTGCAGTAAAGAGTTGTAAATATAGTAAATGTTTATTTGGGATACTTTTGCTTATTAATTAATCACACGACTTTTCTTGCCAACAAGAAAGCAAACAGGAAGATGCAGAAAATATAATTTAATCAGTCTAAAATGAATTTGTCAAAAGTCAATGACTTTCACTGCCCAAAAGGTTTGAAATAATTTGCAGTTCGTGTAAGAATTTCACCTCCACACACCTTAGTGACTACAGTATTCATCTACTGTTCATTAACTCATCTTTACAATACTCTTCCTACTGTGGTCTTTGCCTCAACCTCACGTATAACTCATTTAACGTTAATTAAGCATGTCTAGACCGCAAAATTTCATATGCGGATAAAAACAGAAATGGGAACAAATACATGTATTGCTAAATGAAGTTTATTCTCCTGTCAATTAACCCAACATCTGGATGCTTGACGACCACACAGGGTCAAGGCTACCCAACCCGAGAGGCTAATTAACACTTTCGCGCTCTCGGCGCTCAAAAAAAAACAATACCCCAGATGCTTTCGGCACTTCTCGCGCCTACGCGGTAAGACCGAAAAAGTGTACACTCTTTTGACTGTCCTGACAATAATTGAAGGTGCACGTATTTAAATTTGGTATCACTGTGTTCACAATGAAATTGTCTATAAGAGCATACCTATAAAATGCCACCCAAGCATAAGGAGTATCAACACCAAATAAAAAACTATGCAGATCACTCGCCGAGAGCGCCAAACAGCAACAAAATGTTTCCACTCTCTTAATGGTTGCGAAGCCTACAGTTGTCCTACATCGCTAATTTTGGTATCATTGGAATCACAATAAAATTCTCTACACGGACATATGCATATGAATGTTTAATATAGGTAATTGCCCACCCGCAAGAGTGTGTGAAGTGGAGAGTAGTTAGCCGCGAGCGCACTAGCGAAAACACAGGGGGGAAATCATGCTTGGAAAGTTTATACGTTTCCTGACCCTACTTTTCTATGTACGTATTTCTTTTTTATACCAATGTGTTCGCAATAAAATTTTCTATAAGATGAACTGTATAACATTTGTACAAAGCATGTGTAAGAGAAGCGCCAAATATAGAACCACGTCGCTCAGTATGCGTTCGCGGCAGAAACGAACGCATTGTTTTCGTTCGTTTGATGTTTGTCATGTTTATACTTGTTGAAACATTTTATAATTTGTATGACAGTGATCGCAGTAAAATTCCCTACACAGACATATACATAACACATACAAATATTTCCCACGTGTTGGATATATCAACGGCTAAAGGGAACCCACTGCCACACGCTCGCCACACCCCCAAACATAGAAGTTTATATGATATAATATTCATTCTGGTACTAAAAAATTCGCAAATAAATTCTCTACAAAACAAAAGTATCCCCATCCATTTCGGTTAAAAAATGGAATTTATAGAAATATTTTTTCGATGGACGAGAAAAGTAGGCTGTTATGCGGAATCTTAAGAAAAAAAAACGGCGACGAGTTATCTCTAATCTAAAGCGCGAAAGTGTTAAGTACTTCTTGCCTGTAACAGTACAGTGTACCTAATCTCTATGCACTACTGCACATATTCTTCCAGGAATTTATCATACAGTACTCTGCTCCTACAAGCCTTTACTAAACCAATTAACTGCTACTGTATTTTGGAAACGTTTCTTCTTTAAGGAGACCGAATAAAGCCTTGTGTAGTTTTCTCCCCAATCATACCAATGCAGTGATTAACACAAATCAGGAGCACATGATACAATGGGCTACCCTTACATATATGGAATACAGTACTAGTACCAGACCCAACTGCTACAACCTTAGCTTGGTTGTATACATAGTTTGCACATTTTTTACTGTACACTGGACTATCACTATAATGGAAATCTGTATACAGGATATGCAGATGCAACATGAGTTTGTTCCAGTATAATGACTAGTATTGCTTTAATGGAATAACAAGAGTCTTTCAAAGGAGCAAGCCCATGCATTTTCTGAAATTTAATTTGAGGTCAAAAAGCTTCATAAAGAGAGTCGGTAAAGTACTTGAAAACATTTTCATGTGATTTTGCTAACAAAATGTGCACAAACTTGTTTTCTAGTACAGTACTGTACATATGGATTAGACCGAATCTATTACAAGTCGGAGTTTAGTGTATTTGTTGTTTATCACCAAAATATTTAGAATATTCTTATAGAACATGATAGAAGAGATCTGTGATTTTTTTTGCACAATATACTGTATACATGATGCATTTAGAGCTTAAAAAAACATGATAAAACATTGAATTTTTGCACTTTTCCCCATGTTCAATTACACAAAGTTTTGATTTAAACTCCTCACATGACAGCGAATAGCAAGTAAAACCTGATTGTACAGTTTTTCACCCTACTCTGTACTTTCCCCATAGACCTGCCAATAAAGGCTTTTCAACTGTCAATGCATAATGGTGAGTAAAAACAGTAGACTCGTATGAAAAACCAACCATAGAATTTTGTTCTAAATACATGTGTGCTTGATGGCTCCAACTCTATTCATCTATGAAGTTCCTTAAAAATGTATTCTAAGCAACATTAAAGGAGAGCACTGATACCATCTATTTTGCATGCTCAATGGGTTATTAGTTATTAATTCCAACCTATCATATGATATCTACCAGAACCTAATTAAACTGACATTTCACCCTCATCCCCTGTGAAAGCCCAACCATATTATCCAAAGGTAAAGCTTTACCTAACCTGGTGAACAATACTACAAGAAACTCTAAATTAAAACAAATCATACATTGCAGGCGATGAGTCACAATAACGTGGCTAAAGTATGTTGACCAGACCACACACTAGAAGGTGAAGGGGACGACGACGTTTCGGTCCGTCCTGGACCATTCAAGACAATCGACTTGAGAATGGTCCAGGACGGACCGAAACGTCGTCGTCCCTTCACCTTCTAGTGTGTGGTCTAGTCATCAAAAATCATACATTGTTTTTCAAAATAAGAAAACTTGATTTTCCCATGACCCAAATTACTTCATCACACTTTTTAATTAACTTAAAACCAGTATTTAAGGAGATATGGGCCAAATTTCATTATGCAAATATTTATCATATCTTTTTAGAGGCTTTTAACTTAGCCATGCTGAAACCCCAAGTCTTATCTAAAAAATGTTATACAGTATTGTGGGAAGCCAATTCACTTTATATTTATTAGAGAGATCTTATCTTGGCCATTTTCAGACCCACATGACTGGTACCCTCATTAAGCCAAACTTATCCCCATTCCACTGAAGGATATTTATTCATCGATATACCTACAGTACTGTAAAACATACCTTTACTGTACTGTATTTGGCTATATTATGAAGAGGTAACCTATTCTCCGAATATGATAGTACAGTATTAATTTTCGGAAAATACAGCAACTATTGGTTCAATGTACTAGTAGTATATTACTAATGTTTATGTTTTGTACTATAAGAAAACTAAATGGCATGCCAAAATAGTGGAACAGTAACCATTCAACCTAACCTACCCTGCCAAGACCTAATATTTGCCATCTTATCTTGAGGTTATCTCGAGATGATTTCAGGGCTTTTTAGTGTCCCCGCGGCCCGGTCCTCGACCAGGCCTCCACCCCCAGGAAGCAGCCCGTGACAGCTGACTAACACCCAGGTACCTATTTTACTGCTAGGTAACAGGGGCATAGGGTGAAAAACTCTGCCCATTGTTTCTCGCCGGCGCCTGGGATCGAACCCAGGACCACAAGTCCAGTGCCCTGTCCGCTCGGCCGACCGGCTCCACTTATTATTATACCTATCTTAGGTATAATTTAGTACATACATGCAGTGTACTAGGCCGAAGAAAGTTAAGAATTGTTGCTTTTCTTGTGCCCTCTACAAAATTAATAGTGCAAAGCGTGAACTTTCAAGATGCAACAGTTAAATTTTTGTACGTTCAACCAACAGATACTATAAATATTATCACTTTTGTATTATGGGTTAGAATAGTACTATCTGGGTAAGTTCCAATTCACACACACACAGAACAGCTCCACCAGAACTTCAATTATTGCCAGTAGAGCCAATAAACCCCTGGAATTTATAAATTTGTTTGCATATGGCTTTTTCCAGAAACCCATTCTGAAGATGCATGTGATGTCACTATGGACTGTAGGGTTTAAGCTTGGCATTACAGTATAGTTTTGTTTTTCTAGAATAGTGACACTTTGGTGATACCTTAGCATCTTTATACAATCATACAGGGATACAGGATAGCATATCCCTCATGGTGCCAGTGCCATGCCTTCTTGCCTGACACACAGATTTTTGTAATTTACAGCAGATAACTGCCTCAGCAAGCAGTAGAATATCCATGTTCAAGAAATATCTAAATACACTAGCAAAAGATCACAACTCCCCAGTTAAAAAATGTTTGTGTGGTTCAGTAAACAACACATTAATCAACATTAATTTTCTAAAACATGTCTAAATCAATACTTGCTTAGATTAAAGCACTTTCTCCCTCTTCACCATAACCATCTCAAATACCGTCACAAGGCTTATCAAGAAAACGCTATATCAATCTATCGAATAATAAGTGACCCTTTTTCATACATAACGACCCTTAATTCCACATCACTATGAATTAGTATGCGAGTGTGTATTTATTATTATTTATATACAGTATTTATTTATTTACATTTTTGCAATTATACAGTACTATATAACCAAGTCACAATTACCCATATAAAATATATTTAAAGTATTTGTAGCCTTAGGAAACACTTACTCTGGAAAGTCTAGAAACTGCAAGAGATACACAACCCTTATATTCATCTGGATTTTTCTTAACTAAGGCTTCAATAAGAGAGCATGCTGCCGTCACCACACCCATGTGTTGATCATTGAGCAGGTGAATGATACGAGATGTCCATTCTCCACCAGGAATAATTTCTTGAGTTGTTCGAAACAAACGCAAAAGGCAGAGAGCGGCAGATTGTTTCACTACATCCATCGTTTCACTGTAAAATCAAAATGGTTCATATTATGTGGACTGCCTGAAGCATAAGTTCCTTCCTACTGAACCTAGACTGATGACAAATTCCAATTAGGAAAACTGTTGGTATACCCCTCAAAGACTTCTTCCTTTCGTACAAAATTTGTCTCATTTTAAACTGTGTGCAGGGGAAAGGGAAGACTAATAGATCCAGAGTTAAATTCCCAGCCAGGGCAAAACATAAGGGCACATTTCCTTACATTATGCCTCTGGTCATCTATCCATAAATAAATACACGATTAAAAGTTAGTGAACTTTTAAGTCATTTCCTCAGGTATTCGTTGGCTGTATAGTATATAAAGTGACCTCAAACTCAATAGTTTTCTAATCCCAGACAATAGATGACCTTTGTAGGTCACCTGTTTTACCATCCTCCTTCCTATCGTAAATCATGAGGAATAACTGAAGCTTCTGCACAACCTTATCGCAGACCAACTTGACGGGAACCTCAATTCACACACAAATAATGTACACACATGCTTTATTACTTTATCCCTTAACATTATAGCCGGCCTTCATATAAATCTAATTGTGCACTATTGAGTGGGGGAATTTTGTCTTGGTAAAGTCTTCAAATGATAAAATATATATATACTTCATTACAATATATAAATATATATTTTTTTTTAATATAGAGAGTACAAGAAAAAAATTTGAATTTATGTTTGCAGGCTGGGCATTTCCTGTCTCCTACCACAGCCCCTTTTAACACTTTGGCCATAAGTGTAAATAGGGCTTAACAATTTTAATTTGATTTTAATCATTTTACCAAACATTGTTTGAAAATTACCAGCGATTTCTATTTTCTAATAGAAAATATGGTCCAAATATTCAATACCAGGCTGTTTTGAACATTTGGTACTTTAACTGTTCACAAGACAATAACTTTATAAATACTGTACAAGGTAAGGTAATTATGAAGAGGGAGGGAGGAAGGGAGTTATCAAGGGAAAGTGCCAAGTCATTACGACTATATAGCACTGTTAAGAGATCAGGATTACGATTTGGGATGGGACAGGGGAAAGGAATGGTGCTAAACCACTTGGACAGTCGGAGATTGAACGTCGCCCTGCATGAAGCGAGACCGTCACTCTACCGTTCAGCCTAAGTATGGCTTTATAGCATTTGGAAGTGATATGAGGACAAGGATCTGTTATAAAATGGTGAGAAGGAACCATTCCCAACAACTTGAACCATCGGGGATCAAACACCGACCTACAAGAAGCAAGGCTATTGCTGCACTGATCAAAGTGGCTGGGAAAATACTGAATGTGAAAAAACAAAAACAAACGAGGTAGAACTAATGACTGACAGAGCCCGAAAGCATGTGGGAATAGTGTGAAACTCCAGTTTCAACATGAAAACAATACTTTCCTCATATTTCCAATAATCATAATAACACTTATAATGGAGACAGTCTTGAACTGAGAAAAGATATTAGTGTACTGACGGGTATACTACATATTTCTGAAGTGAACAACACTTTATTCTCTCTCTCAGCCAAACAAGAGTAGCTACCAGGCCCAAATTCCTGTTATAAAAGGAAAGATGTCTGCACAAATGTTACAAGATATTGAAACTATTATTTATAAGTCTTTGGTAAAACTTACCCATCATACTGTAGGATACCTTTTCATGAAACAGGCATTCCCACTTATCGCACCAAAACATTTAAAACCTCATTTGTTTTTCCAAGAAAACAGGATCAACCTATCTAGGTTCCCAATTACTGCTAAATTAATGGCAACAAATGGAGTTGTGGCATCTGTGGATTCTTAACACTTTTGGAGACTTTTCTCACCGCCTGCAGAATCCCTATATTCCACCAGCATTTATAAGAAATACAGGCTAAGAAACAGCCGTTAACACAAAAGTGCCATCAACTTACCCTGATACCAGTAATTTTGGAATGTCCGAGCCAAACGCATCTGCCATCTCCTTCGAGCCAATGTTTGCAATACACTGCAGGGCCAGGTTAACATGTACTGGATTACGCGAGCCAAGGTCGTTCTTGATGCTCTGGACAATCAGCTTTATGAGATCGCTGTTTGTGTTCACCAGCACTGATATGAATAAATAACCCTAGAGAATGAGAACAAAACCTTGATTACTATTGTATACCACTGTATCTTATAAAAAATATGCCATATACAAGCAAAGATAACATTTTAATATGCCTGGGATAGGACTTTTGTAATTATCAATGGCTGATAAGGCA
This sequence comes from Procambarus clarkii, assembly GCF_040958095.1. Taxonomy (NCBI): domain Eukaryota; kingdom Metazoa; phylum Arthropoda; class Malacostraca; order Decapoda; family Cambaridae; genus Procambarus; species Procambarus clarkii. Next base: position 15,576,581 of record NC_091237.1, on the reverse strand, counting down.
AACAAAGATACAGTAATTAATATTTACATAATCAGTGCATTATAGCCTATGTAAAATAATAACCATGTCAAGTGTTAACAATACAGCGTCTTATGTGTGAAAAGTCCAATACTCTATTGAAAAATATATGTTTTTACAATGTTATGATATTGGCTTAGCTATAAAATAAACCATTTCAAAACCTGGTATTCACAATACATCAAGGAAATAATCGTAAGTACAAAAAACTGCTATGAATCAAATATTTGCGATATGAATCCAAGACTTACAATCTGTTTCTCTGTGTATTTATTGGAAGACAGAAGATTAACTGCTTCCATGTGGCCAAAGTCAATGTCATGGCCAAGCAGGAAGATGAAGAGCAGCTTACACACATACTTTTTCTTCTGGTAACCATCTAGTGTCTTGTCACCTTTGAACTTGGACCGAATGTTCGCAAGTTCTTTGTTGATACGTTTTACTTCTGCTTCCTTGCTTTTACCTGAAAATTATACAGAATAGTGTAGTTTCTTGAGACGAGAGAGAGAAAAAATGAAATAAGAACTCGCATGCTACATTAAGAATATATTTCAAGATACAGTATTCGTTCAATTTAACTAGAGAAATAAAACTACAAAGTACCCAATTAATTATACCGTTATTTACACCGTTGATTGTGTGCAACAATAGGGTTAACAAGTTACTGGATACCCCCATCTGCATTTGTGTAAAATCATAATAGTGTACACATTATGCACATTGTGAAAATATAAAGTCACTTGATAATTATATCCTATGATTCTCAAATGGAAATGAGACCATTTCCTTCTAAGATTCCTTAAATTATGGCACTATATTTATATAGGCACTATAGTTTGTATTTTTCTTATTAAGCATTTGCAGTGGTCAGCATGCTTTGCTAACAATTACAAGTTTGATGCCTATGCAGGAGAAGTCATTTGAGCAGATTTTCTTACACTTAGCATTAAACAGGCATCCAGGAGTTAGGCAATTGCTGTTGGTTGCAACCTGAAGGTGGTCGGTCATAGGTGTAGGGTGACCATGATAAGACAATGGGCTTTCTGTCCCCAACAATGGGAAGTTATATGATGTGAAATCATCAAGTGACTCATTAGCCAATTTGTCATATAACTTGACATTTTTCCAGCCTCAATCTGAATCTAAATTGGATAATTGTGTGTGCCCAAAATATTGGTACAGTATATCAATCATACCATATACATGAAAAATCTCCAAAATATTTACAAATTCCTTCCCTGCAACACACAAGTAGATTGCCAATATACAAGAACCACCAATATGTATTTTGAACATTCACAAAGCAAAGTATTGTACAGTATTTTTACATTTGCATTCCCAAAGCTGGACTAAGTCCAAGGTAGTAGGCATACCCATTTCTACTTACAAGACCTTCCAAAAGCCAAAGAATTTAAATTTTGCTATCATTTTTATTGTGTACTTGAATAGAAATATACTTGAATAGTGGCATAATTTAGGGAACCTTGGAAGGAAATGGTCTCCCATAAGTATGGAATAACATGATGAAATTATCAAGTCACTTTTTATATTTTGACAAATGTATACTCCAAATAGTGGTGCACAGTTCAAAGGTTTCACATGTCACTTTACAAATACCCAAAGATAAACAGCATCTGCAAATGGGTATTCTCATTTGAATTGGAAAAATTAATTTACAACCAAAATCTTGACCAAATCCTCAATAAATACAAAAATGAAAAGCTGTTTGTCATTGTTTTCCATAATACTATACGTGATGTTTCAATGATCACACACACACACTGACAGCATATATTAAACAGCCAACGTGTTATACTCAATTAACATCCGCAACTTTAACAAACTAGAGTAAATTTGATCTCTAAATATTTTGACTGTACAAGCTTTTTTTCAAATCTCCCTTATAGGTGAAACTTCACCTACAAATAAAATTTACATTTGTTTTGGAAGTTTCTCTACACTGTTGTCAGCCCTTTCTGTTCTCCTCTACCAAGATCTGTTACATACTTTACAATAGCTGCAAATTCACCTGTTTTACATAATGTCTTTTATAATTCAACTGAGAGAGAGAGAGCTTTCTTAACATGTTTATATACAACATATTTTAAGTGTGCTCAATTAAAAAAAGTTAAAATTTATTATAAATAATTACCAAGCCCCATATACCCAAGTAGTATGTACCCCTTACTGAGAAAATTAACTTTTATACCCTAGTCCAACACTAATTAAAAAATAATTATTACTGTAGTTCATTATTTTTTCTAATTAAAAAAAAATGGGACTGGAAAATACAGTCGGGTTTGTTCTCCACACACAATCAAGAATTCCAGGGTCAAATCCCAGGTGGGACAAATGGTTGGGCACATTTCCTTTCACCCAATGCCTATATTCACCTTGCAAGTAAGTAGGTACAGTACTCGGGAGTTAAGTCACCTTCTTGCGGGGTTGCATCCTGGGCAGGGTCAGTAATCTGACCTTTGGGTTTGAGGGTGGACCTTGATATAAGCCTAACTTGTAAATAAACTTTAGCTTCCTGTCGCCCAACTCAATGAATTATTATACTAATTATAAAATTCAAACAATCATGCACATCCTTCCCAGACCATATGATAAAATTGACAAAGGAGAATTCCTGAAACCTGCATCTTCAAGAACAAAAGGTCATAGACCAGAGCTAAGGAAACGAAGCTGTTGAACAAATATCACAAAGTTCTATTTTGCAAACAGTGATAGATGGTCGAAACAAGTTAAAAGTAAGGTGGTGGTGGATGCCAAAACCATCAGTAGTTTCAAAGCATCATATGACAGTACTAGGAAGACGGGACACCATGAGCGTAGCTTTCATTCTGTAACTATTCTTAGGTAATTATAAGACTTGAGTGTTAGTCATTATATTACTCCTAAGTTTTTATTACTGTACTTAAAATATTGCATGAAATTAATTGCTTGGGAAACCATTCAACTGTCAAAGGTAAAATATAGACTTTAAAAATGCCTTGAACTTCAAGTGTACCCCATTTAAATGTTTGATTTGTGTGTGTAACCACACTTGATGTAAAATAATACAATTATGCCTGTACTGTACTTACAATTTCTTATATCTGATATGAAGACCGCAAGGCCTCGCATCCCATCTCCTCGCACGGCTGGCATTGTTGATGTGGGTCTGAAACGGCATTTGAACAAGTAAAAATATTGTATAGTGAAGATCATATATAAACAGTTGAAAAGTTGATGACATTGGTTAAGGGTAATAAATACCCATGGGTGAGCAAACAGTTCATTAGCACTCGTTTGGTTCAAGCACACATTAAACACAAGCCAATAACATTAAGATGGGGTCTCTTAGCACAGTTGGCTTTGTTCTCAACTCGCAATTGGGGATCCAGGGTTTGATTCCCAAGCAAGACAGAAATGGTTTGACATGTTTCCTTCACTTAATGCCTCTGTACACCTAGCAGTAAATAGGTAACCCCAGGAGTTAGGCAACTGGTGTAGGGTTGCATCCTTGGGCGGGGATTAAGTACACACAGAAATCACAATAGCGTGATGCATCAAATGAACAAATCCGCAAGGGCATAAGGGGTTTCAACTCTTACCATGTCAGTAGCTCAGTCAATTAACGAGCGTCTGGGATGCTCTCAGACATAGGTTCAAATCCTCGTCACGGCCCTTGTGGATTTGTTCATTGGGAATTAAGTAGTTCATTCTTGGGGGGGGGGGGGGGGAACCTGAATACAGGCCTAAAGTACACACATACAAACAGGCTTTCTTTCCCCAACCCAATGAATTACAGTATAATTATTAAAACAATTTCTTCACTGTACTCTACAACCATGAACTCCACACATTTCATAAAATAACAATTATGAAGGCTGTAATAAGAGAAATATATATATATACCCTCAACACCATTACCACACCACAGAGACTGGCTGATAAACAGGCAAGTGCATTTTAAGTACATGTCTTTGCGCTTATGCCTTATGTTTATACTGTACTAGTCTTATGCCAACCCTTTCAAGACTGATAAAGATGACAATTTGCCTTAGTTTATTATTATTTTAGTTCTCAACTAGAATAAATCCATCAATTACCAAGTATTGCAACCATGATTAAAAATGTCAACAGAATAAAATGAAATAAAAATCTAAAAGAAAATTTATGATAATTTTTGGGGGTAAAAATAATTGAAGATCAACAGAACAGTACAGTACCAACAGCCAACTGAAAGAAAATGTAAATTCCTAAATGTCACCGAAAAAAATTAATACTTCAAAATTGTATTTAGTAAAACTGCAAGATGAAAGAGTCAACAGATGCGAGATTGTTGCAACTTGGCCAGAAAGGGCAAACACCCCTTGAGCCTGTTGCATGATACAGTAATACAACACACTATTGCACAATTACCTTCCAGCCACCAACATGAAAGAGGACATTAAGAAAGCTACAATTTTCTTAAGTATTAACAACAATAATACTGGAACATTTTGGAATATTAATAGCACTACTGAAACTCAGTTGCTTTCCTTATAAAATATTGGTTTCACAAAAGGGGAAAAAAAGATTAATGTATATTTCCCATACAGTATACAAAATTGCTATACTTCTACATTCAGCAGACCAATTTCCTTCTGGCATTGTTAGAAAGGCCTTACTTTATAGAATACAGTACTGTACTTGCACTTTGTAAACCTCCCCTCCAGTAAGAGAAAAATCTGTCGGCACTTGAGCCATTTCTAACTGCTGACTAACTGTAGGGTTCCCATGGTCAAAAAATAATCCATAGGTATTACCAGTATCACATTTCTCTAACCTTTCTTTTATACAATGTTCAAGATTCATCCTCTAATCCAAAGGTTCTCAAACTGGGGCCCACATGCCCTTTGTGCTCTCTAACATTTATATGTTCCAAAGTTACTCGAGTATACTGTATATACAGTACTGTATACACATTCCAAGGTTGCTCTAGGCAAATAGAGCAGCCTTGGATTACACACACAAACTCACATTAGAGCAACCTTGGAACATATAAACATTAGAGAGCATCAGAATACTGTTTTAAGTAGTCTGTGCTATATAGTATTTTGAAAATACTGTGCCATGCCAATGATGATACTTTTAAGACATTAGTGCTCTCTAGAGAGAAATATTGTTGCACATTAACAGCACCATTCAAAGCAAGAGAAAATGCTGACCTGAAGAGTATGCAAAGATCTTTTACCACTAGAATCCACTCAATAAAACGTCTAAATTACTGGAACTGCTTAAAAATGTTAAATATGTATTCCCTAGAGCACGGGTAGGAAAGATACATAATTTACACTTGGAAAATATTATAAGGACTGCTTCCAAATATGCACACAAATAAAACCACCCAAGATCAAAAGGCATGGCAGGATGTGCAAAATAGCCCCACTGAAAAGCAGAGGGGCAACAGTCATGCCGAGAGAGAACTACTGTATCAACATCAAAGGCCAAGGACTTTTCAACACTTCACCTATACATACAGAGCATAACTGGCCGACCTCTCGCAGTACTTAAAAGAGAACTCAACAAGCACCTTCAAAGGATACCCGATCAACCAGGCTGTGACCCGTACATCAGCCTGCAAGCAGCTGCATCGAACAGCCTCGTTGATCAGACCAGTAACCAGGAGGCCTGGTCAGAGACCGAGCCGCAGGGATGTTGATCTTTGGAATCAATAGGCGATATGTCTGCTCACTTTTGCAGTAAATTGGTAAACCATGTATCTGCCAACTGTTGTAGGATGAATTAGAGGGAGGCTACCTTGATACATTCTTGAACCTTGATACTCGGATTCGTAGTCATGAGGTTCTGCGTTCAATCCCCGGTGGAGGCGGAAACAAATGGGCAGTTTCTTTCACCCTGATGTCCGTTACCTAGCAGTAAATAGGTACCAGGGAGTTAGACAGCTGCTACGGGCTGCTTCCTGGGGAAGTATAACAAAAAGGAGGCCTGGTTGAGGACCGGGCCGCGGGGATGCTAAGCCCCGAAATCTTCTCAAAATGACCTCAAGATAGGGTCAGTCAATGGCCTTAGGGGGACCTCGATAACCTTTAAAAGGCGTCCTTTCCAGTAACAATGGAAAATCAATGCAAAAGTTCTTTTTTTTACAAATGTTCAGTCCAGTCTACGAATAGTGTAATATCGGTCCAAATGGGTTTGCTGGTTTGAGTTCCATCATACCATATTTGACACGGTTTACCTTGATTCAACATCATAAAATCATTCCCCCCTAATCAGGAATACCTGATCAACCAGGCTGTGACTCATACGTCAGGCTGCGAGCAGTCGCATCCAACAGCCTGTTTCACCAGTCCAGCAACCAGGAGACTAGGTTGTGAACCAGGCCACGGAGATGTTAAGCACCGAAATATCGTAAGGTAACCCCTTATTTTTTTTTTAAATATTCCCTTATTAAACAATTTGGTGTACGCAGACGAGGAGTCGCAATAACGTGGCTGAAATATGTTGACCAAACCACACACTAGAAAGTGAAGGGACGACGACGTTTCGATCCGTCCTGGACCATTCTCAAATTGATTGCGAGACTTGAGAATGGTCCAGGACGGACCGAAACATCGTCGTCCCTTCACCTTCTAATGTGTGGTTTGGTCAATTGGTGTACAATACTTCAAAGACAGCTGTATATAAACAATACAGCCAACTGAAGGTCTACTGTGCCATATACCATAGATGAAATCTTATATTTTCAGGGCAGATGCATCATTAGATTAGGTTATGTTCGGTCATGTGCAGTACTGTATAGCAGTGTGGGATTGGATGGCCCATGTTGTCTCTCCCTCAAATGAAAACAAGATTTCATGTACAGTATCTAATTTATTGTGGACGGCAAAGCACCATACGAATTTTTAATAATTCCCGCCCTCCTAAATGGGTTTAACATTTAGTACAACCTAGTCCAAATATAGAAGAATCAGTTTTCATGCTTTCCTGCAACAGATTTTCAATGGCACTCCACGAACAACACTACCATTAACCGTCTCGGAGGATAATTGCCATAAGAAAGCCGAGGATGTAACGTAACATTGAGGAACAATAGTAATTAGCACTTAAAAAAACATTAAAAAGCAAGCATTGAATACAAATTCCTCTAGCATTTTGAATGTTATCCTGAATGTACCACCAAATAAACTACTTTAAATTCTCCTTAACAACCAATCTCATACTATACTTGTCATTTGGTTATTTAAACTAATCACAGTTTCCAGCTACTTGTCCAACTAATTCATTTCAATGATATATGGCACTATTAACTTAACATGCATGTTCAATACAGAATTATAAGTGAACACTGGCAAATGATATCCAACAGCAGAGGACAAGATGAGAGTCTCACATTTGGCAAGCCTCGGCCCAGAGAACACTACACTGTTCAGTCAAGCCTGGAAAACTCTCCTCTATTCCCCAAGCCAGGCCGGGGAGTACAAGAAACCCCAGAATCCCACCCAGGTACAATTCAGGTACCCTGGACTAGTCAACAGTGGGGCCCCCCACCCTAATAATGTGAGGGGGGGGCAGCAGCCCCTTCCCTCTCAACCTCCCTATGGTCCATACCCCCTGCTCAACCTCATCCCCACACCCCATAGTCGACTTCATCACCACCTCGCAACAATCATCACCACAGGATGACTCAGTCCACCTGGTCAACACCACAACAATCATCAATACTATCCCACTTTCCCCCAACCAACTGCTCCCAAGATCCCCTCTATCTTTCCCCCTCCTCCCAAAGGACGTGCCTCGGGGCCCCGCTACCACCCAACACCCCCCACCACCACACTAACCACCACACTAACCACCACCACCACACTAACCAATAACAGCGGTGACCTGTCAAACTCGGGACCCATCCGGGGGCCACGGCCAACCCGCATCTATCCTCCCTGTCTCTCCTCTCCACCCCTCGGTTACTTCACACTCTCCGCAGCCTTTAACTCACCACAACGGTCTCTTGGGGAAAAGCAATAGCTGAAAGCGTGCAAGCAGGGGGGAAATGGGATGAGTTTTCCGCCGACTACCGCATCCACGCCATTTGCACCGTTCACCACCCACTTGGGAGCCGCTGGAGCCATCTAGCGGCAGCCGCCCCAACCCTCTCGCCTAATATGTCTTCCTTCCCTCGCTGTTTTTCCCTCTCTTTCTCCTCCCTCCCGCCTTTCCAATATATACCCTGCTCTTGATTAATTCATATATGATACTAATGACCCCTAGATTAGCATTAATGGGTTTTCTATGGGGTGTAAAGGAGAATCAATAAGCTTCAAAGAAAATGGGGCCGGCAAAGTGGGCGTTTCTTTAAAATCTTAACACCAACTTTTGCCTATACATCAACATTAAACTATGTTTTGGGTGTATATATTGTTGCTAGAGTCACAGTCAATGTGTCCTGGTATTATGTACACTCTTTATTATTCTTTCATTGAGATTTGTACTTAAATTGTAATTATCGCGTATTTTGTTTTAACATAATCGAAGGCTTATATATGACGTGTACATCATATCCATTAAAATATGATTCTTGAAAAGTGAAATAACTTTCTGTAATTACGTGCAATAGCTAATTAATACATCAAAGTTCTTTTTCACAATTTATGTAAACCATAATAAATTGTGAAAGTGAACTTTGGAGAGCTAATTTTTCAACTTCCCTCGACAGTGAAGAAAAAATATAAGAAATATTTAGAAGATTCGTGTTCTTCAGGTAAATATAAGAAATATTTACCTGATTCGTGTATGTGTGTGTGTGTGTGTGTGTGTGTATTAAGCTTATCTAGGTCTCCACCAAGAGTTTGGCAGGCTTTAATCTTCCACACCTTCATACATATATGTGTTGCAATGCCGGCAAATCAATTAAACTTGGCGAAATATTTCCTGTTTCCTGTTGGGTTGCATGATAATCATAGAGCGTGTTTCATCATCCATATCTGAACCTGACAACCACATTACCTCGCTACGTTGACCCATATTGACCCATGACTAATTATAAACTGGAAGCTGTAATGAATACAGCAATTAAACCTGACTTGTTTGTTAATGTGTTTTTGAATCTATATTACGTAGAAACCACTTACGTTTATTATGGAAGTGTATGATGTTGCATGAGTATAATCTTTAGTATAAATGTGTTAGTGCATATATATTATGTATAAAAAGGGATATACGGAATCAGTACAGTAGTATATATAATGGGGAACGCCGCGGGTGCATGGCTGTCCGCCCCTCAAATGTGTGTATAACGCTTTCCATTCAACTTTCACCCGCAACTGGAGAAAACCTATATATATAATATTTAATTCAACAACTGGTAGATCAAGAATAGCCTATAACGAATTTGAAAGTATATATATATACTTTATATATAAAGCAGTATATATATATATATATATATTGCAGAATACCAAAATATAATAAATTATATACAATCATACATCTTACATAAGCGCATAGAGCATTTTAATTCATATATAATTTAATTTTACATATATTACTGTTAGTCACCCACCCGCCCCCAGAGCCTTGCAATTTTCAGCCCACCGCCCGAGGGCTGTTCCAACTTTCAGAATGCTGGAGTCGCCCCTGGCCACGCGGACACAGCGGAGGCAGTTTCCCTCCGTTCTCACGTGCCTCACTGATTAATTGATAGAAATCTATGTGGTGCCTTAACAACGGGGTGAGTGCCACTTCTCACTCAACCTTCCAGGAAAACACAAGGAATTATACATATATATGTAATGTGATTTATTTATTTTATATATTTAATTACATTTCGTTACAGTTTATTGAAAAGACATGTATATGGCAATCATTTCGTAACCCGTCATTCAGCTCTGCGGAGGTGGGGGTGCATGCCCAATGATGCCTGCAGGCATTTCCTCTCTGGATCGTGACCTTGAGGCTCTGGAAAAGGAAATTGGCTGCTCTTGGGTCTCTAGTTTGCCTAATGGGTTCCTCACCCACCTCCTTCTTAGGAACTTATGTGCGCATTTGCCTCAGGCTGTCAGAGCCTATTGGCACGAGCCTCTAACAACGTTGCAGGTTACCTTGAGGTTACCTTGAGGATGCTTCCGGGGCTTAGCGTCCCCGCGGCCCGGTCGTCGACCAGGCCTCCTGGTTGCCAGGACTGATCAACCAGGCTGTTGGACGCGGCTGCTCGCAGCCTGACGTATGAGTCACAGCCTGGTTGACCAGGTATCCTTTGGAGGTGCTTATCCACTTCTCTCTTGAACACTGTGAGGGGTCGGCCAGTTATGCCCCTTATGTGTAGTCCCTATAATCCCTATAATTATTAATTTTCTGGGGCTCCCTGAAGGTGGCAGCCCCACCATCCTCAGATCTACTACACAGTACATAGGTAGTAGTCAATGTCCCACATAACCTGTTTACCATCCCTCCATAGTATCTCTATTTGAGCACATGTGACTGTTGTCAAGTCTGCACATTTGAGGCTCCCTTTGTGCTGAACCTGTAGCTTAGCTTCATGTCTGGAAATCTTTCCCTCTGACTTACAACAGATAAAACCATAGCTGCTTTATTGATCTGCCGACATAGCCCCAGACACACCGGTGGGGCGGCAAGGCGCAAGGCAACACCAATACTTAGGGCCCAAGGCGGAGTTAGGGATAGACAACAAGAAGTTCCCAGCATGGGGGGCTTGTACAGCAAGTTGGCATGCTTTGTCCTTCTTAGAAGTTGCCTCCAGCATTGTTGAGACAATGTTCTCCGCTATGGGGTTATCACATTTGGCCCGTTTGAAGTTGACGGCTGTGAAGAGCCTGCAAGAGCGCCCCACTGGCTAGCCCCTTCGGTGAATTTGGGATCATTAATCTCAATTGGAGCACTAAGGTGACTCGTTCTCCCAGCCGCCCACCTTATCGCGACATGGTATAATTTATACAATTTAGGATTCAACTGAATTCATCAGAGTGCATGGAGGGGTTATATGTAAAACTTGGACTAGCTTCAGTAGAAGCCTCGAGAGAGAGAGAGAGAGAGAGAGAGAGAGAGAGAGAGAGAGAGAGAGAGAGAGAGAGAGAGAGAGAGAGAGAGAGAGAGAGAGAGAGAGAGAGAGAGAGAGAGAGAGAGAGAGAGAGATGTGCACCAGGCCTGCACCAGGTCACTAAGTGTACATTACACACAGGGACACGTTGCCTTATTAAGTGTCGACCATTGGTGCCTCCCACTGCCAGTGTTGCCAAGTACGCCCCCTCTGAGTTGGCTACTTTGGGTAACGAACATTTAATAACGTATTATAGAACTGCCTCATCAAAAAACACTCTTTTCCAGTCCCACCACATATGTAACACCTGGTGAATGCCATTATTAAACTAGTTGATCATCATGCTACAGTTTTACATGACTTCATTCAATCAGATGCTACTCAAAGAATCAACCGCTATATAATGAATGCTGTCTTTTTTCATCATCCCTCTGAATAATAAAATATGATTATATTTATACTTGTATTACAAGCTGTATTTAAATTCTAATCATTATTTACAAATGCATGTACAATCATAATTACCTAGATGAATAAAATACATTTATACATTAATAATAATAATAATCATTATAATTAATAATAATACCCGTACGTTATAATTCATAATAATTCCCAATGTTGCTGTAATAATTCTCAATAAATGCCCAACCGTTGCTACCCTGCCCGGTGATGAACCGAGGACCTAGAACCAACTATCCTGGACTCATTTGAAAAATAAAATGAAGATATTGATGAAAACAAAAGCAGTATAGTTACAATACTGATGAGAATTACTAATAAATTAAACTAAACTGGCCATTATACAGGAATAGAACCTTCGACAAGCCGCCGGCTCCCTCGAGATAGTGACCCTCAGGCAAATTCAGGAAAACTATTGAGGTAATCTACACAGTAGCATCTGTGGATCAATATACAACATGAGTTGATTAAATTCAAATTCAAAATTCAAATATAATATCTATGGTAAAAAAATATATATAAATAATACAAACAATAATAATAATAACAGCTAAATTTTACGCTATTATCGCTAATGGCCATGATAATCTTAATAATAAAAATAATACACAGACAAATCACATTATCGTGAAATATCAATGAGAAAATCTACAGGAGACGTGATGAGGATTCGAACCCATGCGCTGGGTGTTCACAGATGCACGATCTAAACAACTACGTCACGACATGGTCAAAAGAATTGCAACTTAGGGTACTACTGCACTCTCGAGGATTTTTGTACTATGTTGTGGCGCAGTGGTTTATAGCGTGCATCTTGCAATACCCAGCACATAGGTTCGAATCCTCATACTGGCTCCTATGGATTTTCTCAATAATAGTAATATTGAAATAATAAATATATATGCAAAATAAAGGACAAGGAATAACTATAATATTAAAAATAATAATGAGGTAAGGTAATTATTAGCTATGACAATAAATCAAAACAAAAGTTACACAATAAATGCTACGAGATGCATTTTGAAAAAGTGGAGCCTATATAATAGGCCTCTAGCACATCGTAAGAATTACGGACTATTCATGCCCGTGCCACCTCTTGGGTGGCTTAATCTTTATCAATCTATCAATCATCATCGTAAGAAGTCCACTACGGGCTCACCATAGCCAGTGCTACTTGGAGCTTTTGTTCCGAGTAGCTGAATCTAAGACAACAACAACAACATCGTAACATTACATCAAAATAATTATCAATTCATAAATGTTAATACATTAAAATACTGTATATTCATAATTACAATATCGACTGAGTGAACATATTGAGTGAACATTTAATTTTGATTTTTTTATCAGTTGTGACACTAACTCTCCACATGTCAGTTGCTTAAATTAGAAACAGTACTTGTGGTTGGTCTCGAGCCTATTGTTGATGTGACGATGAGCATTGAATTTTGTAACTAGCTCATCAAGACTGTAACTTGCTTAGCTAAATGAATTGTGGGGTTGTCCCTGAGCCCATTATGTGCCTCTGTAACCCTTTCCAATACCTTCCAAAGGATGGGTATGGGGTGCTCAATAAATAAACTAAACCATATGTAATAAATATATACAGATTATACCTTAATCCTAAATTACTTTCAGGATTAACGTGCGCAATTTTGCTAGTTGGTGGATAAATTTTCTCTTAGCCTTAATAACCATCTCGTGATTACTAAACGAAACACCATACCAAACCAGCAAGAGGTGACTGGTGTCTGCATTGACGATGGGGCGACTTGTATTGGTAACATCTCGCCTGTACCAGGCTACTGGTACAGGCGGTTGAGAGCTGTGTCTCACGCCACACACGCAAGCCTGGTGAAATACAACACACGCCCACTATTATGGGATTGTTGGTGCTACTGCTGGTGGTGCTCCTGCTGCTGGAGGTGTTGCTACTGCTGGTGGTGCTGCTACTGCTGGCGGTGCTGCTACTGCTGGCGGTGCTGCTACTGCTGGCAGTGCTTCCGAGGGTGGAGGCTTCCCCTTCCTGAGGCTAGAGAGATTATGAGCCGCCTCGTTGGGCTGAATCCGGGACTTGGTGGGCTCATGCTTTCCACGAAAAGACATACTAAACCTGTAGTTGATTATATATTATTAGGTACATGCGGTTATTTCATTGTTATTGTTCTATTACTAGAAGAGAGAGAGAGAGAGAGAGAGAGAGAGAGAGAGAGAGAGAGAGAGAGAGAGAGAGAGAGAGAGAGAGAGAGAGAGAGAGAGAGAGAGAGAGAGAGAGAGAGATAGATAGATAGATAGATAGATAGATTTAGGAGGTAAGGTAGGTTGCATGGAGTTGATTAGGTAGTATTTATTTTTTCTCTTAAACTGGTTGAGAGAAGGGCAGTCTTTGACGTGATTAGGAAGGTCATTCTACATTTTGGACCCTTGATTTACAGAACATTTCTACCTTAATTAAGTCGCACTCTTGGAATATCAAGTAGATATTTGTTTCTAGTGTAGTGCCCATGGGTTCTGTTACAACCCTTTAGGAAGCATTTAAGGTCAGGATTAGCATTGCAGTTCAGAGTTTTATATATATAAGAGTACACATGAGAGGATGTGCAATGTGCCTCCACGCCAATCAGCAAAGGTCTTCAGTGTAGCAGAACCGGAGGTAGTACTACATTCAGGGAGACCTAGAAATCCAAATACAGAGACATTGCGCAGGGCAACAGCTGATTTCAATAGGCTCAGATACATTTACGTCCTCCGTCACCTGGAGTGCGCATGGGATAAAAATGCCCTCATGTTCGTGAAAAACTCATTATGGAAACAACAATCTTGTCCAAAGGGAGTACCCCTACATATGTGCACATTTATTATAATGAAATACCTGGGGTTGCTGGGCAAGATGGCGACGTCGGCGCATGCGCGGAACTCCTCCTGAGGTCCACAACCCAGGGCGCCGGTCCCATCGTCACAGATGCCCCAGTTATTACCAGCCACGTACCTCCACTGTGGTAAATTAATCCTTGGTAAGTATTAAGCTGCATGTGAAGGGCGCAAAGCATTAACATGTTATCATAATGCTAACACCGAGACCAAGTTAATAACCCTATACGAATTAAAATAATATAATTCTAATTGTCAGGGACAGGAAACCCAGTCACATAGAGGATGCAAGACTCATCGGGGTGGCGCAAGACTCACCTGGAGGGCCCTAAGACTCACCTAGAGGCCGCAAGACTCACCTGGAGGATTCAAGACTCACCTGGAGGACCCCAAGACTCACCTAAAGGCCACCAGACTCACCTGGAGGACGCAGTGGGTGCAGGTAAGAGATGACGGAAGGCGGAGCTGAATGGACTGCTCTCCAATCTCGAGGGAGATATTGTACTTGAAGCCCGTGCCGTCAGCCAGTAACAGTGGGTACCTGTAAGGAACGGTTCCTGATTGTTACTTAAGTCGCAGTGTTGCTAATATACTCGCCTACATCATTGACCTGACGCTCTACATATAATGTGGGAATATATTTACCGGCCTAATAGATCTAAGAATAAATACAAAACCTAATCATAAACAAATCGTAGGCTATTATGGCTGCTCATCACTTCTGTCAAGCTATATATATATATATACTCATCTAGACATCATGGTATCTGGCCTTGGAGCTTTATGACACCTAATTTACCACAAAATTATTATTAGTCAACATAAATTAGCAACTAATAACAAATTCCAGTTCCCCCAAACCTGATTTGAAATGGTAAATAGGCTATGTATATCAAACCATGACTCTTGCGGAATCTACGTGTTTAAAAATCTAAACTGAAATATCTATCCAGACCTTAAACGCTTTTTATTTTTGTTGGAATGTTTCAACATAAGTGACAGATACCATACGAGAAATAAACATTACTTTTATGCATCCAGAATCCTCCTACGAACCCAAAATTAGAAACTCCATGCATATGATGGGGGATCTTACATTGTCGAACAGCGTTCTTAATGCATTCAGCAGCTAAAATTTTATTTATATTTAAGCCACTTCGGAGAAAAACTAAGAATATCAGAAATAATAGCGGAATGCTGTGTCAAGCCTCTCCTGCATCGAGGTCACTAGATGTGATGGTCTCAGGTAAATGTGTTGTAGTTACTCCAAATGATATAGATGCCACCCTGTATAACACATCAACCCATACATCTGCTATAGAACTACACAGTTCCTTAAAATATATTAATTAAACCCACAATATCAAAATTGTATATTATTTTTTTTTTCTCACCAATTATCTATTAGTAAACAATTATATTTAGCTAAGGGAAACACTGTGCGTTATATGGGACTTATAAAATATACATATCATTGTTTTAAGATTAATGTACACACACATAACTAGCATAATTGTATCTTACAAATAAGCATGTTTTGTGGTTGTTTATAAGCGATTGTGGGACTTTACAAGCGCTGGTATAACTCACCACAGGCAAGTACAACTTACAACCAGGAAACAACTTAATTCACGATTAAAAGTGTAGTTCATGATGTATATCAGCGTTACTCACAGGCGGCATGGTAAGCAGTACTAACCCACAATCAACACATGACGTAACACAAGCAACACCTCAGGTAACAAGCAACACCTCAGGTAACTGACAACACCTCACGTAACACAAGCAACACCTCAGGTAACTGACATACGAGGACGACTCACTGGTCGAGACAGTTCTGCGTGGCCTCGACCTCCGGGTCCGGGCAGATCCTGACCTCGAAGTGGCCACGATGGTTGGCGGTAACGTCGACGGTGAGCGTGATGACCTGCGCCTGCACGTAGTTCCTGACGATGGTGCCGGTGGCATATACTCCCCCAGGAGCCTCGTGTGGCCGCGGGTTCTCTTCCCAGGCGTCGCCGCAGATGCCGCACTTCCCGCCGTTGACTTCGTGCTGGTCCTGTTCCAGGTGACACCCGTTAGTCGCTTGTTCCCGCCTTTTTTATTAGTCAAGTTATATTTATACCGCAAGTGATTACGTTTTGGCTAGTAACACCACGCACACAGAATATGCGAGGTTGAGAAACTACTCACATGAAAGCCGCCACAGAAGCCCTGGTTGTCGTTGTAGTCTATGGGAGTTGGCCAACCTAGACGCCATGCAGAGGCCCTCGACGGAGGCTCCATCAGTCGCGCATGGCCTCGGCACCCGCCCACCACCACCTGCATATTCCCAGGCAGAGACAAGTCATGAAGCAGTTATGAATTTTGAGCTTTCATATAAAGAAGAGAGAAAATGGTTATCACAAGCAAATTGCATCGTACCGTAGTAAATGTTAATGTACCCTACTATTGACAGATCTCAGTGCTACAGTGTAACGCTCGTACAGTGTAACTGATGTTTAGACAATCAGTTACTTTTGTTCTGTGGTATTGACATTGTTACAGTGTTCTATAGTATAGGCAGTGTTACAGTATACTATAGTATTAACTGTACTATAGCCTCGACATATAGCAACCAACTAGTGTAACCAGTATACTGTTTAAACGAAATGTTTATATACGAAAGACAGACAGCACCATCGAACGTGTACTGTACCGATGTGTGTCGGTGAAGGTACTCACCGCAGCCACCAGGAGGACCTCTCGCCATATCTGTGTGCCCATCGCACGTCTGAAATGTGTTCAAGCAACGCCGTTAGAAATATAATACTGAAAGTTATTGTATACAAGCACACACACACACATTTCTTGCTGCATTTGTTTTGTTAACCACTGAATTGGCCTGGAGAATGTTCTCTTATAGTCCGGAGGCCAGATTCACGAAGCAGTTACGCAAGTACTTACGAACGTGTACATCTTTCCTCACTCTTTGACGGCTTTGATTACATTTATTAAATAATTTACAAGCATGAAAACTTGCCAATCAACTGTTGTTATTGTTATAAACAGCCTACTGGTGCTTCGGAGCTCATTAAATGTTTAACCATTATAAACAAAGCCGCCAAAGATTGAGGAAAGATGGATAGGTTCGTAAGTGCTTGCGTAACTGCTTCGTGAATCTGGCTCCCGCGGGTCACTTGCAGGCGGGTCAGACACTAGGCTTCCCTGACGTCTGTACCCGGTTCAACTTCCATCAGACTTCTAGTTCTTTTCAGAATTCGAACTTGGAACTTTAAATTACGAGGTCGTCGCTATACCGACCTAGCCAGGATGCTCCTTAATAAATTAGGGCTCAGAAGGCAGCCAGACCAACGGCCTCGTGCTCTTTAGAAATGAAAATATACCAAGAAACCTAAGGAATGAAATTCATTACATTAACTGAGCAGGAACTGGAGAGGCGGGGCTAGGGAGCTGATGCGCGACCCCTGCAAGTACTCCTAGCTGATTAGAGGGTTATATACACAAACACGCATACATACAGCAATTTGTACACAAGAATACACACACAAAATATAAATATATTGAATTACACACACGTTCTAGATATTCAAGAGTAATAAATGGGTATCTCCTTCTTGGACGCCATGTACTAATTCATAAATATGTAATTATTAAATCATAAAGTCTGTTTTCGACATTTTCGTTATAATCTCATTGTCGGTCATTACATTCCGTTGTAAGTCGGTATTTTCTTTCTCTTATCTTTAGCTTTGTCAAAATATGGTGGTATTTTGATGTCTGGTGATGGTTTAATTCCTCAAAAGAATACACGCAAAATGTCCAGCACGGAATTCTGTCGTGTTACCAAAGACAAAATAAAAGTTAGAAATATGACAGAGTTCGAAGTGCTTCGATGTCTCACCTGGCAGTGTTTTCTGTCTCCTGTTGCTTATGTGGGTTCTCCTAGTACTGTGGCTCCTGCTAGTGCTTTGGGTCCTACTGCTAGTGCTATATCAGTAAGGTATCAACTACTAGGTAAGAGGAGAGTAGAGCGGTTGTGTTCAAGAAGAGTGCGTCTAGCGCTATGACACGGGGAGTACCACGGCCAGGGTTATATAACGAAGGTGGTGACGTTGATGTGTGGGTATGGGGGCTCTGACCAAGTCCACAACACCCACAATTTCCGGCTCCGATAGCAGCAGCTGCATCATTTTTTTTTCAATTTATTATACAATTCTTATCTCGTGGGAGTTAGCGGAAGAGGTACATGATGGCATCAGAAGCTAGACCCCAATTGAAATATTCAATGTCAAATTTATTTATGCATATCAGCAGGTAGTGTAGGATATTGCAGTGTAATTTTGACAGCATGAGCCCCACATTGTCTTCGTGAACTGGACCTCAGGTCATGTAACTAAGGTTTACTGAAAAAACTTTATTCATAAATGAATGCACAATTATTACTGGGGTTGTTTACAGAAAATATCAGTACATTATTAGCACAGAAGGCAGTCATAATACTAACGTCCCAGGGGACACTATTGGATAATATTTTATGGATATACAGTACACAGAAAAAATAGACTAACCTAAACTGACAGAGTGGTAAAGCAATGCACCCCCACCCTCCTTACGGCGGGTGTTGACTTGGTACAATAATGTCCACAAATCCTTCCCCCCCCCCCCGTTAAAAATATTTACGATTGCAATCACCGCGTCACAAAAGTAATCAGCGTGTCTTCCCACTTCACCGTGGTGAGGAAATACCTTCTGTCACTCCCAGCATTAAGAGATAAAGGGGGTGGCCTTATCTTGCAGGAGCCAAGGCGTCTGTCTCTTGTTCCCAGGTGCGTCACTGGGCATTCCGCCCCACCCCGCCTCGTATCACCACAAGTCTCGATATAGAAGAACTAAGAAATACCCAGAGACCTGACAGCTGTAGTATTAAAAGCTATGACAACTTTTGTAATAATTGGTATTTGTATGGTCAGCACAGTAACCGGACTAGGCAATGTGATGTAGTCATTGCGGTAATTCGCCTTGGCTATAGGCACATCTGGCAGGTTAGTGAGGCTGAGCCACTACCAGAATATTCAGCTTGTAAACTCTGTGATAAACCTTTATTGCATTCACTAGATTACTATATTGTTGAATGTGAAGCCGTAAAATATTTTAGACCACCTGGCCTATTGTACCAGGATGTACCATCCTGGCCTATGTATAAAATATTTAATTGAATTTGGTGTACTGGACGACATCCTAAAAAATTATCTAAAATTTGCTTGTCCATTTTATATATATATTTTTAAGTTGCATCTTTTACGAACCCATCCCTGCCCTTGTGTGGCAGTACACAATAGAAAGTTGGATTTACATATTCGTACATTAAAACATTGATTGTAACCATGATATATATGTGCTTCAGCCTACAGTTTAGACCTATTGTCTTGTGTATGATCCTCTGTCCTGTGTGACAGTGAATACCAGCATTATCCTCACTCTAATAAGACCTAATTGAATTCCTCAGATTAGAGGATTAGAGGAAGTTACTCCAAGCCTGCACTAAAGAGGCACCCTTCTTGAGTCCCGATGGGCACATGTATAAGCAAGTAGATGGGGTCGCCATGGGTTCTCCCCTATGTGTCCTGTTTGCGAAAACCTCTACATGGGTACCATAGAGCAGAGGGTCTTAGCTGACATGGACTTGAAACCCGCCATATACTGCAGGTACGCTGACGACATTTTTATGCAGGTACCTGATGTCAAACGTTTACAGCAGCTGAAGGAGGCATTCGAGCAAAATTCGGTGTTAAGTTTCACTTACGAGATGGAGAGAGATGGGAAGCTGCCCTTTCTAGATGTAACAGTTATGTAAAGGAAGGGTGGCTTCCACATTGCAGTCTACACTAAGGAAACGAACATAGGAATGTGCCCTAATGCCAATAGTGACTGCCCAGACAGGTACAAGAGGAGTGTTGTCAATGCTTACATCGACCGGGCTCTCACTCACAGCTCTGGCTGGAAGCAGGTCGACGAAGAACTCTGTAGAGTAAGGCAGGTCAACAATGGCTTCTCTAACGGTTATGTTGAAGACGTTATTAAAAGATAGGTGAAACGCCATGCAACCTCTGAAGAGTCAACTAACACAACACTTGTACCTTCTATTAGATTGTTTTACAGGAACTTCTTTTCGACGGCTCATAAAACGGAGGAAAGTGTGCTGAAAGATATTATTAATAGGAACGTTATGCCCGCAGACAAAAATCAGAAGATACAATTGACAATTTACTACAAAAACAAAAAACGGCCAACCTACTCATGAAGAACTCTCCAGACACCAAACAGAACGCCTTGAAACAAACCAACGTCGTCTATGCCTTCTCGTGCCCACTTGGGGATTGTCAACCCCAAAGATCTCAGTTGTTGTTGTTGTTAAAGATTCGCTACCTGGAATAAAAAGTTCCAAGTAACACGGGTTATGGTGAGCCGGTAGTGCCTTGAAGATCTCAGTATATACACAAGACAACAACGTCTCTTTCTAGGCGATTAACAATGCACAAACAACAGGGCTCCATCAAGGAATATATAATCTCCACACACAACCAGACCATCACCAGAGAAAACTTAACAAGCAACACAAAAATCATCGATAGATACAACGACAACAGGAGACTCGACATCAGCGAGGTCCTACACATCAAAAAGTCAACACCAGCAATCAACAGCCAATTAACACATAATTACATTCTACCGACTTCAAGACCCTGAACCAATACAGAGGCAAGAAGAGAAAATGTACACATTGATTTGTGTCCTGTCACCTCACCCAAAAACATTTGTGTCCTATCACCTCACCCAAAAATCTAATATAAGCATAAAACGGAATATGTAAAATTGTCTTTGAAAATGTAAGAAGTGTCTTGCAAAACGCTTCTAGGCGTTAGACCATAAATAAAGTGTGAACATGCACTAGCGCACTAATCAGTGTAATAATAATTCGCTATTTATCATATAATTAGTGGTCTCGTGACACCTGTGGTTGGCCACACTAACACAGGTGGTGTGGCCAGCAAGCAGGGCAGTCTGTCCCTAAGCCTCGTGGCGGCAGGGTTAGGTGTACCATAGCACCACACCTCCACCACTGTCTCTACCACAGTGATCACTCATAAGATTTCTAACTCATTGTACTCGCCACTAGACTTCCACAGCATAACAACCATAAGACCTCTAGGGCAGTGTAGTACTGTAAGCCAGAGATGCTGTACCTTCTCCAGCAGCTGTAGGCCTCCGGCCGTCTCTCACGTCTCTACCCAGGTTCATTGTCTCTTCCACGCCAACAGTCCCACCACACACACATCTTCACGTCTGACCCCCTCCGTCTTCATGTCCTACCTACCTTACGTCTGATCTCTTATGCCTGACCTTCACGTTTTACTCCTCATACGTCTAAGCCCATTACACACGAAACCCTTAATTACGGCTGACACCCTTACGTCCAATCATCACTACATTTGACTTCTTACGACTAACCACCCCCCCCCCTCCCATTGCATCTGCCCCTGCCCCCACACCCCTTCCTATACGTGTTGCTACCATTAAGTTGCTACTCATTTTTTAACGATGGTGCTAGTGAAACTACAGAGAATATTTGTATTCATGATCCTGACCTCACCTTTGGCCTTCATTGTGATATACAACTTGCGTTTCATAAGCCGTGGACCATCTGGCCTCTCTAGCCTGAGAGACCTTAATGGTGCAAGTCAACGGACGCTAAAGCAAGACATGAACTGTTTACCGCTGGCGAAGAGGCTTCACGTTCAGACTATCCCTCAACGAGGTAATGTGTCTAGCACCTTGTCGGGGATGATAAACTGGAAAGCAAATTACACTGTTTAGCTTAACGAACATTGGGGTGCAGTTTCTGACCCCAATATAAGCCGGTGTTGCCCAGGGCACGCTATCCTCCAGCGACACTCATTCTTACCTGCAAGATGAACCTAGGCACATGAGAACTAGCTTCATTGGATCGAGCTATTCAGACCATTTGAAATTCCGGCATGTCAAACTGAGGGTCATATGGGTCACATTTGTGTTGTCATGAGGGGTCAAACACCACAACTAATTGAAGTCGTTTAATAAAAATTATTGAAGAATATTTTTATTACTTAAACTTAGAAACATACAGTGTGCATACAAATGGTTTAGCGGCTAGCCACATTTATGAATGCAAGGTAATGAAGTAGTTTAATAAACAAAAATGTAAACAACATGCTGACTTCTATGCAACAACAACAAATACATTGTACAAAAATTACAACAGTTCAAAATGAACATATATTTACGACTATTCAATCATTATTAGTGTTTTGTCTTGAGGCTAGACAAAATGACAATTTTTTAATGACAATTGTTGCTGTCCGTGCGTTGCCACTTTGATCAGAAATGACAAGTGTTGATCAGTCAGCCTTGTTCTCTGAGGAGTTTTTGTTGATTTTATGAAGGAAAATAACTGTTCACACCCAAATAAGTAGAACCGAACATTGTCATAATCCTTGTGGCAAAATTTCTGAAGTTTTTGAACTTCTCAGTAAAGTATGTAAAGCAGGGTATCCCTACTTCAAGATTCGTAGCTCTGAGTGTAGAATCCGACTGCATTTCTAATAGTTCTACAGTAGTGTTCAAAAGATGAGAAATCACAATCTTTCCTGAAATTCCTCTGACAACAATTCCAGGTGACTGTCATACTTAGCAAAGCTAGGAACAGACTCCGTATTTGCAGTGTTTTCAGCTCTTTGGACAAATTATAAAAACTGCAATTTTGGCTGTTAAATGACCAAATTACAGTACCCTTTGTGCGGGCCGCAGGTACGCTTGCATAGGGCCGCTTACGGCCCGCGGGCCGTATGTTTGACATGCCTGAATTTGAGATCATGTGTTGATGGCACTTCAATTCCAACTTTTAGAGCAGCCGTCGTCATAAATATTAGCCAAATGCTCGTTATGCTAAACTTGGGGCTATGACGAATGGCTGTCGACCCCAAAGACGCATTCATTAGTCTTAAAACATGATATATATATTCATGATCAGTAATTTATATAATACTAGAGTAAGTATCCGACGATGCTCAGGTGATGATGGTCTCATCTACACTACACACACAACCTTCAAGACTGTAATCATCTTCACCGCCCAAGTACTACCAGGTACCTTCCCTACCCTTCACTACCATCCATCTCGTTCACTACTCTTCACCACTTTCTTGTCATCACCATAAAAATTTTCACTAAATATTGCCTTCATCAGTAAGTAAACTACATAAGGCAAGGGAACTACCAGAGGAAATCGCCAAACCATTACGACTATAAAAAAAATTCAAATCGAAATGTTTATTCAGGTAAAAGTACATACATAGATGAGTTACAAACATAATGTTGGATTTATTGTTAGTACATACCATACCTAAAACCACTAACACGCACAGCGTTTCGGGCAAATGCAAATTTCGGGCACTATGCAGCACTTGGCTACAACGCAAACTAACGTTTAATTATGTTGAAAACAATGTGTTGGATGAACTTGCTGAGGATGTACAGTATGGAATGTTACAAGACTGTTCAGAGTGAGATGGTGAACAGATTCCCTTCCTTGTGATCCTCTGCATGAGCTGGCAGAGATGTGAGGTCAAGTTGATTGGACAGTAGTTTTCTGTAGAGTTCTTTCTGGCTTTCTGTTGTTGTTAACGGGGGTGATATTTACATCTTTCCAATCTAAGGTAACTATCCCTTGGTCGCCAGACTTTCTGAAAAGGAGTTTCAGTTGTAGACATAGTTCATGTGTTAGTTCCTTTATGACTTTTGATTGAATTCCGTCCTCACCTAGTTGTACTTGCGGGGGGTTGAACTCTCTCAACTGTTAATCAACTGGTTGTATTGGTACGCAGTGGGACTATCCCTTCTCCTGCTTCAAACATTTGTATAGGTATTGGGATGATGTCCACTCTCTCTAGAGCGAACAGTGATGTAACGTATTCGTTCAGAATTTTGGCTGCCCTTTTATCGGCTAATATAACTTAATTGGTCTAATCTTTTAATGGTCCTGCCGAGTCCTTTGCTTTAATTTTACTTATTATATAGGCATAGAAAGACTTTGATGCTGGCTTCCTGTCCCCGTCGAGGCCATTAGTTAGATTGTGGCTCTAAATTCACTGTTTGCAATGACGCAGATGTGCAGATATTAGACGAGTCTATCTAATATCCCCCATCTCACAGGTTGGTTAGTCATACATGGAATCGGGAGAACATGATATGCAAATAATGTTCTCTAGCCTACACTAGCGAACTCTGGCAGAGTACAAGAATATCTTCCAATATTCGCGAGTCGATGAAGTAGTTACAGAGCTCAAAGTATCTTATATCATTTGGCCTGAAGTTATTGATAACTGAGCTATAATGGTTGTGTGGGCCTGCGGGCTGCGCTAAGTAGCAGCCTTCTTGATGAAGCCATCAGAAGTGAAGCCTGGACCCAGGCCAGGCTTGGGGAGTAGAACTCCCAGAACCTACTTCGGGTATACTCCAGGTATACCTCAGTCATTTTGTTCTTGTTACAGAGTGGGACACTTCATTCACACTGTCCCTGCTGCAGTGTTGGGATGCCTCATTCACACTGTCCCTGCTGCAGTGTTGGGATGCCTCATTCACACTGTCCCTGCTGCAGTGTTGGGATGCCTCATTCACACTGTCCCTGCTGCAGTGTGGGATGCCTCATTCACACTGTCCCTGCTGCAGTGTTGGGATGCCTCATTCACACTGTCCCTGCTGCAGTGTTGGGATGCCTCATTCACACTGTCCCTGCTGCAGTGTTGGGATGCCTCATTCACACTGTCCCTGCTGCAGTGTTGGGATGCCTCATTCACACTGTCCCTACTGCAGTGTTGGGATGCCTCATTCACACTGTCCCTGCTGCAGTGTTGGGATACCTCATTCACACTGTCCCTGCTGCAGTGTTGGGATGCCTCATTCACACTGTCCCTGCTGCAGTGTTGGGATGCCTCATTCACACTGTCCCTGCTGCAGTGTTGGGATGCCTCATTCACACTGTCCCTGCTGCAGTGTTGGGATGCCTCATTCACACTGTCCCTGCTGCAGTGTTGGGATGCCTCATTCACACTGTCCCTGCTGCAGTGTTGGGATGCCTCATTCACACTGTCCCTGCTGCAGTGTTGGGATGCCTCATTCACACTGTCCCTGCTGCAGTGTTGGGATGCCTCATTCACACTGTCCCTGCTGCAGTGTTGGGATGCCTCATTCACACTGTCCCTGCTGCAGTGTTGGGCACCAAATTCATGATGTCTATGTTACAGAGTGTGGGGCACCACATGTCGTAGTGCACAGCGGGGGACGACTGGGAAACAATATGTGCCAATACGTCAGCCTCTTCCTGCTCCGTCATATCTACGGCATCAGGGTAAGTCATCCAGCCATTCAAAGTCTTCCACCATGTCTACGGCGTCTGGGCGAGTCATTCAGTTACTCTTGTGGTCAGTCAGATATAAAGAAAGGAATGCATCAGGTACGACAGTCAATCAGTTGATCAATAATCCTCTGAGCATTCAGTTGGTCACAAGCTGTTAGAACACATAGCTATGTACTTATTGCAGCATTAACAGTATTAGCAAAATATAATTTAACTCTAACTTGGCCATGTACAAAATTGTTAATGAGTGATTAAAAGCCTGTTCATACATAACAGCGTGTGTGACTGGCAAAATTTCACGTTGTGGTCGAGTAATAAATAAAGAACATCCTTGCAGGTTTCAATCAAAATGGATATGAAGGCAAAACTTAGCCAGGCTTTTAGGAACATCACATTACCCATCCAAGACTCCAAGTGCTTCACTGGACATACTAAGAGTACTTCCTACAATAACATCTACCGGATGCTATACACTGCCGCAAAGGAAACGATAATGAATACTACGAAGAATTTAACAGTGAAGCCCCTACTAAAGAACTCGTACTACGCGTTCGACCACCCCTGTCCCAAGCACCTCATCATGGCTTATAGGGACAAGGCGCGACAGGTCTTCACTTTCAGGGACGAGGTGTTGAACCGGGCCGAGGACAACATCAACAAAGCTCTACAGACCGTGAATGCATCATACACAAGGAAGGACGTGACACTCATCACTGTCCATGTCCGCAGAGGGGATTATGCCCAGTATATCAAGAAGCATTTCAAAATGACACTATTGGATGAAGTCTACTTCAAACAAGCCTTTGATTACTTTAGAAACAGGCAAGTCAATTTTAATACGTAGTAATTATTGCTAAAGGTAAAAGGTATAAAAAAAAGACAGACGGACATAAGTTGCTAACAATGATTTTCTCTTCTCTTCTCTCTCACACACACACACTCTCTCTTACACACACACACACACACACAGAGTACAAGACCAAAGAACCAGAGATCAACCCCCGCAAGCACAACTAGGTGAGTACACACACACACACACACACACACACCTGCTTCCTGGGTTTGTGTGTGGGGGGAAAAAAAATTGTTAGTAGTTAGTAACAGTTGATTGACAGTTGAGAGGCGAGCCGAAAGAGCAGAACTCAAGCCCCGCAAGCACAACTAGGTGAATACACACACACAAACACGCACAGGAACTTTGAGAAAGGTATAGCAGACAAATGTAATTCAGATCCAGGCCTTTTCTATAAATTCATTAAAAACAAACTACATGTAAAGGATAAAATCCAGAGATTGAGAACGGGGAACAGGACTACTGAGAATGAAAATGAAATGTGGGAAATGCTAAATAAACAGTTCCAAAGTGTGTTTGTACAAAATGAGAATTTCAGAGAGCAGGACCAAATACCAATTCCAGAACACGTTATAGAATACATAGAGGTATCTCAAGACGAAGTGGAAAAATTACTCATGGGGATAGGAAGAAATAAAGTGGTTGGACCTGATGAAGTTTCACCTTGGGTGCTGCCAGAATGAGCAACTGAGCTAAACATTCCACGCCATTTAATATTCGAGACATCCTTGTATACAGGAATCTTAGCAGATATATGGAAAAAGGCAAACATAGTACCAATTTATAAAAATGGTAGTCAGAATGAACCTCTAAATTGTAGACCTGTCATTAACAAGTGTGGTAGTCAAAATACTAGAAAAAATAGTTAAGCAAAATGGGATGAACACCCACAGAGTAATGTCATAATAACTTACAGACAGTATGGTTTTCGAACAGGAAAATCCTGTGTACAGGAAAATCCTGTGTAACAAATCTACTTAGTTTTTATGATAGAGCCAAAGATATACTACAGGAAAGAGGTGGGTGGGTGGGTAGACTGTATCTATCTGAACCTAAAAAAGGCTCTTGATAAAGAGTCCCACAAGAAGCTGTTCTGGAAACTGGAACATGCTGGAGGAGTGACAGGGAGACTTCTTACATTGATGAAAAATTTTCTGACAGATGAGGGCAGTAATCAAAGATAATGTATCTGACTGGAGAAGTGTTACTAGCAGAGTACCACAGGGTTCAGTTCTTGCACCAGTAATGTTCATCGTCTACATAAACGATCTGCCAGAAGGAATACAGAATTATATGAACATGTTTGCGAATGATGCTAAGATACTGGGGAAGATAGCAGTCGGAAACGATTGTAATGCCCTTCAAATTGATCTAGATAAAATAAGTGCTGGAGCATCAAGTAGCAGATGGAATCCAACGTGAATAAATGCCATGTTATGGAATGTGGAATCAGGAGAAAATAGACCACACAATTTACAAATTACAGTATATGGAAATGAATTACAGAACTCTAATAAAAAACGAGACCCAGGAGTGGTTTTGGGTAGGAAGCTGTCGCCAGAAGAACACACAAAAACATTGCGAGAGGAGCATATGCAACACTTTCCAACTTCAGACTTGCTTTTAATTATATGGATGGTGAAATACTAAAGAAACTGTTTATTACTTTTGTGAGACCAGAATTGGAATATGCAGCAGTTGTATGGTGCCCAAATCTCAAGAAGGACAAAGAAACTGGAAAAGGTGTAACAGCATACTACAAAATGGCTTTCGGAACTGAAAAACATGAGTTACGAGGAAAGACTAGAGGCATTAAACATGCCAAAACTAGAAGATAGACAAAAAAGAGGTGATATGATCACCACTTACAAACACTAACAAGAATAGACCAAATTGACAAAGAGGAATTCCTGAAACCAGCCACTTCACAAACAAGAGGACACAGATTCAAGTTAAGGTAACAGAGGTGCCAAAACAGATATTAGAAAATTTTCTTTTGCAAACAGTGGTAGACAGTTGGAGCAAGCTAAGCGAGAATGTGGTGGAGACCAAAACTGTTGACAGTTTCAAAGCCTTATATGACAAAAAGAGTACTGGGAAGACGGGACATCAAGAGCTGTAACTACTACACTTAAGTAATTACATATCCACACACTCACTATGTAACTACACTTGGGTAATTACACACACACACTCGCTCTCACATATATATTATACTGTATAATGATATTCAGTGAATATAGAGATATATGCATGTATGTGAGAGTGAGCAAATGCTAGACGTTAACAGCTTATACTGTGATATCCTACATGGGATGAACATTGCCAACATTCATCATTCTTGGGCTAGATAATAATACTCTTAACATTCTACAGAGTGAAGAATCCTGTATTTCTGATAGTGAGCAATGATCATCCATGGTGCACAAAACATCTCCAGGGCAAGGATGCTGTGGTGGCTGGTGAGTAATAGTAAAGAGCATGCCGTTTGTGGTAAACAATTGGTGTCCGAGATGTGGTTGTTGGAAGGTGATGCATCGTGGCCAGGATACAGCTGTTAATAAAGAACAGTTGTCAATTACTGTATCCAGGGCACAGCTGTTGGTAGTAAATCACTGTACTTACCTACCAGTGTTTACAAGGGAGAGAGGTCTAGCTCTTCATGCCCTGCCTACTAATCCTTGTATCTATTACGTTTCAGCTTAACTACTGAGTGGACTGTGTCCAGCATACTGCTGTTGATGGTGAATAACTATGTCCAGGGCACTGCTGTTGGCAGTGATCACTGTGCCCAGGACATGACCTATTGTAGCAAGTCACTGTAGTCAGTATGTGTTTGTAGAAAATCACTGTAGTCAGAATAAAGGTTTGTGTTGAGTCATTGAGCAAGATGTAATTATTTGTAGTAAAAATTATAACATTATTTGTGATGATAATTTACCTGAGGGCCACCATATCTCTAGTGACCTCAATGGGGACAGGAAGCTAGCAGTTTGTCAAAGGTTTCCCTATTGTTTCTGAGGATATTTTACATCTGGACTTTGGAATGAAGTAATGCCTTGCCATTTACAGCTTCAGTGGGTGAGCAGGTCCATGAGGGAGGGAATTATCAAGGGAAGGTGCCAAGCCATTAACACTACATAGCACTGGGAAGGGGGTCAGAAAAAGGATTTGGGATGGGACGGGGGAAAGGAATGTTGCCCAATCACTTGGACGGTCGGGAATTGAATGCCGACCTGCATGAAGTATGGTAAAGAAGTGAATCCTGCTTTATTTACCTGTAGGTGAAAAAGCATCTCCTATTTTCTGTACTACATTGTGGGTTGATGAGCTTGAAGCTGTTGCTCCCCTCCCCCCTTTTAGGTGTTACAAAACTACAAAATTTCCACAAGAAAATTATTCCGGGAGCCAGGTCTAAACATATGGTGGGTGATGATGTCATCACAATACACACCAAGACTCAATCTGGAAAATACAAAACCAGTTGGTTTTTCAGGAGGGGCTTTGTCTGTTATCTCCCTCTATCTGAGAAATCTTTGATCTTCTGGTTACTACTTTTCCATTGGCAACTTTATTTAACACTTTGCATATCTTCAACAGAATCTTTATGAAATTAGGTTTAACATCAGATAAACAATGTTTGGATTGGTCACTCAGAAAGTAAAACCGTACATTCCATAACTGTACAAATAAATACAGCACTGTATTATAATTTTTGGTAAGTCTGGGTGACTTGTTTACAAGCCCTTCTTTTTGTGTAATGTAATTAAAATTTTGTGTACTGTATTGTAACTGTGTTGTAATTGTATTGATTTCAGCAAGATGATTTTTTCAGGTAACATGAGTCAACCAATACTTGATATGGCAGTGCTGGCTCAGGGGAACCATACCATCACCAGCTATGGCACCTTCAGCTTCATGGGGGCAATACTGAGCTATGGCAACTTCACCCATCCCCTCATCCATAATAAAAAGTATACGGACTTCAATTGTGTTGACTTCCCTGGACTTCACTATATCGCCAGCAACACTAACACAAGCAATGAATATAATACCTCAACCCATATCCAAGCAAGAGGAAAGAATTGAAAATATATTTATACTCTACAGTAAACAGTTTATCCATTTACAATGAAAGTAATTTATGAATATAAATGAGGATCTACTTAATAACAAATAGAACAAAATAATTTTGTTTCTTGGAGTATTAAAATGTCTAAATACACAAAGGAGCTCCTCCATAGACCTGATGACAGTGTGATAAAATATGATTAAAGCAAGGTAAAGAAAAATTATTAGGTTCAAACTGAATAAGAATCTTACCACATAAGAGAGGGGAGGTGGGGGAAAGGTTGCCAGTCTTTGCTGTTGTGTTGGATACCCAGCATTCTGACCACTCCCTAACTGCTCTATCCAACACCGCATCCGCCAGCCCTTCACAGGACTGCACCAGCCAATCCTGCCCTCCCTTGAGTACTGCAAAGCTTGATTACTCAAACTTACTCAAGCTATCAGTCAACCTCCACTTGTACTTTAATCAAAGATCCTGCTCACTCAAGATTGTACAGAGTTAAGTTGTATCCATTTCCCACTTGATTCTCTGTAGTTTGTGGTTTTGCCTAACTAGAAACATATAAGTGTGAAGACATGCATTTAAATATGGCTACTAGTAGCATTCTCATTGTTCCAAGTGACAACAATCAAAGCCAATATAAAATTTGCAACAATTTTCTTGTTTAAATTAAATAGTAAATAAGTTTGCACATATTTTATTTATTTATTCATAGATACAAGAGTTCTTACATTCTTGGACAGCCACTAGCACTCATAGCATTTTGGGCAAGTCCTTAATCCAAATTTTCCCCAGAATACGACCCGCCAAATCGTTTAACAACCAGGTACCCATTCACTGCTGGGTGAACAGAGGCTACAGTTAAGGATTGGTGCCCAGTAAATCCTCCTCGGCTAAGATATGAACCCAGGCCAAAGCGCGCATGAAGCGCCGGGCGAGTGTTTTACCTCTGCGCTACAGGGACTGTAATATGCATCAATTAACCATGTAAATGAAATCATGAATGGCATGATTATGAACTATTTATGGCATGATTATGCTCATCGAGGTTCCTCCAAGGCCATTTGCCGACCATTTCTCAGGATGCAACCCACAACAGTTGTTTAACCCTTTGGAACATATTTACTGCAAGGTGAACAAAGGCATTAGGCATTTCTTTTCAGTCAACACTATTTCTGAACTACGTCGTCTTCTGGTTACTATCCTGAGCCATGTCCTCATAGTGTAAAACTACAGTTATGTGAAAATCCAAAGGGACACACGATAATGGTTCTGGCTCAAGCAGCATCTATGGGGCCTTAACTTGGAAAAAGAAGCCAAGAAAGTTTGAACCTGGTTTAAGTATGACAAGAAATTAGAAGAACACATTTGCTAACTTAATCTATCATCATACAAATTTACGTCTGACATCTAGTTAAACAATGAGAGCATTAGGTAAAATTAAATGCTTATATGAAGAGAGAACTTTTAAAAGGTACTTTTATTATAAAAATTTCAAATGTTAATTTTAATTTCAAATATTTATGGCATGGTACAGTACTATTCATATTTGAGAACATAAAGCAAAATGCCTTCAATTAACATGCCTTGATAAAGGTTACTTTAAGTGCTGTACTGTATACTGTTTAATTTCTCTTCCTTATTATTTGCAGCATAGACATCAAGAGTTCTCAGTCGAATCTTTATGTTCCTTCTGAACAACAGATATATGGTACAGCTGCTGCTCTTCCTGTGTGATATTACCTGGAGCACCCGACATTAAGCACCGACCCTCCAGCGACTTGGGGAATGCTATAACATCACGGATACTCTTTGCTCTACACAGCTCGGCAACGAGACGGTCAAAACCTGTGGATAACATAACCTTATAATTGCAGTAAAAAAAATTAAGCTATATATATATCCTTCAAGTCCCCTCTCCAGGCACAGATTACAACCTTCAGCACAAACAAACAATTGATCATTTATTTTTTTCAATATCATGAATGAGAAAAAGCCAATAGCGTGTCTTTATTGGTTAACTTTAGTTATATATCACAGCACTTCCTCACTGGCACGCTTTTAGAGTTGCGACTATTTTGTAATATTGTATGCAAACCACAACAGTCATCAATAGACAGTAATATCTTATGGGAAGTCATTATGAGAGCAAAACAAGCATTCAAAATTGCAAGGAAACATTCTAGATAACACAGCCACCCACAATATTAAATCAATAACACAGCAGATGCATAGCCACCCACCAAACTAATTCCCACTAGTTATCGCACTAGTGGGAACTAGTACTGTTGAGAACTAGAACTAGTCTCTGTTGAGCTTCGGCCTCTAATATTTTCTGTTGCTTTTCAAATTCACATTCTTTCTCTCGAGCCTCAAGCTTAGCATATGCTACTTGCGCTTCCAACTCAAGACATCAGTAGCTGATCATATCTTGATCAAACAGTTGATCAAGATATGATCTAACAAATTATATATTTTTAAACCAGTATGGTTTATGTAAGGATTTGCTTATTAAGGTTCAGTTTAAAGATGTATTAATTTTACCATAATGAGCATCTACAGCAAACTTTAGAAAGATTTCCCAAAGACACAACACAAAAACTTTCTTAAATGGATTTGTTATAGTTTATAACAGTACAGAAATTGGTTATATTTAATTACTTTACAAAATATTTCTATTAAAGCAACGTAAATGTACAGGGATGAACAGTGAAGGAACAGTGCTCCCATCCCACACTGCCCAGGAGTAGAAAAGAATAACATTAGCAAAAACATTATACTGCAAGTTTAAAGCAAAATTAATTGACAGAAAAAGAAAACAGTTAATATTTACCAAGGGCAATTCCACCATGAGGTGGGGCCCCAGACTCCAGCGCTTCAATGAAGAAATCAAAATTAGCTGAACGAATCCCCAAAATATTGTGCAAGACATGGCGCTGCATAGCCGGGTCATGGATTCGCATGGATCCACCACCAATTTCACATCCGTTCAGCACCAGATCGTAATGTTGAGACTTGGCCTAGAAATTCAACTTTAAGGTTAAGTAATTAAAAGGCAACCAATTTGATGTTATGACCCCAGAACAATCAAAACATGGAATCATAGGACAAGATTTGAGCATTATGACAATTATGTATTCACAGTGTATGTCAACAAATTTTATTCTCATCAGAATTTACAGATAAAACAATTGTAAATTCTATTGTAAAATATAACAATGTTTATATAATTTATGTTAAAACAATAAATCAAAATATATCCTTTACTGTATTGATTCTTGTTTTCAAAAATCTTTAATAATGAAATACTTTTAATATATGGCAAAGACCTTGAAGTTAACATCTCACAAAGATTCACATTTAAGATCTTGCTAACAATAGCAATTATTAATGTAGATAGACAAGATTTCCCAAAACTTTCAGCCATTAAGTTTGTAATATCACATCAAATAAGCATCAATACTAGGCTGTGGCAATTCAATTATCAAACATAAGAACATTTAATGGCACACCTTGAGAGGGTCAGTATAGAGATAATGAACATCGTCTTCCTTAGGCAATGTAAATGGGTGATGAACAGACACAATTTTCCCCGTATTCTCATCACGTTCAAACAGGGGAAAGTCTACCACCCACACAAAATTAAATTGGTCCGAGTCCCTCACCATAACCCCATTCTCTTCCATAATCTTCGCCGCTTGTAAACGTAATTTACCGAGCAAACTCAGCTGCAATACCAGACAATAGGTGGATAATTTGAAGACTCTAAAAATTTTAGCTTTTAAAAATACATACAGTAATTACCATTAACTTTAAACAAATTATATTTCAAATAAAAAAGTGTTTGAATATATCACAAATTACATATAATAGTAAACAAATTGAATAAACTGACCACATTGTTAGTTGAGCCCACTGCCAAAACCAGAGTGTCTCCCATCTGAGCCTCAAGAGACTTGGTTAATTCCCTTTGGCTTGCTTCACTCATTTTCCCGGAGAGAGCACCCTTTAATGTGAGGTCCTCCGAGACATAAAACACCGACACTCCACCGAGGCTATGTTCTCTTCTCGCCAAATCCTCCCAGGATGATCTAATTTTTTTGTTGATGTGTGGCTATGGAAGAAAAGCCACAAGTCACTATTACTACTCAAACCATACGAATAAATGTATACTTTTTTGAATATCATACACTTCTTACATTTAAGCCACAGATTTAAAAAAAAATGCACACACTTACTTTGCCAAGAGGGACAACAAAGGCATGAGCAGTGTTACCCGGTAATGCAACAGCGTTTTCCAGCACGGAGGATTCACATTTACGAAGGTGATGTGTAACGTCTTGCAGCTGATAAAAATGATCATTGTTAATGTTATTGATGTTGTGTATGTTTTAAATGATGATCTGGATCATGTCACATCAAATGAGTATTTATACACTAGTTATGGAAGCTGCCTCCATCCACATCCTTCTTGAGGTTATCTTGAGATGATTTCGGGGCTTTAGTGTTCCCGTGGCCCGGTCCTCGACCAGGCCTCCACCCCCAGGAAGCAGCCCATGACAGCTGACTAACACCCAGGTACCTATTTTACTGCTAGGAAACAGGGGCATAGGGTGAAAGAAACTCTGCTGATTGTTTCTCGCTGGCGCCTGGGATCGAACCCGGGACCACAGGATCACAAGTCCAGCGTGCTGTCCGCTCGGCCGACCGGCTCCCTATAAGGACAGATTTGACAAAGAATTTGAATGAAAATTCAAAAAAGAAAAAGAAAATTAGTTAAATTATATTGCAACAGGTACAACAAGGCCAGTAGAGGTGGTATAAAGAACTAGGTCTTATTTCCCTGTATACACTGCCCAATCACTTGGGCTGGACAGTTGAGCCACGGTCTCGCTTCATGCAGGTCGGCATTTAATCCCCGACCATCCAATTGGTTGGGCACCATTCCTTTCTCCCGTCCCATCCCAAATCCTTATTCTAACCCCCCTTCCCAGTGTTATATAGTCGTAATGGCTTGGCACACTCCTGATAGTTCCCTTCCTTTAAGTGCTGATAGGTAAGTACAATTGCATTAAGATAAATTCAAGATGAAAACATGATAAATTATAAAAAAAAACGCATTGCCTGTCTGTAAAGTTATAGGTCACTTTCTACATAAGATGGTTCACAAACATATTTTAAAACCTACCCCAACTGAACCTGAGGAAAATTAAAGACAAAGGTTAAAAATATAATACAGTAAATAAATATTTAAAAAGATATGTTCACTTCATTTAGCCTGTGTGAACTAAATACTGTGCAACACAAAATAATTTTCCTTGAGCTGGCAGCAAGGTTAATCCCACAAAATGAGGGGGTGGTGCTTCACCCACATTTACTTGAAACACAACAGCCAAACAAATATTCTACATGAAAATTACTCTCAAGAAAGTTTCATGGATGATAAGACACATTTATGATATCACAATTCACTCCCACCGCTACCAAGCAGTTGTTTTCTAAGGGAGCCGGTCGACCGAGCGGACAGCACGCTGGACTTGTGATCCTGTGGTCCCGGGTTCGATCCCGGGCGCCGGCGAGAAACAATGGGCAGAGTTTCTTTCACCCTATGCCCCTGTTACCTAGCAGTAAAATAGGTACCTGGGTGTTAGTCAGCTGTCACAGGCTGCTTCCTGGGGGTGGAGGCCTGGTCGAGGACCGGGCCGCGGGGACACTAAAGCCCCGAAATCATCTCAAGATAACCTCAAGATAATCTCATAAGGAATGGGTCCACCTCACTCAGAAGGTTGGCAAATAGGTATACAGTAATTGATTTTGTCAGCCTTTAGGAGGAAACATTCTCAAAGTTTTAAACTGTTATACATTTTACTTCCTACATTTGTATCAGGCTGTAGAGTAATAATAAAGAATAATAACCATTTATCTATCATATTAATTACCAAGCTTTACACAGTAAATGAGAACATTTAAATCTTTAAAACAAGTAGAAAATATTTACCTTCCAATCAAACCTAGTGTCTGGCTTATCAACTCCATAGGAACTCATAGCATCACTGTAAGTTAAGACAGGGAATGGAAAATAAATAGCAGGCAGATGGGTCGGCCACGAGAGCGTTAGCAGGTTCTCTATCAGAATTTTCATCTCTTTGATGGTCACGTCTATCATCTCCAAGTCCACCTACACCAACACAAAGAAGCACATACAAAATTGCCATGTCTCAGAGAGAGAGAGAGAAAATGCCACTTACATTCAAGTCAAAATGATGTGATTAAATATTCGGAATATAAGGGCAAGTTCAAATATGACTAAATATTAGGTGTGTAAATCATGTTCAAATATGACTACATATTAGGTACATAATCAAGTTCAGATATAAAGTATAGTACAGTACAGTACAATGAACTTATCAAGTGTCAAGTTTTCTGCAGAAACTTAATTCATTCTACACAGGGGATAACTACAGAAACTATGATGCACACTCTTACCTGCATAAATTCTGGCTGTCGGTCAGGTTTAGCTCCTTCATCTCTGTAACAAACAGCAAATTGGAAATATTTGTCAAATCCTCCAATCATAGCTAACTGTTTGTATGTCTGTGGACTTTGGACCAGAGAATAAAATTTTCCAGGATGCCTACTAGGTACCACAAACTCTTGAGCACCCTGAAATGAACAAAAATCCCATATATATGACAAGCATACCGATAATATTGATAATACTCTGAAATTTGTTACCAGTGCAAAATGAGAATAACCCCAAAATAAAGTACAAGTTTCATAATATGCCACAAAGATATCATCGTATAAGGAAAATAAATATACCATCCCTACATTCCCCAAACTGTTGTGGTAAACTTACTCGTCAGTGATGTGCTATATTGCTGATATTCCTAGTGATAATACTGCATTACTCCACATGAGGTTAGTAGGATTTAGATCCTACTAGTCTCCTATAGTCTTGTCCTATGCTAGAGGACTAAGTCATTGCTCCATGCACCCTGCCCGAGTCTTGAGCTAAAAGGGGTTTTTGGTCCTCCTTGATCAGTTTCTAGAAATACATTTAGGCTTTCTGACAAAGGTTTTCTTATTCCAACATGTGAGGTCCATGACTCACCACCCATACAAAAATGAAGTATTGGTTAGTTAAAACCCCAGGTCTTAGGAATTTCTGAGAATTAGATAAGAACTCCATATGGTGCAAACCCTATCCATAACTGAAATTGGAAGCTCACTCATATTCCAAAAAATAAACATACGGTAATTCAATCACATGACCCGAGAATGCCAAAATGAAGTCTCTGCCATTTACACGTTATCACCAGACCTTAGGGAATAGAAGACGGTACACAACATAAATGTTGTGATAACTCTGGTAAGACAATAACTAATGTTTCCATCTGTACGTGTACAGAGAGTAATTGCTCAAATCTTTGTCACCTGACTTGCTTAAGATGGAGCAATAACTGTTTTTTGGTGTAACCCCTGAAATATTGTCACCCCTGTACCTCCTTGGATGTACACAATAAGCCCCTCCTCTAATAATTTGACTGTTTGCTTAAATCACCAGGAATGTGCTGGCAAAGCTAATAGGTAGCAGTAAAGTATACCAAAGAGGAAAAAGGAATTATGTTATGACTTCCAAAGAGATATGATATAAATCAAAAGATTGAAACTACCATTCCTCAGGTACACATTTGCATGGAATACAGTACAACTGTGTTTGATATTCTCAAGATAAAGATAATGAATTAACTAAATTAACTAAAATACTTTACAATTTTAACTGACAGTTCAAGGTCCCAACCCTCTCTAATGTGATTTGTTTGTGTGTACTGTACTATACAATACTGTACAGTGAAACACTTTTCTTTAACCAGATTCAAACTGTCGCCAGTCAGTGCAAACCTAGTTTTGACTTTCAGTTTAGGAGTGGTTGGGCACCATTTGTTTTCCTATCTTCTATTCCAAATCCTTATCCTCATACCCTTTCCAAGTGCTATATACACATGTAGTTGTAATGTCTTAGTGCGCTCTCCTAATACCTTACCAGAAAAACTTAAACAATTACCTAAACAGAAAATTGTTACAAATATGGTAAATACCAACACAATTAATTTTTTGCAGCAAAAGGGCTAATAGTGACACAAAGCTAACAAAACTGGAAAAATGTTACACTGCAACGGAAAAGCCAGGGACAAATTAATCCAATAAAGCGAGTCATTACTGACACTGACAAGCCTCAATCTTCTCAACTTATGAACTGTGAACAAATAAAATCCCCGAGAAGACACATTCTCCACATTTCCTTTCACTTAATGCCTCTGTTCACCTAGCAGTAAATAGTGAAGTGCAGTGCACACTGATTATGGGTCAAACCCGGTATAAGTGCTGGACTATTGATTAACATACATACCCCAGGAGTGTTGACAGAGAGAGTTGGTGTGGTGATTTCAACAAATCCTGATCTGTCTTGCAAATAATCTCTCATCTTCTTTGCCATCTGAAAAATATGCAATATGATTATTAACCAATAACAATAGCTAAACAATAATGTTGAAACAGCACAATAAAAAATACAATTTTGTATGCAGTATTTGCAAGTTCAATAATGTAAAGTCTTACACCAATAGATTAATTGGGAGTGGAACCACAACTGTAAAATGTAAATTGCATCTGTTAATTTGATTTTTAAATATACAACAATAAAAAAATACCTCACACGATTAAAATACAAATTTGGACATTTTTACACCAAAGTCAAATCAAATCAAAGACTTTATTCATAGATGGTTGTACATTTATATTAGGAAAGTTTACATAAAAAGTACCCTACTGTACATTAATTACATAAAGAGTCACAAAAGCAGCATACTATGTAGACATTGTAACTACAGTATCAGAATCAGTAATGTAATCCATAACAACTTATATAAATTCCATTCACCTGGACTGAATGGAATTTATATTATAAACTTATATAAATCATTACAATACAGTACTGGCTGGACTATAGGAATCTAAAACAAACTTATATTTTAGGCATAAATTGAGTGAACATTTAGCTAATGGTTTGAAAGATAAAGTGTAAAGACAAGGTGAGGTTTAACAGACCAGTAAGACATACATTGACAACTGATATCACAAAATTAAAATGATGAGACAAAAGTAGAACTAATATGAACTAACTATCCCATGTCTCAATAGATATTTGCACATCCTCAGCAGCCTACATCAATAGATTCTGGGACTATCCCGGCTCAAAATCACCCCAAAGACACAGCTCATAGCACTGATCTGAATTCAAATGGATTCAAGATGCCTGCCGTAATCCCTCTCTCTGTGAAAGTAGTTCCTTCATAAATCCAAATATACAGCTGGGGTTCGCCATGCTTTCTCTACTGACAAGCTGTGTTATACAATCCTGTACACTTGCTACACTATTATATATATAGTACTTATTCTAACAATATAAATAAATGATTATACAAGTAGCATTATATGTAAAAAGCTATGAAGAAATATGTATTTTATTTACTTTGACTAAACAGAAGTTGTTGCCTCACTACTTTCCAAGATCATAAAGTTTGTTTAGAATGCTTGTTGAGAGAGATACAGCATTTGCAACATTACAAATTATCTTCCCAATAGATATATTTCAACAGATGCCGATTAAGGGAGACATCCTTGGTTCCATATCTCACAATATATGAACATTGTTATGAATATTCATAAAAAACACCCCTTCTGTACATGTACTGTACTGTACCTTATTTAAAATATGGATAGACAAAAGGAGAGTGAAGTGTGGTAGTTGTGGTTGGGTGAGGTGTGATCATGGTATGTGAGGGGGGGGGGGCTGTGGGATGTGGGGAGGTCTGTGGTTGTGGAGAATGGCAATTTTTTGGTTGGCTGGGGTTACCTAATGCTAGTTTCAAGAGTTTTCCTACTCATGTTGACAAATGGTGATCAATTGATTAGTAATGCTGTTGCTGGCAGTGTGTGGGTGGGTATGCTGTGGAGAGAAAATTTAGAATGGGCATACAGTGGGTGCTGTAAGCATATGGACCATGTTATGGGTAGTTGGAAGTGTTGGTATAGCTGTCTGAAGGTGTGGGTAGTAAGAAATCGTTGAAGAAGGGAGGGCGAAAGATCACCGAAGAAGGGAGGGGGAAACATCGCTGAAGAAGGGAGGAAGAGAGATCACCAAAGGAGGGAAGGTAAGATATCGTCAAAAGAGGGAAGGCGGGAAGGCAAGAAATCGTTAAAAGTGGGAAAATGAGAGATCGTCGAAGGTGGGAAGGCGTGAGATCGCTGAAGATGGGAAGGTTAGATACCGAGTAGCATACCGATATGAAACTCAAGCAAGTGAAAAATGTCTTCCACAGGAAAGCTACCTTAAAAGAGAAATGAGAAGAGATTATCCTCTTACCTACCGTAGATCTTAATCTTAGATTTCTTTGCAGTTCGGAGTGTCGTAGATCAAGATATCGGTACTTTAACCGCAGCTGCTCATTAGCCTGCAAAATTTATTATGCTACTGATATTATGATAGATACTGCAAGTTTCATTACCTCAATATGTACATGTAAATAACAAACACTTCACCATTACAACTAATTAATAGGTGGACCAATTTCTTGAGAGATATTTGGCATATTAACAAATACACAGAATCTTTTCTACAAAACAAATATTGTACAGGAATGGCTTTTGTTAAGAGAAAAAAATACTCTACAAATAAAGATTATCATTATGAATATATTTATGGTTTCAAAGAACTATACTGTATTAAGTAGTTTCCTATCGAACAATAATGACTTTTGTCTCTCAAAAAGACTTTACAAAACCTTTCATTAAGGTTATTGACATTAAGAAAGTAGTAGGAGAAAGTAGGCCACTAAGAAAAATGTAAAGGTGCCCTGAACAACAGAAATAATTGCTTCTAGACATTGTTCCCAGACCTCGCTCATCCCAACGCTGATTGTCTCCTTCAAAATCTTTATTCTCTTGATAACTAAGTACAGTGT
Organism: Procambarus clarkii; assembly: GCF_040958095.1. Taxonomy (NCBI): domain Eukaryota; kingdom Metazoa; phylum Arthropoda; class Malacostraca; order Decapoda; family Cambaridae; genus Procambarus; species Procambarus clarkii. The sequence goes on along the minus strand of NC_091237.1, from coordinate 15,534,779 downwards.
GTCATTGATAGACAATGGCATACACATCAAGAAACCTACAAACATTTTCAAACTGATATGAATGTTAAAAAAATGGTACTCCAGTACAGTATGTACTAACAAACACCAAAGGTATCTATAGGTGATATCTTTACAAATATTATACTGTACAAATGAATATATTGCTTTGTATGTGAGTTCTTACTCTGTTTACTATACAAAAAAAATCATAACCACTGACTTTATATTTTTTTTATTCTGTATTGTTTACTGTAACCATGTATTAGATTTACATAGTGATATCTTTACAAATATTATACAAATGAATACTATATTGCTTTGTATGTGATTTCTTACTCTGTTTACTATAAAAAAAATTATAACCACTGATTTTGTATTTTATACTGTATTCTGTATTGTCTACTGTAACCATGTACTCTATTAGATTTCACAAAAATTACACAAAGGACAGGCTAATTTACCTTGTTAAAATCCCGTATTAGAAATGGAAGGTCTTGGCGAGCTCTACTCAGGACTTCAAAGCTGGATGCCTCAACTTCAATTTCTCCTGTGACCATATCCTTACAATAACAACATTTATTGAAATACCGAGTAACTTTTATTTAATGAACATAATAATTTTGAAATAAATGTCTTAATCCTATACTGTATTACAAGGCATATCAAATAACATGAAAATGTTATTCAGAAGATCAGATTTTAAGTAACATTTCATCATATTACAAGCATTGTATCTAAAGGGATTGTATAATATTCTGTATATACAAGCATTGCATAATATTTTGCATTTAAAGGGATTAATAAAACTGAGATTTTAATATCCAATACCATTACACCAAGTATTAAGGAGTTTTGTATTTCTCTACACGTTTTGAGTAGAAATAATCTAATCATCTTTAACAGTAAAATTCCTTTATGAAATACAAACACTGTAAAGATCCTTTAAACATCTTTTCTACATAAACAAAACCTACAGTTTTGAAGATTATTATAATAGTGTAACTGATCTACTATCAAAGCTCCACGAACATGCCCTTCTCTGAATTTTGGCATGTCTAAAATCATTCGTTCAAGCCCCCTAGTTAAATAAATATATCATTTAATGGATAACAGATCAAATATATAAGCAAAAAACATACATTTGAAAATATATTTAATTTTTTGGCTGCTTTTAGTAATTTATCCAGCAATTACAGTACAGTATGTCTATTTTGCACCAATGCACAAAAATTTGATATTTAGCAAAAACTTATTTTCTAAAGTTTTTAACAATTTATCTACTACATTATTCACGTTTCAGCCATGTCAGATATTCGACTTAACCAAAATCCGAATAACAAATAATAGATAAAATATGGTACTGTAATAATGGGAATGATAAAATATTGTAACAGATCAAAGAATGTCATAAAAAATATACAAACTTCGATAAATTATAATTTTTGTTGCTTAAGTTTAAAAATCAGTCATTTTATTTTTAAATTTAAAATCAGTACATTTTAAATTTACAACAGAATTATGTATCATAACACTGATAATACTTACTTTATTTTCTTGACCTTTGGGTCTGCGACGGACGATCCCCTTCACTTCTACATACGATTCATATGTTGTGTTACTGAGCAGTTCCATGAGCTTGGTATCCTACAAGATAACACTTCATTACATTACACTGCATCAATACTCATCTCTCTTAACGCAGCCACCCTGCAACAGACATATTCTTAACATCAAAGTATTATACACAATTGATGTAATCAAATTGATTCAAAGCAGGTTGGGTATAAAAAGAAAATTAAATTATATAGCAATACAGTACTGTATGTGCTAAAAGGACACACCTTCTCATTAATAATCACTTGAGTGTTTCCAAAAGCATCGCGAAGAACGGCAAATTTGCCCATCCGCTGATACTGAAGATGGCCTCGGAGAATAACTTCCTGGTGGGTATTGTCTGCTTGAAGCTCGCCACACGTGTGGGTCTTTAAGGGTGACCTGGCCCCCCGATGCACTACAAAGACAATATAATGGTTCAGTCATCTTTAAAACAAGTAATTATCAGGTTAAAGTGCTAAATCAATACCTATATGACCATATAAGACTTAAGGAAGGTATGACAAGAAATGAGTTCGGTTATAAAGTTGGAGTGAAGGCGTAGTGTCCAATCATTTGGACAATCAGAGGATCATACTAATGGAGGAAAATAATGAGAGAATAACTGACGTACTGGAGTACTGACGAAGTACTGAACTGAAGTACTGACGTATTGGTATCAGTATTTGTGGTACAGTATCAGCTTAGTTTTGCAGTTCTGGTATTGGTGGTAACATGTTATATGGTGTCAGACTTTTTTTTTTTTGAGATATATACAAGAGTTGTCACATTCTTGTAGAGCCACTAGTACGCGTAGCGTTTCGGGCAAGTCCCTGGAATACGATCCCTGCCGCGAAGAATCGTTTTTACAACCAAGTACTCATTTTACTGTTGAGTTAAACAGAGGCTACAGTTAAGGATTTGCGCCCAGTAAATCCTCCCCGGCCAGGATACGAAGCCATGACAAAGCGCTCGCGGAACGCCAGGCGAGTGTCTTACCACTACACCACGGAGACTGGACATTATATGCTGCCGTAAATGCTATGCGTGTTAGTGGCTTTGCATGAATGTAAAAATATCAATCTTACGTAATCTCACCAACCCATTGTAACTTCTCGCAAATAAATTATCATCATTATCCTTATCTTTTTATTACTGTTGTTTCTAGACAGGTGGGTAAAGGAGCGGATGACTTCAGACTCCTGTTACCCGGCTCATTATTAAATAATCCTTAGCAGGTGGAGGCCTACATTTAATTTAATAAGGCCCATTTAATCCCTCATCACGTGACACTGACCTTTGAAAAAAAACTTCTGGATGTTCATATGACTAGAGAGAACCAGAGACCGGGCCGCCACGGCGCTCCCATGCTCCCTCCTCCTTAACAATTCAGTTGCCTCGGTTATAGGGCGTTTCACTCCCACGATATCTCTCTGCCTTCCTCTGCTTCTCGCCAACAGCCTCAGAAGAACTTCCATAATTAAAATAAAAGTGCTTGTTGTTGTTGGTTGAAGGGCGACGATGGTCAAGGGATCGGATGGGCACCGGATACCGGGAAGCAGCAAAGAAGAATGGGGTCCCTATAGTCTCTTCAGGCCACAGACCACTACAATCTTCTCAGCCCTCATACTTTACAGTTTCTTCAGGCCACGGACATGACGAATGAAGCGGAAGATATGGCGAAAGATGTCATATCGGACGTCTTCGTCTCTCGCACCTGCCCCGTTAAGGAGAACGGGAACCGTGAGGAGGGGAATATTCAGCCTACGAACGGTACTATGTAGTCTGACGCGAGCACTATACAATCGTGGGAAGTGAAGAAGGAGGTGTTCCACTGTATCCTCCTGGGTCGGACACCACTATAGGTATTTGGAATCTACAAATTGTAGACTATAAAGATGTGCAGCCAGGCAGGTGTGCCCAATCCGGGATTCCGGAGACGAGTGATGCTCGTGTCGAAGAGTCAAGAATGGTGACGAGTCCATGGACGCTGGGAGGAGCCCATCCGGAGGCCGGCCAGAGAAGAGGACCAAAGTGCTGGTGCCATCACTGCCTCCCAACTCACGAGGCAAGCCGCCTGGAGTTACGGGAAACTTTCGGTAAGGTTCAGAGGCACATGTGTAGAGTCCTGGAGACCATATGGGCCATCCCTGCTGCTTCGTCGGCCACCTCATTGCCATTAATATTAACATGTGACGAAACCCATTGGAGATAGATCGACCAACCCGAAGTACCAGAGTACGACAGCAGTTATTCATGGATCTGTGACACGGTATGACGATGGACCCGCAAAGAACAGTAAGAGTCCACGTAGAAAACCACTGCCGAGGGCCCTGAAACTTGTCGAAGTACTGTAATTGTAAGGCCAGTAAGTTTGCAAACAGTTCCCCGGCCAGGCACGAATGAGCTTCCACGTCTGATGGAAGGAGAAAGGAGCAAAGTATGCAGCCCCAGAGGTGAATGGTGGCTGAGCAATGTGGGACCCATCTGTGTATACCTCCAAGTATCCAGGGTATAAGGAGGCACGCAGGTCTGCAAAAATTGAAGGGGCCAGACCCTCTAAATTCCTCTTCCGACGAGGAGGCTTGGAAAAGTCCCCATACACCCGGATGAGCTCCTCTGTCCACCCACTGAGGTACCGGAGAGATGATCGATCGTGCCTGGGGTGGGTACAAGGAGAGAAAGAAGGGAAACCTGCGAGTACGCATCCATGGCCCGGACAACGAAAGGCAGCTGACGGCGCCTGGAGTGTCCAGCCGACACATTTCACATGATTGGCTGCTATGGTGAATACCAACAAAGAATTTCTACCAATGATATGCAAGCACTGGAAGGCTTCCTTCAGCCTGACTGGCTGCTGTTGGTCTGGCTTCTTGAGAGAGTATTTTTGTGCCGATAAATGGCATTGAATTACCTGGAAACTAGCCCAATGTACAGTACTTAATGCAACAGGTAAAACAATGCGTAAGTTATACAACTTATATACAATAACAAGTAAAATAAGCCACAGGAATTTTCATAAGGCTTAGATGCTACAATGTAGAACGCTTACGTTAAGTGAGGGAGCACAGTAGAGTTAACAATGCTGTGGGTGGGGGTCCAGCGGAGACATATTTTGGATATACAAGAGATGAAGAAGACGGTGTACTGAACGCTCCAGATGACTTCAATCAAGAGGTGGAGCTTCTACAAGTACCTTCCTGTGATTGGCTGTTGCAAGGCATGTCAAAACACTTTCTATGAATGAAATGCAAACTAAGAAATACGTCCTTTTGCACAACAACCTCTTTGTTTTATATCTGATAGAAATTTCAATCTAACTGTATGATTTAGTCTAATAAGAAGGCGAAGCATCGTATCATTTTAAATCCCTAAATCCTGTTTAAATCCCTAAACATGCTAAACATAAACTCACTTCACACATTCTCTTGTGTCATTTACATATATAAAACCTTGTTCCTAGATGCAAATCCTGATCTGAAACTTTTCCTTGACAGATGTAATAGAACCCATAGTCACCACACTAGAAATTAATATCTCTCTGATATCCCCAGAGTCAAACTTAATCTGGTGTAAACATTCTATGCAAATAAAGGGACCTAGTCTATGGAACTCATTTCCTAACGAATTGAAAAGTTGTCCAACTTTTGTCTTATTCAAAAATAAAACCAAAAGTACCTAATTTCATCTTCATAGTTTCCTACCTAGTACTTTAAACTCGCACTGTATCTAGTATACTACTCAATCCCCCAGTATATGTCCCTAAGCCATATAACTTCACAACTATGCTATCACCTTATATCATGGTTGTTATATTGAACACATATTTAACTACATTATACCTAGAAATGATCCTCAGAGTATGCTACAATAAACCTGTTGATAACCCTCAAATTTTAATATACCTACTAATCTTTGTCAAAATTTCTTACAATGTACCTGTTAAAAAAATTCAATTTTACTAGAAATTACCTACTTAAAATTATCTGTTGGATTAAGGACCTGCCCGAAACTCTATGCATGTTAGTGGCTTTACAAGAATGTAAAAACATCAATGCTATGTACTCTCATAAACCCAATGCACCTTCCTGTGTATATATACAAATAAAAGACCTTGCTCTTGTTAGACCCCGTTGAGATTATGCAGTTCAGTTTCTTCTTCGTGATTACGTGCAGTTTACATGAAGGTTAGGTTTGGTTAGCATTCCCCCAGTTCAGTGGGGAATGATTTCCTCCCATAGGATTCTCTCCATGGGTTTACAGATATGCGAGGTCAAACTGATAGAACGGTAAAAACATAAGAACAAAGGTAACTGCAGAAGGCCTATTGACCCATACGAGGCAGCTCCTATTTATAACCACCCCATTCCCACTCATTTAGATGTCCAACCCACGTTTGAAACAATCAACGGATCCCATATTTAATTATATATATAGGGTAGTAATTTATATTTAATTATTTATAGGGTAGTAATAATTTGTGATATTCAAAAGAGGCGCCAGATGACGTATGCATCACGTGATCCCAATTCGCCATATTTACTCCAATCGTGATGCGCGATTCATATTACTTGGGCGCCATTGTTATAGAATGTCAACAAACTACTCGTGAACCCCTAAGACTTATCGGTCATCAACCGTAATATTTATACCGTGACAAGGTAGGTGAGGCAGGTTCTCATAGAGCCATTTGTGGTGATAATAGGGGGCTGTGCACTGCCTGAGAGGGCTGGCTGACCTTCAAATAGGCCTCTATTGCTCTTTTTCGCTTCATTTTTGGCCAGGAGCCTATACTTAGACGTCTGAAGTAGAAGGCTGAATGGCCTCCACTGAGGGCCTTGTTATGGACAAGAGAGTGTTCCTGAAGTTGAGTGAGCTTAGATCTTAACCAAAGACTAACTTCCTGGCTGACTTCAGGAATTACCGCCCCGCTTGACACTCGTACCCAGGCTAACTCGACCTGTGATTTATCGGTAACATTTGATTATTGACATTACTTTATAGGTTACAAAGTTGTATATGTTAGTTTTAGGTTATTCTCTGGTTGTATGTACCTCAGGTCTGACGGTAAAAATAATATTGTGCTTTGTAGAAGGGTCCACCGTGGCAGGGTCCGCCGTGGCAGGGTGGACCTGCCAGGGTGACAGGTCCATATACTTATACAGTATCAACTTAATCAACACATGAACTATCTACATGATGTTACATCATCTGAACTAGCTACCTTTAACATCATCCAATCGCCTATTGCCTAGATGAAGGAGAAAAAGATGGTCCCATACGTTGATGAATTTGCCCAGTTGTATTTTAAAGCGAAATACTGTTTAATAGGTTTTGCTCTGAAGAAGTAATTCCTATTGTTTCATCTGCATGATGATCTGAATGTTTCTCCCTGTATTAGGTGCAAAGAAATGTGCCCAAAAGTCTTGTCCTACTTGGGAAAAATTAATCTGGGACTTTTTGGTTGAGAGTTGATTGCACTGACCACTCCACTGCAGTTTCTACCTCTACAATATGATGTATATAAACAAATATTTATTCAGGATTTTTTGTTTCAAAATAAATACCAGTACTGTACTTTAATTCTAGTTATTTGATAATATTTGATACTTCTTTCTATCTATTGTGTAATTATCAGTTTTTTTTAATTCAATTTATGCTTTTGATCTTAATTAGTATTATTTTTAGTCTAAGTTTTTTCACACTCCGTGCTCAAAACGCTGTGCATATTAGTGGCTTCTGGCATTGTATGTACTAGCTCTATCTATTATATTATATTTATGAGGGGCCTCGTAGCCTGGTGGATAGCGCGCAGGACTCGTAATTCTGTGGCGCGGGTTCGATTCCTGCACGAGGCAGAAACAAATGGGCAAAGTTTCTTTCACCCTGACTGCCCCTGTTACCTAGCAGTAAATAGGTACCTGGGAGTTAGTCAGCTGTCACGGGCTGCTTCCTGGGGGTGGAGGCCTGGTCGAGGACCGGGCCGCGGGGACACTAAAGCCCCGAAATCATCTCAAGATAACCTCAAGATTAATCCGACATTATGTTTGTAACTTATTTTCAATGTATGTACCTTTACCTGAATAAATATCTTACATAATCCTCTTCATCTTAGTAGTTTTATTAAAGGGTGAGTAGAATTAAGAAATGAACTCTCACAAATTTTTATACAGTACTGTACTGATATTTTGCTTTTGTATCTATTCTTATCTGCCACTCAAGGAAAGGCTGATTTGCTCATTTTATTTTTCAGCAAACACTAATTTTTTGTTCCCAGAGATAGATGCATATAACTGATGAAAAAGGTGAAAATAAAAACATCTTTAACATTATGTTAAAGAAAAGAGAACATAAGTTAGTTTTTCTGTATGTGGATAGGTAAAATTAGGTGAGGGTTAACTGGAAAAATGTGCTGATGTTAAAACTGAATGCTTTATCAAATTTCCAGATGCCAAGAGATGAAAAACGTGCTACCTTTCTAACAGACTTGGGAAGGGCTACGATGCGGGGTGTTCGCAGATGTCACAAGTGTGGTACCTTGAATGGTACTAGAGGATTCTCTTGTAAAAACAAGTCCTGTGATGTTATTTTTAAGGAAGCTGGAGAAAAGAGGAAGTTGTCTACAGAAGCATGTCGAATTATAGCCGGTGCAGATGCTCAGGTGCGACATTAACATAAGTTGGGGTAGACTGTAGCTTCAAGTTGCTCTAAGGTAGTTGGATGTTTTGTTTCATTCATTTATATATTGTGAGGATATATGTGTTATTTCTTGTGAAGTCTGAAGCATTATTTGTATTCATCACTACCATTTATGTTTTACATGCATTCACCCCAGTGTTGTACAGTATTAAAAACATCCTTAGAAAATCAATACTGAGGTGACTCAAACCAGTGATCAGGGTACTGCCAGCCACACACCTTACCCCTGTACCACGATATGGGCACACAACCTGGGATTCAACTGAATCCACAGGAAGTCTAGAGGCTTCTGCTGAAGCCAGTCCAAGTTTTACATATAATATATAACCCCATGCACTTTACTGCTTGATGAACTGTTCCAGTTGATTTTTTCATTGATATATATACTTTAGTGTGACTTCTTTATGACTCAGTTATTATTTGTCTATTTTACAATTTTATTGCATAGCTGATTCTACAGCAACATCTGAAATGTTTGTTTAATGATTACTAGTGGTGTTAATTAATTCATAAAGGAAGTGTGTTGAGGCTTGTCAAAAAGTAAAAAAGTTATATAAATTGCAGTAACTGTACTGTACAATTTTATCACTGGTATACCCTAGACATTTCACGAGTTGTTTAGGGTAATGACTGTTTACATTTGCTTATTATATCAGTGATTTTCACATGTGTGGGTTGGATTATTTGTTTTTCATCTTGACATTTTATAATATTGTGTTTATGATAACAGATAGGTACCGTACCTGTAATTTTTTTGTCATTAACTGGAGGACCGGGCCGCAGGGACACTAAAGCCCCGAAATCATCTCAAGAAATCATCTCGATAACATATCATAAAATTGAGTTACAGCAATTCAGTTTGAATTTCGTTGTTTATATTCGGTAACACATGTACACAACCTTGCCCTTGGTTATAAGGACTTTAACAAGCCCTAGGCTACCTGCCCCTGACTTGGAATATACCCATTTACTATATACAATACTTAACATAAAACTAGAAACATTCTCAAAGTATCCTCTCCTTAGATATAAAGTTTTATTAGATACAGTGTCTACATATTGTACAGTATTAAATACTTGGGTTTCAGAAACACTTCTTATTTTCTTATTATTCAGTAGTGTTTCATATGATTCGTGTAAAGCCTTTAGCTGATGATTTGTATGTAGGGGAGGAGACTACAAATATTCTAAATGTAGTAATACAAAGTGATTGTTCTTCACTAAGTCCTTGTATCTTTTTCAGATTTATTCTGCCCGTGTACGAGACAAAGGCCCCGACTATCGTGGGTTTGTTCAGCTTCCCCTCATTCAGTCCATGGATGGGTCAGGGGATATTTTCATTGGTGCAGAATCTCTTGGAGATCCAGTGCTGCTAGTGCAAATGGGTGCAAGGTGTTATGTAGAGCCATGTCAACGCAACTTTGAAAAATTAGTGGTAAAGAGGTTGCTTTTATCAAATGTATGTAGATATTAGATGCTTTATAGTATGTCTTCAGATTATTTTTCTTTATATTTATGAGCCTTAATCCATTCCTTTCTAAATGGGATTCAAAATCTTGTTAGACCTGAAGTTATTCAACCATTCATTATTGGAAATTGTGTTAGTTATTATATATGATTTATATATACTGTAGTTGTACTGTACATACATTCATTGGGATTTTGCAGCCTTCTCTATTGACAGAAGGGGGGGGGGGAAATAGCAGTCGATATGGTGTTGTCACCTTGTGCTGGTGCTCAATGTATTTTGTTTATATGTTACTATATACATGGCTAGCTCTTATTTTTCCCCTTTGCTGGTTATCCTGATGGGTATGTGACAAACTTCTGTATCAGAATGCTACTATCCTCAATACAATTCACTTGTTTTCTTTATAATTGTGTTACAATAATGATTAGTACTTGAAGGACATCTTTATTATGCAATTACAGCTTACTCTTGACAGTTTCTGGTTTCATGAACTACAATCTTATTTCATAAAATTAAATATTTTGCAGCATACATTTCTCTGTATTAAGAATGCTATTGGCAATGAATCATTGAATAAAAACATGGAAAATTAATTTGATCTAAGATTCTTACAATTAAGCGGCCACAAATTATATTATTTAGCTGGTCACAAACTAATTAGCATTGAGGGATGTATCTTTTCAAGTTTAGAATACAAAATATACTTACATAATATTTTTGTTTTTTCCAGAATGCACATCCAGCTCTGTGTTCCCACATTCGTGCTGCTTCTCAGTGTTTTAAAGAAGCTCAGTCACTAACGCTTAAAAATTCTGTTCTCAACTCCCTGCCCATACCTCAGTCCGTCAAGTCAGATATTTGGCAGCTTGCAACTGATACTCCAGGTCCTCTAGTACAAAGAGTTTCCAAAAATATAATGGTAGTTAAATGTAAACCAGAGGCTCTACACCCTCTAGGCTTCCTACACTTCAGTTTTCAGCAGGTAAATGATAAGTCCACCCAAGATGAAGCATGATGATATGTTTGCCCCATGGGTTCTAATGATGACTCGTTACAATTTTGGTAATAATGAATGCATTTGTGATGCTTGTTTGTGGTGCTGGTACATGTGCAAGTGCTATGTGGTGGTGGTATGCAGCCCATTCTCTCGATTAGCCACAATTTACAAAGCCAAGCCACTCTCCTTACCTAACCAACTGATGCATAGAAAATGTAGATCTTTGTGAGCTTCTAGTTTTCATAGTTGAGTATGTTGTCAAGCCTGTATAGTGTAATCAGCTGTTTAATGTTATACTGTATACAGTACAACAAATTGCTGGCTATTTGTGTTATTTGAAATCCACCCAATATATCATAAAAATATAGTATTATCTTAACACTTTTGCTGCCCGTTGCCGCATATTGTGGCATAAAACCAAAATACAGAGTATGCCTGATGATGCAAACAGGCATCAATACTTTAAAAATGTGTAGAAATTCCATTTAGTATCCAAATACTATGAGACTTGTTTTAAAATGTGCGTCAACTTCTGGCCCATTCTCTGTATACCCCACGTGGCATCCTGACCCCGTCGTGTGGGTGCCCACCCACGTCTGGAGGCTCACTGTTGTTGTGGCCTCACTCGTGACAGCCACGGCCTCCAAACGAGTCAAAAAGTTTCCCCATTCTGGTTATTTTATCTCGGGTATTTGTTGTTACAGACTTTATAAACACTGCAAATTGACTTCCAGATGGATACTGATCAAGAACAAAGCCAGTCCATGATGAAAGCATTGAAAGAAACACGTATGAGTGAATATTTATTGAGTTTTCGTAGAAAGTATAGAAAAATGAGACTTATGTGTTCTTATATGCAAATATCCCTTTATAGCATTCTATTGTGAACAATTTGATACCAAATTGAATGATGTAGCACAAAAATTGAAGTCAGGAAGCTGAAAAGGGAATAAACATTGGAGTGGAGAGCTCTCGGGCAATGCTCGGGCTACCTTACAGTGCACGGCGGGTCTAAAGTACATGTATAGGAAAGAGAGCCTTATATATTCTTATGTGCAAATATTTCATTAAATACCAACACTTCTCTTTTTACTATTGGCTATTGTTAATGGAATTTCCTTCAGTAAAGTCCAAAGACTGCACGGAATGTCTAGTCTTGTGCACAAGAAAACTGCTGACCGAGGCAGTGTGGTTGTTGTTGTTGCACTGTTGTATACATACACACTGTATGTACATACACTGGTTTGCAAGCATTTTAAAACCTGCCTAACCTTATCCAAACGAACCTAATCTAACTCAACTGAGACTAACGCAGCATAATCTAAGCTAATGCATCCTGTCCTAATGATATTGATTTAAAAATCAGAAAGTGAACTGGTGAAAAGTGTTGTGTAGGAATTGACCACAGCCTATCTCTCTTAGTGGGCCATGCAGATGTTTTTGTATTAACCTACACCACCACATGGCTGCTGAGCGAACAGTTTAGCACTGCTTGTCATACTGTCTAAGCTCGCTTATCCGAATTATATGGGAAGAAACCCCTGACGGATAAGCAGAATTCTTACAGGGAAAGTCCAAAAATGACCATATTTGCAGTTTCTTGTACCACAACCACCATAGTTATTATTTCCACATACACACACTATAAATAAAAAAATATAATGGGAAAGAGAAACTGCAGCTTACCTTGTTGTAGTTTGTCTTCATGTGGGATACTGTAGATCTTGAAATGTTAAGTTCTTAAAAATTGTCATAATTTGATCTCCAGTTATCTGAATTTCTGTTCAAATACAGCAGAGTTTTGCAGGAAATTATTCAAACCCGATTTTACCTGGATAACCCAAATATTCAGTTCAGCGGGTTTCAGATAAATGTTGATAGCGAAGTAGGTTCGATTAGTGATTTGATGTATGAAAGGGGAATTAAGAGACAGTTCGGATAGATGAGTGTTTGTATAATGAGTGTTCGTATAATGGGGATCTCTTGTAATAAAATTTACCTGTTTATAGTTACCTTTTATTATATAATTTCTCATTTGTTATCAGTTACCCAATTTCATATCTCCTCTATTCACCTTACATTAATAATTTTACATTATTTTAATTTACCAGTTTTATAATACAGTACAATATTCTAATATAATTTATGTACTTATGTACCATTCTTCCGAATTTCATATTGCCCACCAAGAATGTGTGCACACTGCAAAGTTTAATATGTATACACTTTAAAGAGTTACACACACACACTCTACAAAGCCTATATGCATACTACAAAACCTTATATACAAACTACAATGCTTAATATACATACTGTATTATACTCAGTGCAGAGTGCTGTAAGTAAATAAATCAATTGGTGAATGTATCTGAAAGTTGTTTTATTGTAGTGAGGGACGACCAAGGTGAATGGGAAGTGAAAGGTTTTGCTAGGAGAAAAGTTAATTTATTTTCTTGTAAATGTGAAGAATTTTTTAGAAAATGATTTGTGTAAGAGCATAGTTTTAGTGCTTGAAAATGGTGCGGAGGCTGACTGGGATATTTGTTTACGTGTATAGATATCAAAAGTGGTTATGAATTTATATACAGTATTGGGGTTCAGTAGGTAACATTTACAGTATTTACTCTATTTCTTTGTTGCCCAACCACTTGGGCTGGATGGTAGAGTAACGATCTCGCTTCATGCAGGTCGGCATTCAATTCCCAACTGTCCAAGTGGTTGGGTACCATTCCTATCCTCCACCATGCTCCATCCTAGATCCTTATCCTGATCTCTTCAAAGTGCTATATATAGTCAATGGTTTCTTGCATTCTCCTGATTTCTCCTTTTTCTTTCCTTTCCATTTCTTTGTTAAGCTAATAGTTTTGTGAAACTGATTAGAGATACATAAAGCAAAATTGATACAAATTATTTTCATCATCAGGTTCGCAATAAAGAGGAGATGGAGTACAAGTATTACTGTGGTTGTCGAGCTTTCAAGATTCAGCCTGCTGCTCGAGATGTTACCTTCCGTAAATGTGTTCATCTTTACGCCTGTGTGGTGGCCTTTGCAAGTGATCATCAACTCTCTCAGGAATTTTCTTACTATATCAATATGATTCAAAAGTATGTTGAGGCATTATTGCATGACAGCATGCAAAGAATGTTATTAATAGCTTTTAGAATGCTTTAACATCTAATAGAGAAAATCTACTTTTCTTTTCCTGCATTATGTTTAGTGCCGGATATTTTGGGACATATTTATGACTTTCACATCCTAAAGGAGACAAAGTACACTAATATTGAGGCTTTTTGTTTTTAATTTGATTGCATTATAAAATGTTTATCTCATGAAATCATTTTTTCATATTGCTTTACCAATATAGATCAGCTTGACAATCCCCCTCATACTAGTTTATTTCACAGACTCGAGTCATGATTGTCTATTCCCAATAGTATGTACCTTGCATGATATGATCATATCCCCCTTCATAAGTGTATGAACAGTTGGAAAACCCTGCCTGCTTCATCCCTCCAGCCTAATTTCTTTGATTGTGACTGTTTCATGTCAATTATGTACTTTCTTGCTCAATTCATTGTCTGGCGGCTAATCCCAGCTTGCTTCTCCAAGGGCTTTCCAAGAGTCTAGAAAAATGCAGTGGACTCAGCTTTCTTTATCTTGCAGTGTCTTGGTGACCCTGTCATACAGTACTCATGTTTTTTCAGACACGATTTTTTCTCTCTAAACTTCTGATGCCCCTCTTGCAAAGTTTGTCAACATTTGGTGATCCACCATCCTCTTCTTGATTACTTTAACCAGTACCATCAAAGGAATTAATTTTAGTGTCATTTGTCTTCAGTGCTTCCTCTGTGTCCCTTGAATATCCAGACTACAGTGTGTTTGCCTTTTTTTCTAAACGTTTTGGCCATTCTCCAGTCCTTACTGTTTTATTGCAGATTCCAGCTGGTGAATAAACGAGCATTTCTGTAAAATCTTTCAACAGCCATGGTGATTCCGTACTCACCTAGTTGTGTTTGCGAGGATTGAGCTCTGGCTCTTTGGTCCCACCTCTCAACTGTCAATCAACTGGTGTACAGATTCCTGAGCCTATTGGGCTCTATCATATCTATATTTGAAACTGTATATGGAGTCTGCCTCCACCACAACACTACTTAATGCATTCCATTTGTTAACTACCCTGACACTGAAAAAATTCTTTCTAACGTCTCTGTGGCTCATCTGGGTACTAAGTTTCCACCTGTGTCCCCTTGTTCGTGTTCCACCCGCGCTAAAGAGTTTGTCTTTGTCCACCCTGTCAATTCGCCTGAGAATTTTGTAGGTGTGTGTGTGTGTGTGTGTGTGTGTGTGTGTGTGTGTGTGTGTACTCACCTAATTGTACTCACCTAATTGTGCTTGCGGGGGTTGAGCTCTGGCTCTTTGGTCCCGCCTCTCAACCGTCAATCAACTGGTGTACAGATTCCTGAGCCTATTGGGCTCTATCATATCTACATTTGAAACTGTGAATGGAGTCAGCCTCCACCACATCACTTCCTAATGCATTCCATTTGCTAACTACTCTGACACTGAAAAAGTTCTTTCTAACGTCTCTGTGGCTCATTTGGGTACTCAGCTTCCACCTGTGTCCCCTTGTTCGCGTCCCACCAGTGTTGAAAAGTTCGTCCTTGTTTACCCGGTCGATTCCCCTGAGGATTTTGTAGGTTGTGATCATGTCCCCCCTTACTCTTCTGTCTTCCAGTGTCGTGAGGTGCATTTCCCGCAGCCTTTCCTCATAACTCATGCCTCTTAGTTCTGGGACTAGTCTAGTAGCATACCTTTGGACTTTTTCCAGCTTCGTCTTGTGCTTGACAAGGTACGGGCTCCATGCTGGGGCCGCATACTCCAGGATTGGTCTTACATATGTGGTGTACAAGATTCTGAATGATTCCTTACACAGGTTCCTGAACGCCGTTCTGATGTTAGCCAGCCTCGCATATGCCGCAGACGTTATTCTCTTTATGTGGGCTTCAGGAGACAGGTTTGGTGTGATATCAACTCCTAGATCTTTCTCTCTGTCTGTTTCATTAAGTACTTCATCTCCTATTCTGTATCCTGTGCCTGGCCTCCTGTTTCCACTTCCTAGTTTCATTACTTTGCATTTACTCGGGTTGAACTTCAACAGCCATTTGTTGGACCATTCACTCAGTCTATCCAGGTCATCTTGTAGCCTCCTACTATCATCCTCTGTTTCAATCCTCCTCATAATTTTTGCATCGTCGGCAAACATTGAGAGGAACGAATCTATACCCTCTGGGAGATCATTTACATATACCAGAAACAGTATAGGTCCAAGGACTGACCCCTGCGGGACTCCACTTGTGACGTCTCGCCAATCTGAGACCTCACCCCTCACACAGACTCGTTGTCTCCTGTTGCTTAGGTATTCCTCTATCCACCGGAGTACCTTCCCTCTCACTCCAGCCTGCATCTCCAACTTTCGCACTAGCCTCTTGTGTGGCACTGTATCAAAGGCTTTCTGACAATCCAAAAATATGCAGTCTGCCCACCCTTCTCTTTCTTGCCTTATTTTTGTTGCCTGGTCGTAGAATTCAAGTAACCCTGTGAGGCAGGACCTGCCATCCCTGAACCCATGTTGATGCTGTGTTACAAAGTTCCTTCGCTCCAGATGCTCCACTAGTTTTTTTCGCACAATCTTCTCCATCAGCTTGCATGGTATGCAGGTTAGGGACACTGGCCTGTAGTTCAGTGCCTCCTGTCTATCCCCTTTCTTGTATATCGGGACTACGTTAGCTGCTTTCCAAATATCTGGCAGTTCCCCTGTTGCCAGTGATTTGTTATACACTATGGAGAGTGGTAGGCTCAGTTCTCTTGCTCCTTCCTTTAGAACCCAAGGGGAGATTCCATCTGGGCCTATAGCCTTTGTCACGTCCAACTCTAGTAAACACTTCCTTACTTCCCCACTGGTAATCTCAAACTCTTCCAGTGGTTCCTGGTTAGCTATTCCCTCACTTACCTCTGGAATTTCTCCTTGTTCTAAGGTGAAGACCTCCTGGAATTTCTTATTCAATTCCTCACACACTTCCTTGTCATTTGTAGTGAATCCTTCCGCCCCTATCCTTAATCTCATAACCTGTTCCTTTACTGTTGTTTTTCTCCTAATGTGGCTATGCAACAATTTAGGCTGAGTCTTTGCCTTGCTTGCGATGTCATTTTCGTATTGTCTTTCTGCCTCTCTTCTCATCCTGACATATTCATTCCTGGCATTCTGGTATCTTTCTCTGCTCTCCAGTGTCCTGTTATTCCTATAGTTTCTCCATGCCCTTTTACTTTGCTGCTTAGCTAGCCTACATCTTTGATTAAACCATGGGTTTCTCATCTTCATTTCTCTGTTTTCCTTTTGGACTGGGACAAACTTGTTCGCTGCGTCCTTGCACTTCTGCGTGATGTAATCCATCATATCTTGGGCCGTCTTTCCCCTGAGCTCTGTTTCCCATGCTATATCTGTTAGGAATTTTCTTATCCCCTCATAGTTTCCCTTTCGGTATGCTAACCTTTTGGTTTCGGTATCCCTCCTCGAGTTCAATAACCCTTCTTCAATCAAGTACTCAAACACCAGTACACTGTGGTCGCTCATTCCTACTGGGTCCTCAAAACCGATTTCTCTTATGTCGGAGTCGTTCAGAGTGAAGACTAGGTCGAGTCTCGCTGGTTCGTCATTGCCTCTCATCCTTGTGGGTTCTCCGACATGCTGGGTTAAAAAGTTGCTTGTCACCACCTCCAATAGTTTGGCTCTCCACGTATCCTCGCCTCCATGCGGTTCCTTGTTCTCCCAGTCAATCTTTCCGTGATTGAAGTCGCCCATGATGAGCAGGTGGGATCTATTTCTACAGGCAGCAGAGGCTGCCCTCTCAATTATAGTGTTAACTGCCTTGTTGTTGTTTTCATACTCTTGACTGGGTCTCCTGTCATTTGGTGGAGGGTTGTATATTACTGCTACTACTATTCTTGGTCCTCCCATTGTTATGGTGCCTGCTATGTAGTCTCTGAACTCCTCACAGCCCGGGATGGCCATCTCCTTAAAACTCCATTCCCTTCTCATGAGTAGGGCCACTCCGCCTCCTCCTCTACCTTCCCTCTCTTTCCTTATTACTGTATACTCCTGGGGAAACACGGCATTCGTTATGATTCCAGAGAGTTTTGTTTCAGTGAGTCCGATTACATCTGGGTTAACTTCTTGTGCTCTTTCCCTTAGTTCACTTGTCTTGCTTGTGATCCCATCTATGTTCGAGTACATCACCCTGAAACTGACTCTCTTCTGCTTCTTTTCTGGGGGGGACCTTTGGGATCTGGGGTGAGTGGGAGCTGGGGGGACCTGGCACGGGGGGATTGGTGGAGGAGGGAGGGCTTGGGGTGGTGGGGGAGAGGGGGAGGGTACAGGGGGTGGATAAGAGGGGGAGGGTACAGGGGGAGGGTGTGTGTGTGTGTGTGTGTGTGTGTGTGTGTGTGTGTGTGTGTGTGTATAGGTGGGTGGGTGGGTGGGTTGGGGGTTCTGGAGGTTATAAACAGAGGTTAAATTAAAAAAAATTCCTTTACCAGTTAGTGGTGAGTTTAATACTTCACCATATACTGGTAATTATTAGAGTTTTGAAACTTTAAATATTTTGTAATGTATACAGTTTATTTACAAGCAAATTCCAGACAAAGTTATTTTAAATCAAATCTATTCTATATACAGTAAAACTGTGACAAAATAATTTGACTTCAATGGGTTTTATTTTCTTTTTCAGTGACCTTTGTCAGTCTCCAAGTCTGACAGTCAGTAATGGCACTGGAGATGAGAACAGTGTTAGCATAGGAGAAAGCAGCACAGGCCTGAGTACTGTGGGAGAGCGGTCGTTCCTCATTCTAAACGACTCTGGAGATTCTCAGTGTCAAGTGGAGGTGGAAGTGTTGCAGGAGGACTCCACATCAATACTGGATGGCATTGCAATCTCCCCATCAGATAACCTAGTTACTCAGGTAGGACATGCTCTTAATCATGCACACTTTAACAGTGCTATCTTGAGTGTGCTAGGGGAATAGACGAGACAAAAGTCGCTAGAAGTTGTGAAAGCTTTAAGGAAAGGAAAGCACGACGTTATATGGTTATGCCAGACAAAGCTCAAATGAAATGAGAATGAAGAGTTGAATGTAGGAAGGAATTTAAGAGTAGGATTGAGAGGAGTAAGGAAGGTGAAGTCTTTAATGGTATGTGACAATTAATGACTTGTTTCACAGTTTATGGTAAGTACTTATATCTGTTAGTGAATGACACATGTTATGTAGGTGATGAATGGCTCTTATTTCACAGTTCAAGGGGCTTCTGTATAAAATTCAAATTTGAAATGGTAAAAGTAACTTGCAAATGCTTATGCTGAATGTGATACAAGAAGTGAGAATTCAAACTATACATCTGATTGGTGTCTTCTTGGTTGTTCCCTGAGCCAAGGCCAGGGTCTACATTTCTCACACTAGGCCCTTGTCGACCTGGAATCCGAGTGTGACAAGACACTTGCCTAATGGTCTTGAAATATAGTATACGCAAATGGAGAACAGAGCTCAGCTTCACTACCACATGATACCATTGTCAGCGACACCAACAAAACAGCGCAAAATTTTCAGTACTTTTTTGTCAATACTTGGCAATAGAAGTACTGTATAGCCAGTTTATGCTTTATCACTAGGTAACAGGTCACACTAAGTGACTAAATGCAAACAAATAAGTGTTTTTATTCATAAGTGTATGTTTAGTACATTTATACTTGGGTTGGGTTACGTATGTTTACAGTGAATTATTTACCTAAGAGAAAGTCTTAAAAAGAACATAACATGAATGTCTGATAATGAGAATGCAATCTAAATAAAGGACTAATAGAAACTAATCATTCAGTGACTTTATACAACAAAATTTCACACCCTCAGCACTCTCAATCAAGAGATTCTAGGGCTAACCCAGATCAAAATCCCTCTCAACACACAGTTCAAGCAACAGCGATCTGACTTCCGTAGGACTCAAAATGCCTATTAGTAAGCCAAGAATGCCTGCCAATCTCATGGCCCAAAACACCCATGCGTACTCCAAAAAGCTAGGCTCAAAAGGGTGAGAGTGGGAGCAGCAGAAATGACTGCTAACAGAGCGACATTTAATTTCTGCCAATGTTTTATTTCTGATCAAATCTCCTTTTGTTGTTCCCCCTAGCCAAAACCCCCACAGTTAACCATTAATAAAGGTGACTTACCTAAGCAGGAGAATAAAGCCAGGCTAGGCTGCAGGAAATGGGTAAACTGTTTACTAATATATAAGCCAAGCATCTCTCCTATTCTCTATTGAGGCCCCCCGGCTTCTCACCAAATGCTAGCCCAAACATTTGCCTGACAGAGCAAAAAGCCTATGAAAAAAAAATTAGATGAAAACAAGCCATGGAACACCCCAACATGGCAATGATTAAACACCCAACAAATAAGTCCACAACAAAGTGAGAAAAGGACCCCATTGACAGATAACCAGCGGTAAATCAGGCCAGTACTGTATGTCTGAAAGTGGCTCAAAATAAAGTAAAACATAGAAGTACAGAACACAAGGTCAAAATGTCCAATGCCCAACTGATTTCCTACAACTGACGATCTTCACAAGGCAGCTCAAACCTGGGGAAAGTCAAGATCTGACTTGCTATATCACACTACTGTATTGTGATTTCTGTGTGTATTGAACTTTACTCTCCACTGTTTCCCTACCCTTAAACTATGTGGCAAGATCATTTAGCAAGTTCTCTGTAGGGGTGAAGCTTAAAGCTGATAATTGCTTATTGTAATTACCTAAGTGTAGTTACAGGATGAGAGCTACGCCCATGGTGTCCCGTCTTCCCCATACTCTTTGTCATATAACACTGAAACTACTGATGGTTTTGGCCTCCACCACTTTCTCACTTAACTTGTTCCAACTGTCTACCACTCTGCCTAACATGCCAAATTTTCAATAAGTCTCATATTTAACAAGTAATAATAATCTTTTGGGATAAAGGTTTTCATTATATTATATATGACATGATTTTTTTTTATTCAAAACTAACATAGAAATTTGATGAAACCTAACCTAGCCTATCTAACATAATTGTCAGTAGTTCATGTTCCTAAAAATAATATTAATATTGTTAGAATAGAACCTATGTCTACCAGGATGCCTCGTTTGGTTATTATATTTCACGATGAGAGAACTCTCATATGGCTTTTAAGTTTATGAATAGTACCTCTGTTGATCATTCCAGGATTGATTGAGCATAGCTATAATTATGCTCCATAACCTTAATGACCATGCATCGACCAATTGAAAAGTTCCCTGCAGTGCTGGTGCTGAGAATGTCTCCTAACTAACTGTACTGGTCCTTGTCCATAGGACACAGTAGATCTAACCTTTAGGTGCAACCAAGTGGCATTGCTCAGAATGGTGCTTTTCTTATCTACTATAAAGCCATTCCTCGTTTTAGTAAACAATTGCTATAACAAACAGGAAGATATTGAAGGGAAGTTGGAAATTCAGTTGACAACTCCAGAGGGCATTCATCTGCGAACTTCAGATGGTGGCAGTATCTCCGTCCACCAAATTCCTGACAACCTGCCAGTAACAGGCCTGAAGAGAAGACAAGATGATTCAGTTGTCCAGGCCAGCTCTGCTCTACTGACCCTTCAGGAGGGCGGCACTAAAAAGGTTAGTAAACAGTATGTTTTAAAGTGTGTATTTACATCTTATTAGGAAGGTGTATGAGGATGTGACCACCTCACTGTCCACCACAGTGGTGTAATCAACCTTGCATTTCCTGTGATATACGGGTGGTGTAGAGACATGGTGTAAGCAGCCTTGCAGCCTCTACATTATGTATGAGGTGGGATTGGACTGGTGATCCATTATCCCCCCAAAATTATTAATACTAAAGATCAAAATAGTTGTGAATCAAAAACCTGCACCATCCCTAGTCCCTTAAAAGAAAGATAGGTTTATATTGTTGTGTGGAATGTAAGAGGAATAGGTCAAGAACAGAAACTGGAAGTGAACGAACCTGATTGGCTAAGTTAACGAGAGAGTAAAATAATGGAAAATGATCAGGAAAGAGTGGAGTAAAACAGTTGAGGAAACTGTTGTATAGTAGGAGTGATACAGAGAAAAGAAAGGGAGGAGTATGCCTGTTTATGAATAAAGAGTGGTATGGCACAATTAATAACTGCTCTTAATGCAGTTTAAGCTGGTGATTGTTAACGCATGTACACTATATAGTGACAGGTGTGAATGAACAAAGTGTTGCTTAATGCACTTATTTTAGCCAAGTCTTCTAGAAGGGCATGACAATCGTCTGTTTCTCATCTTCCCTTCTCCAGCTTAGCATCATCAGCAAACATGTTTATGTAAGTCTGTATTCCTTCTGGTAGATAGTTTGACCACATATTGGTGCTATGTGTGGTAAGATTAAGTGGTAAAAGGATAGTTGCACCTCATAAGGATTCTGGTGATAAAACAATGAAAGTTTAGAAGTTGAGTGAAAGAAGTGGTAGATGAAGGGAACTGTCAGGGGTTAGCACCAAGCCATTAGACTACATAGCACTTGGAAGGGGTCAGGATAAGGATTAGGGTTAGAATAGGGAGGAAGGAAGGGGAAAGTGCCTAACCACTTGGATGGTTGGGGACTATAAAAACAATTATAGTGAACTTGGAGGAAGATACTATGAATAAATGAACCTCTGTGTCATGTGCAATGTATTCAAGACATGTTTGATTAAAAACGACAAGTGGAGTTGTGCAAACTGATAGAAAAATTGAGAGGGAAGTGGTTTCTTAGATAATGAGTTTGCAAAAGCAGCTAAGAAAACGAGTGGCATCTTATGCCTTTCTTGATCACAAAGGGGGTAAGAAACCCAAGAAGGTAAGAAACCCAGAATTTGAGGAGAGGAAAAGGTGTGTAAAAGATTAGTTGAAGTCGAAAAAACAGAGCTACTTAGGGGCAAAAGGAAGCTAATTGAAAGAAAATTATTTAGAAAACAGTAAACATGACTAGATGTTTACATGGAGTGAGAACAGTGCAAGAACATATGACAGCTGATATATCTATGGAATAGATGAGCAAAATAAACAAAAAGCTAAGATGTGAGAAAGTAGCCGGTGTTAATGAGGTACAGGTATATGTCTTGAAGAAAAGGAATGGGGTGGTTATGGAGAATTTTCTGGCACCCATGTAATAGTGGTAATGTGCCAGAAGATTGGAAAAGAGTAGGGCAAGAAAGTCTATAATTTAAGCTTTAGTGTAGGAGTAGTGAGCAAAATATATGACAGGATAGTGATCAGAAGAGTACAGGAAATTACTGGGGAACTGATCAATAATTGAGAATGTTGGTTGAAGTGTGTGTGTGTAGATCAGCTATCTATTGGAATACTGTATCTGTAAAGGCATGAAGGTGAGCTTGTAGGGTGTACATGGTACTTGTGGACTTAGGAAAAGCGTATGGCAAAGGTATGAATCAAGCTGGTATACAGTCTTATTTTGTTGAGTGAGTGTTCTAAGTTGTGAATTTGTATAATTGTGAAGAATTGATAGTGGAGAGAATGGTTCGAATTTAACATTTAGTTAAATTATTAGAAATCTTTTTTTTTTTCCGTAAAATAATATTTATTTTCTCTAGCTTAAAATCTTATTTTGCAATAGGTATCTTCACCTCGAAGACCACTGACAGGAGCATGTGCTAGGAAGGCTAAGGAACCGGTGGATGAGAACACAGCCTCCTTTAGTTTTCTGACATGGTTAGGAAGTGTCACAGAAAGGATAAACCAAACAATGCATTTCGGTTTCAGTGGCAAACCGGAACCTTTAGTATTTCACATGCCAAAGCTATTTTTTGACTGCCTTATGGAGAGAATAAATGCAAGATCAAAAAAGAAAAGATTGCCCAATCAAACACAGCAGTTCATAAGAAAAGATGCTGTTCCTTTAGGTAAATTTACAAAATATACATGGAAAATTGTAAGTGATCTCCATGTGCGCCAGATTTTTGATAGTTATGATATGCCCTTGGAAATAACGCGTAGTTTCATTCAGAATCGTGATGGCACATACAAGCTGTTTCATCATCGTGATGAGGATTCTATTTATGCCAAGGGCAGCCCAACGCAACCACTGCTACGGCCGCAGGAATACAAAACAAGACTTCGTATCGGTACAACTTCACCAGGTCAAAAGGAACCAACACCCTTTATCATTGAATGGATTCCTGATATTCTTCCACAGTCTCTTATAGGTGAGCTACGAATAAAGTTTGAATTTGACCACCTGCATAATGGCCAACTATTGACATCGAGAGACCCACGTACGGGGATGCCAGGTCAATCCATGACAGGTGTTCGAAGTCATGGCCCTCTCCTGGCCCCCAGACCCCAGCCACAACAGTCACAGCAGACTTCACAGACATCACAGCAGATTTCAGCAACAGAGCATATAATTAGCATACCTATAACCTCTGATGGTATACAATCTACCGAGAACATGGCAACAATTCTAACTTTCTGAACAATGGTATCTCTAGTCAAATTATTTTTATGTACCCAAGATGGTAGCACTTATCCATATGTCATGTATGCAGAATGATTACTATCAAGGTGAAAACTGTTATTTCTTTTTGTTATTTGAAGTTTAAAACTTTATTGTATTTTTACAACTGAAATATATATATGCTCTAGTAATTATCTTTAAGCTAACTCTTATTTGTTTGCTGAAAGAGTAGTTAATAGTGAGACAGTAGAGTATTATATAGTGTTGTTGACCTTATATTTTTCCTATGGAAAACATTTTATCACCTAATTTATGTAGATTATGTATATTAGGAGAAATTCCCCGGAATTATTTAACCTGAAAATATTCATGATATTTATTTGTTTTAGTTTATATTAATGTTTTATGATATAGAAGTTGGATAAAAGTCTTTCATAACAATGAACAAAGGGAGTGAATATCTCTTGTGCTGTTCAAGCACACTAATCCTTACAAACCATCTTTTTTTAAAACAAATGAAATTTATGTTCTCGGAGTCCTTCTGCCAGTTGCATTATAATTGAGCTATTTTCACATTCAAATTCTTTCTGTGGGGAGCCCCGTCGGCTCCCTGAAGCTATCCAAACTGATATGTGCTATTGTAGTTTGGGGTCATCAGTCACAGGAGTTTTTATGCCTACTAGGGACCACGAGCCAGAACCTGGTCCCCCTCAGAGAGGCGCATGGAGTAATGGCCTATGAGCACTTTACGTTTAAAATATGTCATAATTGCCATCAACTGGAGTAGGATCTAGAAAGGTAGGTGAATCAAAACAGACCACCTTCTGGTTAACCTGTACAATCTACATCCCAAAAGATCATAATAACTTCCCTAGAAAGAAACCACACAAGTAACCATTCATATGACTAGCAGTTCCGCTTGTTAGGGTTACCCCTGTGGGGGGAGGGGTTAGAAGCCCGCCGATGAGACGGTGGACTTCCAGAGGGGTCCATTGGTTGTGAATGCTTGGTTGGTTAGGCTGTGGGTGCATCATATGTTGTGTCCGGTGGCAGCTTTACACCACTACCTGCAGGGCCACTGGTTTTGTGATGGTTACCTTACCCTGAGGTTACCATGAGATGATTTCGGGGCACAGCGTCCCCGTGGCCCGGTCACCGCCCAGGCCTCCTCGTTGCTGAACTAGTCAACCAGGCTGTTGGACGCGGCTGTTCGCAGCCTGACGTATGAGTCACAGCCTGGTTGATCAGGTGTTTTTTGGAGGTGATTGTCAAATTCTCTCTCTTGAACATTGTGAGGGGTCAGCCAGTTATGCCCCTTATGTGTAATGGAAGTGTGTTGAACAGTCTTGGGCCTCTGATGTTGATAGAGTTCTCTCTCAGAGTACCTGTTGCACCTCTGCTTTTCAACGGGGTATTCTGCACATCCAGCCATGCCTTCTAATCTCATGAGGTGTTATTTCTGTTTGCAGGTTTGGGACCAGTCCTTTGACAATTTTCTACGTGTAAATTATTATGTATCTCTCACCTGCACTCAAGAGAAATACAGATTTAGGCATTTTAGTCAGTCCCAATAGTTAAGATAATTTACTGAGTGGATTCTAGCAGTAAAGGGTCTCTGCACGCTCTCCAGGTCAGCAATTTCTCCTGCTTTGAATGGGACTGTCATTGTGCAACAGTATTTCACTCTAGAGAGCACTAGTGTCTTGAAAAGTATCATCATCGGTATAGCATCTCTAATGTGAAAGGTTCATGTTATCCAACCTGTCATTTTTCTTGCAGATGTGATGGCTACTTTATTGTTTTCTTTACAGGTAAGGTCTTCCAACATGAGTAAACTCAAATCTTTTACAGTGCCTTTCCTTCTGTGTTATGATTTGACTGCATTTTGTAAGTGGTTTTCGTTTTTATATTTTCATTTTTTCCATAGTGAATGAGCTGGAACTTATCATTGTTAAACACCATATTATTTTCTGTAGCCCATGAAAAGACCTGATTTACATTTGTCTGGAGGTTTGCTGTGTCCTCTATGTTGTCTACTGTCATAAAAATCCTAGTGTCACTGAAAAGGATGATAAAGTACTATAGATTGTGTCTTTGTCTATGTCCGATATGAGAATGAGAAAAATTACTGGAGCAAGCACAATACCCAGAAGAACTGAGCTCTTACAGTTGATGGACCGAATTTTATTTTGTTGACTTACACATTGAGTTCTGTTAGTCAGGAAATTGTAGATCCATCTGCCCATTTTTCTGATAATTCCTTTTAAACACATTTTGTGTGCAGTAACACCGTCGTCACATTTGTTGAAGGCTTTTGTGAAATCTGTGTAAATTACATCAGCATTTTGTTTGTCTTTCATGGCATCTAATGTCATGTCATAGTGGTCCAGCAACTGTGATAGGCAAGAGTGCCCTGTTCTGAAACCATGTTGTCAAGGGTTATGGAGATGCTGTGATTCCAGGTATTTTGTGATCTTCCTTCTTAGCACTCTTTCAAAGATTTTTTATGATGTGTGATATTAGTGCTATCGGTCGGTAATTTTTTGCCTCTGCCTTATTTCCTCCTTTATGAAGTGGTGCTATCTGCTATTTTTAGTATGTCAGGGATAACGGCAGTATCTAGGCTTTGTCTCCAAAGAACAGTCAACACTCTTTGGGTGAATTCGGTTTCCTGTTACAGGGCTCGTGTGTCTCAGGTTGTCCACAATGTTATCAAGTCCAGTCAGCCTGTGGTCTACCCTCATGCCCATGACGTTCAGGAGTATGCTCCTCTCGCTGAGGTTTTTGGCAACATGTCTTGGGTTAACATTTGGGCGTGGGGATTTTGGAGGTCGAACAGGGTCCTGGGCATCAGATATCTAGTGAACGTTTTGGTTCCTTCCCGACCGTGGGTGGCTTTGGGGCGGCTGTCTGTCTGTTCTTCGTCTTGAGACCTACAGTGCTGCCACCTCCCGGGTAAGTCCCTCCTTTTATTTATCTTTGGGTAGTTAGCTTTAGGGAGCCAATGGGGCTCCCCACAAAAAACCAACGTTGAATGTAATGAAATGCCATTTTCTGGGTGAGCCCCGGAGGGTCCCTGATACCCTCCCTCCCTCCCTCTGGTTGGCAGTTTTTTATTGTTCAAGAACTGGAGTGATTGGCTGTTGGTTTCCCCCTCCCCCGCTTTTGGGGAGTGGGGGGAGAGGTAGCACTAACAAGCGAAAGTGCTAGTCGCATGAATGGTTGCTTGCTTGGTTTCTATCTAGGAGAGTTATTTTGATCTTTTGGGATATAGATTGCACAGGTTAACCAAACAGTGGTCTGTTTTGATTCGCCTACCTTTCTGGGTCCTTCCCCGGTCGATGCAATTATGACATACTTTAGATGTAAAGTGCTCACCAGAGCATTGTTCTCTGCACCTCTCTGAGAGGACCAGATTCTGGCTCGTGTTTCCCGGCAGGCATAAGAACTCCTGTGATTGATTACCTCAAACTTAATATAGCACATATCAGTTCAGATAGCTTAAGGGAGCCTCCGGGGCTCACCCAGAAAATGGTGTTATTACATTCAACGCTGGTTCTATTGAATCTGGCTTTAAAGTTGTAGATGGCAGTGGCTTCCATAACTTCTAATTTCAGTGCATTCCACTTGTTAACCCTCCCTTATTGGGTAAGAGACACCGGGGATTTGAACAAGTAGAAAGAGGTAATTCGGAATGTCTGTCTTTGTGATGAGGGGTTATGAAGTCACAGAGACCTCTTAAATGTAAATGTCCAGTGACCTATAGAGTTGCTGTTAACTATAAATTGATTATTTATCCCTTAGACAGTTCCAATTCGTTAACTGCAATTAGCTCCTGTGCTCAAATCACCAAATGTACATCATGATGTTGGACTTTTATTTAGCTGAGCCCTTTAAGGGGTGATAAATGTAATAAATTTATTAAATAACTGGATGTGGGAGATAAAAGTCTTCTTAACATGCAGTCGTCTTTGTGCTGCACATTACTTGTTTCGTAAAATTCCTTTTAAGAAACTTTCTCTCTTTTGTAATTTCTCTATTTACACCTTGAATTTAACATCCACTTCGCACCTCCTCCTACCTTCTTTCCCTTTCCCAATGAAAAATGAAGATTTTTGCCAGACTAGCCACTCATGCAGGCAGACTCTAAATGCATTCTGTAAGCTATGCCATCCTTTGCAGCTGGTCAGCCAGTTTGCTGCATATACAGTATTCTTTTCTGTACATGACTTTGAATAGGCTGAAATCTCAGGCTTCTGTTCTCCCAGTTTGGCCAAGAAAGCAAATTACTTAAGTATCTAAATACAAACTTGGTAGTCAGTGCCGTGATAACATTGTAATCATCCCATTGAGCCGTGTTCTAAACACCCACCCACACCCACACACACACATGGGGTGAGAGGTCCAATGGTTTATCATGTAAGGAATAAAATGTATGAGAGAGAGAGGAAGACTTTGCAGAGCTGATGTCAAGCATCCAATACAGTAAAATGTGTGCAATTACCTACACTTGGGTAATTACACACATTTTACTGTATTGGATGCTTGACATCAGCACTGCCAAGTCTTCCTCTCTCTCTCTCTCATACATTTTATTACTTACATTATAAACCATTGGATCTCTCACCCCATGAACATGTCTCCTCTCCAGTTCAAGTTGCAGCTTTGTAAGCGTCTGGGTTTGTAATCACAACTTAACAATGTTTATATTTTCTGGTGCAAGGCTATATTTATGGGTAAGTATTGTGTACAATATCAATGCCTAATTGGAAAATGGGGTATCTCATGGGATTTGTAAGCGAATTTATGACGAACTACTGAAGTGTTTATTGATTTCCGTTGACTTTAGTGGTGTTTCAGCATAGATGATTGTCTGAACTAGCCAGTTTTCTCTTTTGAGTGACATATGGACTTGATGTTGATGTATATTACAGTATAGTAATTGTACTGTTATACATTTATACACTACAGTATGGTCATTGTATTGCTTTATTTTACAGTATGACCATAGTATTGCTTTACATTACAATATGACCATTATATTGCTTTACTTTATAGTATGGCAATAGTATTGCTTTATATTACAGTATGGCCATTGTACTGCTTTATATTACAGTATGGCCATTGTACTGCTTTATATTACAGTATGGCCATTGTACTGCTTTATATTACAGTATGGCCATTGTACTGCTTTATATTACAGTATAGCCATTGTACTGCTTTATATTACAGTATGGCTATCTACAATACTGAAGTACAGCTAGAGCATTTTCTTATATTACAGTATGGACCAAGCATTGTTTTACCCCTTCAGTATAACCAGGGGCTTTGCTTCGTACAATAGTATGGGCAGAGGTATTATTGCCTTATATTACCTTATGACCACAGCATTGCCTTGTATTACAATATTACCGGGGCATTACATTTGACTATGTTATGAGGAAAACATTACTTTATGTATGGTGAAAGCATTGCCTCAAATTATAGTATAGCCAGAGCGTTGATCCTTCAGTGCTACTGACGGGGCATTGTTTCAGGTCAGGCATTTGGTCAGGTTGTTGCCCACTGTTGGTACTACATTATGCCCTGTACTGGTACATTATGCCCTGTACTGGTACATTATGCCCTGTACTGGTACTACATTATGCCCTGTACTGGTACTACATTATGCCCTGTACTGGTACTACATTATGCCCTGTACTGGTACTACATTATGCCCTGTACTAGTACTACATTATGCCCTGTACTGGTACTACATTATGCCCTGTACTGGTACATTATGCCCTGTACTGGTACTACATTATGCCCTGTACTGGTACTACATTATGCCCTGTACTGGTACTACATTATGCCCTGTACTAGTACTACATTATGCCCTGTACTGGTACTACATTATGCCCTGTACTAGTACTACATTATGCCCTGTACTAGTACTACATTATGCCCTGTACTAGTACTACATTATGCCATGTACTGGTACTACATTATGCCCTGTACTGGTACTACATTATGCCCTGTACTGGTACTACATTATGCCCTGTACTGGTACTACATTATGCCCTGTACTGGTACTACATTATGCCCTGTACTGGTACTACATTATGCCCTGTACTGGTACTACATTATGCCCTGTACTGGTACTACATTATGCCCTGTACTGGTACTACATTATGCCCTGTACTGGTACTACATTATGCCCTGTACTGGTACATTATGCCCTGTACTGGTGCTACATTATGCCCTGTACTGGTACTATATTATACCTAGGGTATTGCCTTATATTGGTAGTACATTATACCTAGGGTATTGCCCGGACTGGTAGTATATTATACGTAGGGTATCATCCCGTACTGGTAGTATAGTATACCGAGGGTATCATCCCGTACTGGTAGTATAGTATACCGAGGGTATCATCCCGTACTGGTAGTATAGTATACCGAGGGTATCATCCCGTACTGGTAGTATAGTATACCGAGGGTATCATCCCGTACTGGTAGTATATTATGCCTAGGGTATCATCCCGTACTGGTAGTATATTATACCGAGGGTATCATCCCGTACTGGTAGTATATTATGCCTAGGGTATCATCCCGTACTGGTAGTATATTATACCGAGGGTATCATCCCGTACTGGTAGTATATTATACCGAGGGTATCATCCCGTACTGGTAGTATATTATGCCTAGGGTATCATCCCGTACTGGTAGTATATTATACCGAGGGTATCATCCCGTACTGGTAGTATATTATGCCTAGGGTATCATCCCGTACTGGTAGTATATTATACCGAGGGTATCATCCCGTACTGGTAGTATATTATGCCTAGGGTATTGAATTGTACTATATTGTACTGCCCAAAGCATTTCCCCGACACTGCTTTATGGCCCTTTATGGTCTTATACTTGTACTTCGGTAATACCAGGGTTTTACTTTACACTACCATGTACACATAGTGGCTGCTACTCAGCCAAAATGGTTTTCCAAACAAAATTAAGTGCAGCTGTTTTGAAACTATACCATCTTAACTCTGCTAATAAAATATCGTTGAAATAGAGATGCTCGGTGTGATCTGCTTTCTCAGTGAACAAGTAGAATAATGTCCGTATTTATGGTTTGTGCCTACTGTATGCCCAGTTACGATCACAAATTTTGAACACGCTAGCTACATTGTGAAATAAAATACAGTGCTGTGTAAATATTATTTTTTTCAAGACCTCTCTTCATCTTATGTATTTCCTGTTTGTTCCCGTTTGATTTTATAGCCAATATAAATGCATATGATGAGTATCCACACATTCTCGATATAATATTTCTGGAGGGGCTGAAAGGTGATTCCTTTTAGCCCCTTTCAGCTATTTCAGTGCATCCAGCTGCACTGAAATAGCAAAACATACATGAGATACATCAACCCTATCTAGCCTACAATAACCTACCAGAGATCTGAGTTAGAACCAGATTCCCCTTCACAGATGTGCAAGGGGAAGGGGGTTCGTAAGAATACCTTCACCAAACAAACAATACAAAAGGAAGTAAAGCAAAATAGACAACTGCAACGTTCACAGACGAAGAAAAGAAATGAAGCAGCAAATAACTCCTCAAGGGGTCCGAGTAGTACAGTCGGGTTCGTTCTCGACTCATAATCGAGAATCTCGGGTTCGAATCCTGTGCGGGACAGAAATGGTTGGACACATTTCCTATCAGCTAATGTCCTGTTCACCTAGCAGTAAGTAGGTACTCAGGAGTTAGTCAGCTTGCTGTGGGGAATAAGGATTAGTGACATGGGGAGCCGGCAGCTCCAGGTGGTGCTGCCACCTGGCTGTGGCCAACTGTAACCTGGGGGTTTGACCTAACTGCTGAGGGGGATCATTTGCAGTCAGTTGCTGCTTTATTTCTTTTGTCTCTGTAAACCTTGCTGTTGTCTGTTTTGCATCACTTGCATTCTGTCTGTTTCTTCAGTGAGGATGATCTTGAGATTCCCATTCTCCCTATGACTGTGAGGGGGGGGGGGGGGCAGGTTCTGGTTCTGATCTCCGGTAGACTTTTAAGAACTCCTAGTGCTGATGTGTATCATGTGTGGCGAAGATCTCGGTGTGGTTAGCTACAGGGAGCCACCTAAAGTGCTCTCAGAAAATGGCATTTCATTACATTCTAGTCTTTCATTAAGAGACCTTTTCAGTTTCCACTTTTTCCTGTTTATTTCATCTTCATTTGGATTTTCCTGTCCTTTTATAATTTAATTTTAACTTTCATAGTTTTTTACTTTTTTTCATTTGTGTATACTTGTTCATCATTTATTCTCCATGCTGATGCATCCCAACCCCATGAAAGTTGGAAAGTAGGTAATGATAATAGATGTATGTATGTATGTATACTTGCTCAGTAAATAAACCCGAACAAATATTAAGAAACTCTTTAATTCTTATATTTTTGTGCATATTTATGTTGTAATTTAACAGCTTAATCTGTGATATTTAAGCAAACATTAAAAGCTTTTGTAATTTTTATTTAAAAAGAGAAGTATTTTTTTATAATCATCCATCAAAGGTGTTGGGAGGGTTTACAGTAAACTTGCTACAGAAAGCAGTACAGTACTTTCCCAAATTCCTATTATATATATACCCCAGGTTTGAAATATCATCATGAACATCATTGTAAACATACAGCCACTCAATTTCTTTTGCAGCACATCCTCATTCAAATGTACT
Source organism: Procambarus clarkii (assembly GCF_040958095.1). Classification (NCBI taxonomy): domain Eukaryota; kingdom Metazoa; phylum Arthropoda; class Malacostraca; order Decapoda; family Cambaridae; genus Procambarus; species Procambarus clarkii. The sequence goes on along the minus strand of NC_091237.1, from coordinate 15,501,748 downwards.
GTATTGTGGAATGTTAAAATGCTGTAAAAGATGATGTTTTCTGATCAGACACCCTGGTTACACATTTGAGCCAGCAGCCTATATGGGTTTACACAGCGACATTTTTACACAATGGCTTGTTTACACAATGGCCTGTTTACACAATGGCTTGTTTACACAGTGGCTTGTTTATCCACCATGACTAAATAAGCCACCGTGACTAATAACTTTTAAAATTGTCTGGTCACCTATTTGGGGAAGACAGTCATGAATCAATCTCAAGCTTCCGTGGAGAGACCAACTCGCTGTTATGCAAATGACATAAATTGTTGCTCTTCTAACTGCAGATTGGGAAACTAACTGCTTCCCTGTTTTCCCCTGTTACCTAGCAGTAAAATAGGTACATGGGTGTTAGTCAGCTGTCACGGGCTGCTTCCTGGGGGTGGAGGCCTGGTCGAGGACCGGGCCGCGGGGACACTAAAAGCCCCGAAATCATCTCAAGATAACCTCAAGATAGATAACCTGACTGCCAAAACAGGGCCAACATTGACTCAACCTTGATGGTTGCTTGGCAGGTTACACTTCCTGCCTCTGGCTCTGCTCTGGCCATTAAGATAAGTTTTTAAATATTTTTCTTCGAGACTGTCTTGTGCCTCTGGTTTATTATGCTTTAGTGGTCACTACATGTGACTGTTTGTTTACTTGTTTGTCACTGTCTAGTACTTTTCACTAGTAGTTTGGTTTCTTTTTCTTCTTCTTTGGCACTGTTTTGTTGATGGCCATTGACGATCATAGATATATCCGCTGAAAATGAGTGAAGCTGCTTTCAGAGTGTAACTCCTCATGAGTTGCTCCACAGCCTAGGGAGCTGTGGAGCTTCAGTATCTTCAGTGTAGATCTTGGCAGTGGGTACTGAGTTACACACATACTACTTAATGATATGATATACAAGTTTAGTGAGTGATTCTGTAGTAGTGCTGCCTCATTGCATTTTTTTTTTATTTAAGTCAAAAATAAGTCTGTTTTATATTTAACTTTTGATTTGCCTGCAGATTACCTCACTCTTTTTTTTCCATCTGTTCAATGATCTGATCTGTTTTCCATCTGTTCAACGATCTGATCTGTTTTCCATCTGTTCAACGACTTGTCGTGTTTGATGAAGAAGTCATTAGACCCCAGCAGGCAGAAAGTGTGAGTGTATCTTGAGGTTATCTTGAGATGATTTCAGGGCTTTTAGTGTCCCCGCGGCCCGGTCCTCGACCAGGCCTCCACCCCCAGGAAGCAGCCCGTGACAGCTGACTAACTCCCAGGTACCTATTTACTGCTAGGTAACTACCTAGGTAACTATTTACTGCTAGGTGTACCCCATATAGAATGCAGGCTCATGGGATTAACCAAGGAACCAGATTGGAAAGGTGCTTTTTATTTCTCTTGGCACCCCATTTTGGCAATGAGAGTTATTTAAACATACATTGCTGAATTAAACCTGGGGATGATTTATATGCTTTGTATATAACACAGGAGAGTTTTCTTGTATAGAATATTTATTTATAATTACCTTTCGATACACATTATGCCACTATATATAAATTTAAGGCTGCTTTAACATGGTTTCATGAATTTCTGGGAGAGAATACTGAGAATGTTTCTATTCTAGTTCTTAAAAATGATATCTTGAACGTATTAATGACAATGAATAGTATAAATAAAAACTGTAATATAAATATTGGATGTATTTCAACAGGGTCCCTTAAGTGCATTGATCCTGATGATGAATGTAATTGACAGGATTGCCATCATTGAGTATTTGGTGTTCATAATGAAATAAAGGCTGAGCATGCATCATATATGCCCTCACTTGCCTGTGTATACCTGTGTTGCTACAAGGAACTGATGGCTATTTCATGACCCAAAACTACATGAATTGTCACAGTTCAAAGTGGATTAAACTTTCAGTCTTAGATTTCTATAAGACTGCACAGGACAGGATAATGTACTGCCTTAACATTGTGTTAACTTTTGTGAAAGATTTTCTGGTGATCATTGCCAATGCAGTGGGAGAAGCTCATTCTTATCTTGATATATGATAAATGGGTGTCATGGGACACCCCATAATTATACTAGTGATCTTATTTATGCACAAACCTTAATCCTTAATGTGTGTCATTTCTCCTACATCTGTTGAACCCCAGTGTGAGAGGAGACTGTAACTTCAATTGAAATATGTTTCATTTTCATTGTATAGTTTAAACATTTAAATTTTTTGTACAACATTGTTTTTTCTATAAAATGTATTTTTGTCATTTATAATAACTGTTCATCTTACCAGTATTCCTTATATTTTTTTTTATTGATATGTACTGAATGATGCCTAAGTAGGAATGCTGTATTCATTAACATGAAGTTTTTTTTTTTATTGAATTGATTAATGATTTGTAGATATGTATATATGACTACAGTCAGCTAAAGTACTGCCAGCATATGTAGTGTTTTATTTACACTTGTTGGTTAAGACATGTACTCAAACCTCACCCAAGTGCATAACTCTAGGTTTAGGCTTTGGTGTCCTGTTGTAAATGACTTTATGGATAGCAGTTGTGATTTGAATAAGTAAATCCCTGTCAGTCTAGTCTCGATGGAACTTCAGAGTAAACAATTTGGCAAATGAACAAATAAGTTCTCTGTAGTTTTAGTATGTGATAAGAAATGTTAAATATAGTAGTGCAGGTGCAGAAGTTTGGTTACATGAATTTTTCACTTTGTTCTCTTCTCCAAATCCATAAAAAAAAAGTGAGAGAATGAATAGGTTAGTCAACTTACCACAACCTTCTATTGGCATCTCTTAAGTCATATTTTAGTATATAAGCTAATGTATGATGCAGACACAGTGTGTTTGTAAGTATTGTACTGTTTAACATGGTTGTTTACATTTTGTATGTAAGATTTAACGTTTATAAACATTTTCATCTCGTTCAGTATTTGTAAGCTTTGAAATACTATACAGTTTTGTAGAATTTCCATTGTACAGTAACTTCAGTACAAGTATTTACTCAGCTGTGCCACTTACTTGCTCCCTAAGGCAAAGATCCTCCTGGCTCATGGTAGGTCACAAATCTGCATTAACACCGTAGAACTATTTTCAAACTTTTTATGGTAACTTACTGTAAGATGGAGTAACTCCATCTGTATGGAGTTATTCCAATAACTCCATACAGATGCTATGTTACAGGAGGATATGTGATCCAGCCTGGTTTGGCTGTCTGAAAGCACATTAAAAAAGAATTAAAGCCCTTCCAAGAAAGAAATTGACAACCCAGTGACCCCCATCCCCACAGCTGTGCAAACCACTGGTGTCCCCATGCAGCTACTCCACCTGACCACCACCAGATGGTAGCACCTATCAAATACAGTCTCCTGAATTTAGCCACATCACAATGTAGTTGACTGGCATATGTGTTGTTGAGCAAATGAGTCTGGAATTCAGTAAAGTTACTTCGTGTATTACTTAGTTACCAGAGTTATTTTCTCTGTTCTGGCTCTGTCTGTGCCTAATGTTTTCATTACCTCAGTGAAAACACTGTGCCAGTGTTTTCTCCAGTTTTCTACTTAATTTGTAGTTCCCAAGGGGTTTTCTTGTTGAATATAGGCATTTGTGTTGTTGTCCAGCATACATTGTACAGAAACACTACCTGTGAGTGCGGGGTTGCTTTTATGTTTACCTTTTGTCATGTCTTAGCAAAAGTAACTAGGCTCAGTCACTGGTGCTACAAGGACACTTCCAAGTTCTCTATGGTTCTGCACTGAAGTAGGCAGTGGTCATATTGATTCGGCACCTTTGTTATCATTCTGTCAACATTACAAGGTTGTTCGGAGGATTCTCCAATGGTAAATTGCACTCCATTATCATTTTCTTGTGTTCTTTATTACTTGGCTACTTAAAAACAGGTAGCTCTTACCCAATAGTACCTCTTCGTAGAGCTTTATCCAAAGAGGTGGCTCCAGCTCAATTTCCACTTTGGCCAAGCCTGTCTTTTATTCTTTATAATTGGTGGATCCTTTTTTTCTCAAATCTGACCTTTCAATGCTAAGCAGACGCCCACCTTGTGTTCCTTTTAGATTATAGATTTACTTTTCACTGATCGATTTGTGATCTCACCATAATTTACCTATTACATGCATCCTTGTATTTTCTTTCTTGTGGCCCATGCTATAGGCCAACCTGTCAGTGAATGCCATGCTCTCCTCTGATTTCAACCAGTTTGGTCAAGAATGAGATGAGTGCTTTTTGAACAGACCTTATTTTAGTAAGAGCTTTGTCCAACCTCATGTTCACCATAGTATTTGGATTTCAGATTTGCAATATTTCCTCTTGGCCTCTAAGTATTCGCTTTTGGAGTACTGTACCTCTTTGTGAAAAACCAGATTCTGGTCCCTTGTATTACATTATAAGATTTTCCAACTACTACACATAGTGGTAAATTTGAGTCAACCACAGGTGTATCCTTGTGATCATGGCCTGTGGAGATTTGCCACCCTCTAGGCCTTTTTTTCAGTTACATCTTATTTGGACATTACTGATTGAGTTTTAGAACACACATGATGGCATCCCAGTGCATCTTCAAGACCCACCTTCTTTACTGTCATTGTATCATCTCATGGTGGCTGTCTTCACGATGTCCATGTGTGCTGCTCGAGGGATTTGGGTGGTAGGATGTGAGGCGTTGGTATTGCTAGATGATGTTGCACATGGTTCTGCAGAGTAGGTGAGTTTTTATCCTATTATTAGTTTTGTGTATGTTGGTTTATTCCTTTCTGACAGATTTGCCTTAGGGGGGCAGCTGAGTGGCATAGCTCAGAATTTGGGCAATGAGTAAAATAGAAAGCAGCATTTTAAGCTAGGCAAGTCACTTGGTTGTCTCTGTCCCCTCCTCTCTTGGGCTCGGGTTGTTTGCTTGGGGGCTCAGTTGCTGCAGTCTGGTGGTGGTTGTCAGATGTAGTGGTCAGGCAAGGCAACCATAATTTGTGACAATGCTAATATGATGGTCCTTGGTTTGCCAGTTAATACTTTGAAGTGCAGTACTTAGAATTTTTCTAGTAATAAAACTGTCCCTGTCAGGTATGATCTGACAGGGACAGTTTGAAAAGATATATGTTGTGTAGATGCAGAATATTTGCCTACCATGTCCAGGGACTAAGACTTTTTGCCTAAAGAAGTAGTTGAATGACTTGCCCATGAAGGTCTGATTTTGTTGTTGAAAGTTGGTTACATTGAACACAGGCTGTTTAAGTTTATCCTTGTGTACTAAATTGTGAAAATTTAAAAAATAATATTTTATAAAACAAAAATATTTGTTTAATTCCCATCTACTACCTAAAATTTTATATGATGCATGTGCATGATCACCTTCTTGTGCATGTGGGTAATGAGCTCCAGCTCTTATGCCCTGTCTGTTACCTGTCGATCACCATCTTCTACTTTGGTGTACATTATCTACAACTGAAGTTGTGTATGTAGATAGCCTTAACTATTTCCATTTCTTGCTCCATCCACCTATTCACTGCTTTAAACTGAAGACAGAGTAAATGATGTCCCTCTGACTCGTCTTCTTTTCTGGTTCCTCTTTGTATTCTCTTGTTCTATTCACACCTATTTTAAACAGTTTGTCCCTGTCCACATATGCACAAGTGAGTACTGTATTTGTATATTTTCATACCTTAGTTCCCTTATTTCTGGTATTAGCTTTGTGGCAGCAGTGTATTAAAAACACTTGCATATGACCTTGCATTAACAGATCTAAGAGTAATTAACAATTTACAGAGTTTTGGCTGGAGTAGTTTTTTTATGGACCGCCTAATATATACCCATACTGTGAGTGGTGGCGGAAAAGTTGTACGTACCTTAATATATTAGGAATATTACACAAAACAAGTGGTTTCCATTTATTCACGCCAAGTTTACAACCAAGGGTACTGCTGAGGACTGAAGTTCAAGCAGAAAGCCCAACATATATGGTATCCTGGTAAATGGTCATTGCGTTGTGGTATCACCATAAAGGCTGCTATCTCGCTACTGTACCTACATATCCACCTTGTCTCTTTTGCATTATTTATTCCTTAATATTAATAAACTTATTCTGTTGTATATGATAATCGCATGGTTTCCGGAGCAATGCAGGTTCGCTGGGCAGGAGGAGAATGGGCTGTGGATATTGGAACTTACAGCCAGTTGGTCCTGGGGTTGGGTCTCCCGAAGCCCCGGTAGTGGAAGCGAGGGGGAGGTGGTGGTTGGACCCATTCTTGGCGCCTGAGGTCTGGCGCCACCTCCATCAGCACCTCGGCATCAGGCAGGCTGTGAGATGGAGCCAGCAGCAGGGCGGCCATCACAAGCATCAGCACACTTACCTGCCCACACAGAGGTAACGTGTTATATATGCATGTTTAACATAAGCTGGGTTAGGTGTGAGTACATTGGAGCTTAGCACATCAAGTTCAAGTAAATTTATTTATTATTTATTTATTTTATTATTTACACACACACACACACACACACACACACACACACACACACACACACACACACACAAATAAGTGAGTACACACACAGACCTGGGGGTTAATATCGCACTTGACCTTTCCTCTGAAGCCCACATCAAAAGGATATCATCAGTGGCATATGCAAGGCTGGCCAACATAAGAACTGCCTTTAGGAACTTGTGTAAAGAATCATTTAGAACTTCCACATATGTCAGATCAATCCTGGAGTATGCAGCTCCAGCTTGGAGTCCGTATTTAGTCAAGCACTAGACTAAATTGCTGAAGGTTCAAAGGTATGCCACCAGACTAGTACCCGAGCTGAGGGGTATGAGGTACAAGGAGAGACTACGAGAACTGAACCTCACGTCGCTGGAAGAAAGAAGAGTTAAGGGAGATGTGATCACCACATACAAGATTCGCAGAGGAATTGATAGCATAGATAAAGCCAGTTTATTTAACATGGAGAACGTGCACAAAGGGACACTAGGTGGAAACTGCGTACCCAAATGAGCCAAAGAGACATTAGAAAGAACTTTTTAGCGTCAGAATAGTTAACAAATGAAATGCATTAGGCAGTGATGTGGTGGTGGCAGACTCCATTCACAATTCCAAATGTAGATATAATAGAGCCCAGTAGGCTCATGAATCTGTACACCAGTTGATTGACGGTTGAGAGGCGGGACCAAAAAGCCGAAGCTCAACCCCCCCACAAGCACAAGTTCAAGTGAGTACACGGTGTATGCAAAGTGTACTATGCACCTTGGCGTATCTGGTACCTTAGTCTCTAGACCAAACTGACTGTACAAAAATGTTGGTAGTCGTGAGACTGTTTACCCAACATCTGACAGCGCTCAGTGGTTGCTTCTGGCTGTCTGGGTTCGAATCTTTCTGGGATGTGGAGTTTTCGATTACATGTTGGCTTGGGGACCATTCAAGCTTGTTCGCAATTGTGTGTGTAAAAAGTAAAGTGAAGTGTAAAAAGTAAATAAAAAGTGACAATGAACTAAAATAATCAAGAAGAACTAACGAAACAATTATTTAAGTCACAGCAATTAGGCATTAACAATAATACGGCAAAAAGTACAAAGTTGTAAACTCACTAAGTTCATGGCAGAGCCTTGCAGTGATGTGAGGACAGGAGAGGAATGGCTGGCTGTGCCGCTGCAGTGATGCACAGCCCCGTGCATCTCATTATATCTCCTGCACAACCCCACAGGACCTGATGAGAGGGGGGGGGAGAGAGAGAGATGGGGCAGCACAACCAGGATGCAGGATGACGCCTCAAAGGACGTCACTACCTCCGTTTCCGGCGGCCAGGTGGCGGTCTGGAGGTTCCTGGGCCCCTTCGTCTTGTAGCAACACCCTCAGAAACGGCCTCAGAGTTCACTCTTTATCTTCAGAATCCGTGAAGATTTGAGAAGCAATAACCGATAAAGAGAGTAGATGGCGACTTGTGATATTTTGTAGGGGGATGAGGGGAGGGGTCGACGATATAATCTGCTTGTACCGAGTATGATGGTGGGATGATCTGCCGACACTGTTGACCAGGAGTGTCCCGGCTGTGGACACTGGTCTAGGACACCCTCCCTCCTACACACATTACCTTCCCCTCTCGCCCCTGTCATCTCCCCCTCGCTCCCACACGCCCTTTTAAACCCTCGCTTATCTCTCCCTTTTTTCTCTCATATTTCACCCCACCATATTCTTTCTGATTTCACTCAATAGCTTCAAATCTATACGGCCATTACTGTGCACTTCACTCTGTCCTGATATTACTATATTGTTTACTAATCTATCCATATCTCGCCTACGGTAGTTGCACGTGGGGATCTACAACTCAAAATGACCTCAAACACACGATTGATTGATGAAGATTAAGCCACTCAAAAGGTGGCACGGGCATGAATAGCCCGTAAGTGGTGGCCCTTTTGAGCCATTACCAGTATCAAGAGCTGATACTGGAGATCTGTGGAGGTGCGACTGCACCCTGCGTGACGGGAGATGTCTCCCGTGTTAAACACACACAATTACTGAACATAAATCAGCAGGTAAAACAATAACAACCCCAGACAGCTTGCAACTCCTTTCTTTTCTGAAACCATTGAATATTTTAAACATAAAATACATACACACAGTCGAGTGTACTCTCTATATATGTAAAGCTCTTTTAAGTGCGATGTTACTGCAGTTCAAAATCCAGATGGAAAAATAATTTCAGGAAAAATTAGGGGGGGAGGGGACCTTTGACAAGCCGCCGGCTTCCTTTCCTCGCCGAGGCCATTTGTGTTAGTGGCCCTCAGGTAAATATTGGATCATCCAAAATACCTACTCAACCATATTTTCATGTAAATTAAAGGGTCTTAAACCGGGGAATGACCTCCAAACTGCAAAAGTGCTGTTTTTTTCAGCTACAAGACTGCTCTTATTGCGTGCAGGAGATTGGTCTTGTTATTGCGTCCACTTGGTTGTTTTTGTTGTTGCGTCCACTTGGTTGTTTTTGTCGTTGCGTCCACTAGATTGTTTTTGTTATTGCGTCCACTTGGTTGTTTTTGTTGTTGCGTCCACTAGATTGTTTTTGTCGTTGCGTCCACTTGGTTGTTTTTGTTGCGTCCACTAGATTGTTTTTGTCGTTGCGTCCACTTGGTTGTTTTTGTTGTTGCGTCCACTAGATTGTTTTTGTCGTTGCGTCCACTTGGTTGTTTTTGTTGTTGCGTCCACTAGATTGTTTTTGTCGTTGCGTCCACAAGATCGTTTTTGTTGCAGGCGATGAGTCACAATAACGTGGCTGAAGTATGTTGACCAGACCACACACTAGAAAGTGAAGGGACGACGACGTTTCGGTCCGTTAACGTCGTCGTCCCTTCACTTTCTAGTGTGTGGTCTGGTCAACATCATTTTTGTTGCTCCGTCTACAAGATTGTGTGTGGTGGCGTCTACAAGATTGTTACTGCTGTTTCGTTTGCTCAATCTCACAATTGTCAGAAAATTTGTCTGGGTGTTCTGGAAGAAAGGTTAGTAATGATAAAGGAATATTATTGTAGGAATACTGTACCGTGTATTTCAACATGAGAAGGATTGCAAGTGTTTATGTGATTGAAACTTGCTCACATGAGAGACGTTTAGTACTCGCAAGCGAGCGCAATAGGCTATAAGATCATCGAGGAGCAAATTTAATGAAAGTCATTGTACTAACCGACCAGGTGATGGAAAGGCGGGGAAAGAGAGCTATTGCTTGACACTGTAAACACATCTATATTATTTATTTGTTTATAGACATATCTAGGAAGACACGTCTAGGCGAGTAGGTAGATGAGTGACAGGGAAGGTGCTCCAGTGGATGAGGGAGTATCTAAGCAACAGAAGACAGATAGTCATAGTGAAAGATAGCTTCACATTAGCGAAATATTACTAGTAGTCTCTCACGTGTCAGTTCTAGGCCCAATTTTTTCCCAGGTATATGTAAATGATCTTCAAGAGGGAACAGACTCATTTCTCTAGGTGTTTGACGATGATACAAAATATGAAGAGAATTAATAGGGAAATATTACAAGAAACTGCAGGATGACAAGACAATTATATAATGGTCCAACAAGTGGTTACTCGAGTTTAACTCTTGCAAGTGCAAAATAATGACATTTGAATGCTGGATATAGGAAGTTGGACATTAGGTACAAATGGGAGAGGAAACTCTCCTAGAATCACGTTTCTAGGGGCCTGGAGGGTTAATGTTGCACCGAATCTATATATATCTGCAGTCTCCCGCGAATGGATATCACAGCTGTTTATACTAAGTTAGCCAATATAACATTTATCTTAAGGAATAATCCATAGTCCTGTATACTGCAAATGCCAGAACAATTCTGGAATGCGCGGAAACAACGTGGAATCCATATCTCGTTAAACAAAATAACGAAAATGGATGTCCATAGGTATGCTGCAAGACTACCTGAGCTGGGAAGTGAGTTACGACGAAACTAACAAATAATCTTCAAATCATTAGAAGATAGAAGAGACATGATTACTTCATACATAATTTTCAATGAAATAGACAACTAACGATTATTTTAACACAGGTGGAAACTAAGTCACTGAGACAGAAATATAAGAAATAGTTTTGTCAGTGTCAGAATAGTGATAACAGTTAGTTTTTAATGCATTTTATTTTGAGTTGAAATAATTTTATTGAGGTAAAATACCCACAAAGGGATGAGGTAGCTCAAGCTATTCTTACCCCGTTCAGTACAACGTGTTCATACATATATAAACTCAACACAAACAAAAAACATATTACCGAACATGCTGAGTGATAAACATACACATGTAGTTGCTAGACGTACACACATATACCTTTATGACTAGATATAGAGACAATTTGAAATAGGCACTCAGACAATTAGATGATCATTTGGTACACACCATGAATTCAGCCGCGTGTTTCTTGTCATCAGTTTTGACATGTGCATGAGTATATTTTATGTAGCTCGTACCCTCCTAATGGCGGTGCGGGAAGCGTAGTCTAATGACAGCCTCGGCAACTCCGAGGCTGCTAGAACACCCTAGTGTTCTTCAATAAAATAAAAACACTCATGTGTCGTGAACCAGTTGCAAATAATTTTAATTTACCTAAAAAAATTGTTTTCAAGTACATAGAAAATCAAGGAAACTGCATAAGGTCTTCTGGCCCATAGGAGGCAGCCACCATTTATATCCACCTATATTCATATTCACAATAAAATCACAATAACGTAATATAAATATGTATAAGTGTTTGGAGCCGGTGCGCGTCTGTGGTGTCCCGGGACGCTGGTTTAATCCCACTGTCCTGCTCCAAAAAGATTTTCTCATTCATACATATGTTTAGCCTACACTTGAAACAATCCGGTAAACCCACGTGTATTATATTACCCGATAATTTGTTCAATAACTCAACAACCCTGTTAAAAAAAATCTGTATTTATCCATTTCCTGAATCTAAAATTAACCGATTTATAGTCATTGTTTCTAGTTCTATTTTGTTGATATATTTAAAACTTTTTTTTATACCCTTTCATCCTTTACTGTATATACTTCACTTATGTCACCCTTTATTCTTCGTTTTTCTTGAGAATGTGCATAAGACCTTAACAAGTAACCTCATGAGCGTCAAATGAACACAAAAACTAAGACCTTTAAAATATTAGGTTAAGGTTGCAACAAAAACACGTGCAACAGGCCATAGCAGATGCACGCTTGCTTGCATTTCTTCCAGCTGTTAATTCGAGTTAATACCTTCAAACTTTCGTATTAGTGACAGTATAAAAAAAAGAACTCGTAAATTAATTGACACGAAACATGATTTCACGGAGGTATTCTTTGTCACGAAGCATGATGTGGCAGCAGTATACACAGCACCTGTTGCTGGCTGTTCGTGTGGCTCTGACACGCACTTTGTCATGCTTAGTAAATCATATCTTCAAATCATAACTCACAAATCCCCCTAGAAAGTATCAAGACAAATAAAGGGGGGTGGAGGGTATCTTCGACAAGCCGCCGGCTTCCCGTCCTCGTCGAGGCCATTAGAGTCAGTGGCCCTTATGTAAATATGGTAATGATAACAAAGCTTCGGGTTAGTTCAGATTGAGGTCATCAAAATTTCGGGTTAGTTCAGAATGAGGTCATCAAAGCCTATTAGTAATTGCAAAAGGAATTTATTGCTTCGGTACAGTTGATAGTGAAGACCACAACCTGTTGACAACAATGGAACGAAACAGCAAGATGAGAGTAGCCTTTAATTATAGACAACGTCTCGCTTGTATAAAGCCTTTATTAATTAAATGCAACAGGTGTAGCGTTATCTATAGTTAAAGCCTATCTTATCTTTCTTTTGAATTTCCTATTTAAATAGGAAGCGCCACACGATAAATTAATGTATTTATGTATGTCTCGCAGTAGTGAATAAGACTGTTCTTAGAAGCAGCAGCAGATGGCGAATAACTACAAAAGTTTTATTGTTATGCATTCTGAATTGTTTTTGTATGTACAGCGTTGGTTCACAGGACCTTGTGAGAGGAGAAGCAACACCGGTGAACAAGTTAACAGCACCTGAACCGGCTTGTGGTCTCTTATCATATGTTAATAAACATGATTATGAGTGAAGGGAAAGAGCGAGGTTGGTGTATGGAAAAGCAAAGCTATACTGTACTCGCCTAGTTGTGCTTGCGGGGGTTGAGCTTTGGCTCTTTCGTCCCGCCTCTCAACTGTCAATCAACTGGTGTACAGATTTCTGAGCCTATTGGGCTCTATCATATCTACATTTGAAACTGTGTATGGAGTCAGCCTCCACCACATCACTGCCTAATGCATTCCATCTGTTAACTACTCTTGACACTGAAAAAGTTCTTTCTAACGTCCCTGTAATTTGGGTACTAAGTTTCCACTTGGGTCCCCTTGTTAGTGTACCACCAGTGTGGTTTGTAGAGCTAGGGGGTAATGAGAGGTGTAAGGTGGATATTGCACCACTATTTTGCTATTGTCTTTAATAACCAAAATGGCACGTGACTAGCAGACCAAGCATAGTGGGCGTTCTACTCTATGTTTACATAGATTTCGTATGGAACAATTCAATTTCTTTCTTTATTATGCACCCCATACCCATCCCGTGAGCGGTGGTGTAAAGGATTACAGAGGCACATAATCGGTTCAGGAACTGAACCCTCTAGTTCGTTTAGCTAAGCAAATAACAATCTTTTGACGCTAGTTACAAAATTATTAATGTTATATATACATGTACACATACTCATACATACATGTACATATATATACGTATACATATATACATATACATACATATTTAATCACCCACACAAATACAATCAATAATCTTTTGTGTCACAAGTGATTCAACAAGAGGCTTACAACAGCGTATGGAACGCAGCGGACAAATACAGTTGGGCATCAGCGCTCTTTGAACATGGCTGCAACCTTTCCAGGATATTGAATGTTTATTTCTGTGGAATGAAATGTCATTAAATCCTAAAATTGCTTTTAACTGCTAAACGAAGAATATTTCAGTAATATATTTACTCGAGAAAATACAATGACCGAAGCTAATTCTCGAATGCGGTGGAAAAAATGTCCACTATAGCCGGCTTTTGAAACAAATTATGTATACATATTTTTTTTACTTAAAATTGCCAAAAAATCTTGCGTGTCATCTACCATGACAAATGCTTGAGTAAGGGGAAATATATTATATTATTAAGGTAATCTCTCTCGTCATCCACACAACTTGAAATTTCTCGTGTCATAATTTCGACGAGATTCTGGAACGTTGATCGTGTGCAAACCAACTTGAAGATATATTATGTCGCTTGATGGTTATAATCATAGATAATTCTGAAATTTACTGTCCTACTTCTCTTTTTTACTTCGTCCTGAAAATCCGAGGGATAAAATGTATCGTGCAGACATTTATATATATATATATATATATATATATATATATATATATATATATATATATATATATATATATATATATATATATATATATATAATATAGTGGTTTTAAAGGTTACAAAATGTACATAGGTTAATACAATGAGTGTTTAAAGGCTATGGATCTCTTGGAGCTCTTCCGCTTCTGGGAACCGAGGACGCAGCAGGAGTCTCCCCTCTGGATCGCCACACTGAGGCGCTGAAACAAGAAACTGGCAGCCCTTGGGTCTCTGGTGATGTCAACGAGCCTGGAACCCAATTCTTTGAAAAAAAATCCAGACGCTCCTACCTCAGGGGCCATGCGTCTCAGACGCTATGGGAACAAAGGTGTATTGACCTTCCAGTCGCCTGTATTTGAGTGATTTAGCTGTTTCCCTGTGGTTGGCCGACCCACCTACTTGATCAGCAGTCATCTCTCTCATCAGAGACATCTCTGTCTCTCAATACATCAGCAACACTGTCTACAACAACAACAACAACTGCTCGCACGTAAGGGCCTCACCCGGGAAGCACAATCAGACTGGGAATGATTTGACACAACCAAAACACGCACACAGCCACACCATACTGTAACTACACGTAGGTAATTGCACTTAGATAATTACAGGAGAGACTGGATGAACCCTTTTTATTGGTAGGGAACATTGTCCCCGGCCCTCATAGGAGCCCACGTCCCCATAGAAGTCGACGTCTTCCACAGGAGTCCACATGTCCTACAAGAGAGATAAAAATATCTTTCCTCTATGCTGCTCCCCTTCCTCTTACCCCCCATCCTTCACACTTTATTTTCTTCTCAGCATCTCCCCCTTCCCTCTTTACCTTCTTGCTGATGTTGTTTTAAACTCAGCTACTGGGAACAAAAAGTTGCAAGTAGCACGGGGTATATTGAGCCCGTAGTGGACTTACCTGGTTCAGGACCGGGGCTGTGTCCTTACCTTCCTACCCCTGAAGCTCCCTACCGTCTTACCTCCCCCGTCTACCTTCCCCAAGGCCTCCCTCTCTCCTTCTCAATCTTCCTACCTCCCACATCTTCCCACCCTCCCACACCCCTCACTCTCTGCCTTACCTCCCACACTATAGGACAATACATAATCAATCAGAGACTTGTGAAGTACACGGAGGAGGAAGGGAAGTATAACACCAGGCAGCATGGGTTTAGAAGCCGCAGAGGGGCCCATACAACTATAGCCCTGATCTACGAACATATAGCCAACGCAGTGTCGAAAAAAGATCAGTGTAATATAGTGCTTAGAGACGTTTCGAAAGCCAAAAGTGTGGCACACAGACCTAAAATATAAGAGATCTGAACTATGACTTCCTGAGAGATTTACTGCTACTTTCTGCAGCTTTATAGACAACAGAACTGCTAGGCTTAATATCGGCAGCTACTTGGGTGCCGACTAAACAAAGCCAAAGCAGCCTTAGGAAAACTGAGGAGATTCCGAAACCTCAGTACAAACATTCAGATACACATATATAAGGCTCTAGTTCGGCCGCATCTAGAGTATCCCCCAGTACCACTACACACCTTAAAGAAAACTAACATGCAGAAACTGCAAGCAGTGCAAAATAAGGCGCTAAGGAGAGCAGCAAAACACAGTTCACCATATGATCAGACAATCCAGGAGCTCCATGAACTCCTGAACATACAGCCACTGAACATCAGACTGCCCAAGCCATCAGGGTGTGGAACACCATCGAAATGTTAGAGGACCCAATGTTAGAAAGATTACTCCAAGATGAGACGCCCCACTCCCACAGCTGGTGGCCCAAGATGAGACGTCCTACTCCCACAGCTGGTGGCCCAAGATGAGACGTCCCACTCCCACAGCTGGTGGCCCAAGATGAGACGTCCCACTCCCACAGCTGGTGGCCCAAGATGAGACGTCCCACTCCCACAGCTGGTGGCCCAAGATGAGACGCCCCGCTCCCACAGCTGGTGGCCCAAGATGAGACGTCCCACTCCCACAGCTGGTGGCCCAAGATGAGACGCCCCGCTCCCACAGCTGGTGGCCCAAGATGAGACGTCCCACTCCCACAGCTGGTGGCCCAAGAGCCTCGAATTACTAGATGAAAACCCAGCCCCACAGTACATAATTCCCAGATGAAATATGACCAGAAATCCTTCCCCCAATAATTGGAAAAAATCGAGTATGTATGTGTATATTTATATATGTATATAAATATACATGTATGTATGTGTATGTATGAATAAATCAATAAATAATAATAATAAAATAAAGAGCCTTAAACAGAACAACATGTGTGGAAGCATCGGAGTGTGTACATATGAACACTACACAGTATTCATCTATAGACATCCACATATGGTGAAACACATGTGAAGAACCCCACACACACTCACAGCTCCCTGACAAGAGAGAGCCAGCTTAGCTTAGCTGCCAACACCCACACATCGTGTCAGCAAGGCGGACAGCCCGCCTGCTTTCATACCTCTCACTGTATTTCCCACTTCTATACTTCCCTTCACCTATGCCTCTCCCTCATCTTTATCCCCCCCCCCCCAAAAAAAAGGACAATAACGTGCGGACGATCAGTAAAATAGGGATTTCCTGCAAACTTTTGTTCGTCTCTGTGGGACACATGCAACGTCAGGTAGCGGTTATTATTGGGTAGATTATACAGAGAGAGAGAGAGAGAGAGAGAGAGAGAGAGAGAGAGAGAGAGAGAGAGAGAGAGAGAGAGAGAGAGAGAGAGAGAGAGAGAGAGAGAGAATGAGAGAATGAGAGAATGAGAGAGAATGAGAGAATGAGAATGTGTATTGTACCCATAAATAAATGAGAACATGTATGTGGACACAGATTACCAAACCCTGGCAAAGTTTCTACTTTTCATATTTACCTGAATTTACCCGAGGGCCGCTAAAACACTATAGTGGCTTCTACGAGGACAGGAAGTCGGTGGTTTGTCAAAGATACCCCCTATTTGTCTTGGGGACTTTTTCAATCGATTTTAAAGTTCAACAGAATTTTGTCATTTGCGGCTTCAGCGGGTAGGCGGTTCCATGAGGATGAAAAAGCATCTCTTGTTCTCAGTCCTACATTGTAGCTTGTTGAGCTTGAACCCGTTGCTCCTTGTTTGACCTTTCGAAGAAGAATTCTGTATCAACATTCTCCAAACTGTTCAGTATTGTAAAAGGTTCGATAAGATCAGCCCTGACATAACTCGCCTTTACGTACAAGTGCAGGCGATGAGTCACAATAACGTGGCTGAAGTATGTTGACCAGACCACACACTAGAAGTTGAAGGGACGACGACGTTTCGGTCCGTCCTGGACCATTCTCAAGTCGATTGTGAAGGGACGACGACCGAAACGTCGTCGTCCCTTCAACTTCTAGTGTGTGGTCTGGTCAACAATTTACGTACAAGTGTTTGGGAATTATCATCCAACTCGGTACTCTAATCTCACAAAGTTCTGTGTAAATATTTTGCTTTCCTCAGTTGACAGATAAATAAGTATTAGTGTAGAGGATGGAATGGTGCCCCTAAGACCTTGGATAAGGGAGGAAGGGATTATCAGGGGAAAGCGCCAAGCCATCACGACAATATAGCACTTGGAAGGGGGTCGGGATAAGGATTTGGGATGGGACGGAGGGAAAGGAATGGTGGCCAACCACATGTGGACGGTCGGGGATTGAATGCCGACCTAACATTCAATTACCTAACCTAGCCTAACTTAACCTATTTTAATCCATAGGTTTTAGATCTCACTGTGGCATGATGACCAGGATATATCAAGCGCTTATGGCAACACTAACGAAACCTCTACATCTTTAGTAGACCAAGACGGCTTTGTTTACATCTATTTAACAGTTTACGAGCTCCAAAACGCTTTAAGAGGTCGTCCACGACAATAAACTGTTTAATAAATACAAATTAAGCCGTCGTTATCGAGGAAAGATGAACAGGTTTCGTAAAAGAACACGTAAATACTTGGTGAATCTTGGCTCGGTCACCACTTGGGCCTGCAGGAGCCCAGCTGTCACAAAAACGCCAAACAACGCCATGAAGCAATCAATAAACAGCTTTTTCCATGTTGAATTGTTCCCAAAATGTGTGTGTGAGTTCATTTTCCAGCTAATTGCCTTTATCTTAATTGTTGTGTAATTTGGTTTACAGCTCCAGTCATTACTGAGTATCGTTTTATGTTTTCTTGCGCAACACACGTACGCTACTCACGCAACACGCAACACACATACACACACGCTACTCACGCAACACACATGCAACACACACACACAATACACACACGCAACACACACCGTCAGCTAATTAGAACCTGGAGTGGATTAGTAATGTTTTCGTCCATGAATGATGTTAGTGCAGGGAGCATCTGTTGCGCCTGCCTCTGTTGCATGTGGATCTGTTGCGTGTGCCTCTGTTGCGTGTGCCTCTGTTGCGCGTGCCTCTGTTGCGTGTGGCTCTGTTGCATGTGCCTCTGTTGCATGTGCCTCTTGTAACGGGGGGTGGGGGAAATAGCTCTATCTTGTCCATTATTCCACCCCCCAGTTATCTAACGAGGCCGGGGGAAACAGCTCTCTCTAGTCCGTTATCCCGTCCCCAGTTAGCTAACTATTCTAAAGCACCCTCCAGAGTTCCTAAGGCAGCCTCTCTCGTTCAACACCTTGTAAACCTAGGTATTTGACTACCTAGGTGCTACGACTACAAGGCGCCGTCACTTGATCAGTTACCCGAAACTCTAGAGAGAATTCTAGAATACATAATCACTGCCACCAACGTATAAGAGAAAACTAAAGGAAAGAAATGAATAGTGAAGTAATTAGTGAGGGTTTGGGGTGAGAGGGAGAGAGGTGGGAGGAGCGAGGAGGGTCATTAGTTGAAAGTGAGAGTTCAGAGAGGGGTGGAGGGAGAGGTGTAGATAGGTAGAAGGAGAAGAGTAGATAGTAGAAGTAGAAGAGTAGATAGTAGAAGACGAAATGCTGCCACCATCCATTCATGATCATTACATACAAGACAAGGAATGGAACTTGTCTGTATCACAAAATTCTCAAATGATGTTATCAAGAGATCATTATTAGTAGTTCCCATCTTTATCATGTACTCATTCCAAACATGTACTCATTTATATCATGAACCCAGTAACCACAGAGGCTTTCTCAAATCCTCAACTCAAAGCTCTAGGGAGCAAAGTTAAACACAATTTAAATAATAAATTCATAATTATATTTCACATGAAGTATCATAATTTAGCAATTCAATTAAAATGTTCCAGTTTAATATGCAAAGTGAGTCATCATCCAAGAATTCGAGAACCCTACAACTTGACTGCCCCTGATCATCACACAACATATGTAAACACGACCAAGTCACCTTAATGTTCACTCACCGAGTACTGAGTCTAAGTTGAATAGAGAGGGGGGGGGGGGGGGGGGGTCTGTAGCTTGACAGAGACTGTCTCGCCCCTGCCGGCCGACAACCTCCCTGGTAGGGACGTCTTCTCTCTCTCGTCTGCTGCTCTGTCTGTTAATGCTCCATGCTGGATAGCTCTCCGAGTTTATATTGGGGAACCTAGTAGCTAACTCCGCCCACAAGTAGATAGCCTCCGGCACTACCAAGCCACTCCTCAAACGTCGGCTTGTTTGAAGGCTACCAGACTACAATTAAGAGCTTAGCGGAAGCAAGGTGAAATTCTCATGATCTGACCTCAGGTCACTTGAGGTCATTAACGCTTTGAGGTGTGAGATCTCAGGCAGACAACTGGCGCCTTTCCAAATCCGTCTGTGACTCATATTCTATATATATTTTAAATAAACTAACCCAAACACTTTTACAGTGTTACATCTCCCCTTCTCCCCGAAATAAAGTTTTTGCAACACTGCTAAAGCAAGCTAGCTGTGTGCAACAACTTTATTAACGAAAAAAAAAAATACATCCTAGCTAAACAAATATACATCATCCTACTCTAAAAAATGAAATATGTAGACAGACGTCCATTGTCTCTGGCTGGGCGACGTCACTGCTTGGTCTTGTAGATAATCCTGTACCACATTTCTTCAACACAACTGCCTCCGTCGCTTCTCCGTCGTTAACGCACAACAACACTTGGTCAACCCGAAAGCCGTTACTACTTGAACTGAGCACAGGACCGTGGAATTCGGTTGTCCCAGCTGATCTGTAATTGGCCCTACGTCAGTCACCATGAGAGACGTATATTGGGGTTCTTCACAGCTATAGGGACTACAAGTTTCGAGACCTTCATATAGTTGCCAACAGTAGAAATCCCATCCTACTCTTCTTCCTCCCTGTTGCTCCAGCACGCCTCCTTCAGAGAGCTACTTCTGACAGCCACATCAAGTCCGCATGACACAGGAAGAATCACTCAACAGAGCAACATGCTTGTAGGAGGGGCGGCCAGTCAAGGCAAACGATCCTGTCTTGCAATTACGCTCCATGCAATAATGCTGACACCAGCAAGGGACACTAGGTATCGTGTCTCAGCTTGGCTTATCTTCTTCTTTCTTCTCTCTTCTTTCTTCTCTCTTCTTTCTTCTCTCTTCTTTCTTCTTTCTTCTCTCTTCCTCCTCCCATGGGTCTTTGACAAGCGACCTGGGGTCCATTGGGGGTCTGTCCGTCCTGGGGTCCATCCTGGGTAGACCGATGTTGGTGGGACAGACTGGAGTCGTTGTTGCTCCTCTTCCATCATTACTGGGTCGTCTGGGGTCGTCTGCAGAACGACCTGGGGTCCACTGGGGGTCCGTCCGTCTTGGGGTCCACTGGGGTCCGTCCGTCTTGGGGTCCACTGGGGTCCGTCCGTCTTGGGGTCCACTGGGTAGACCAATGTTGACCGACCGAGAGGGCTGCATCTTGGGGTCCCCTGGGGTGGTGGTGGTGGTGGTGGCCCTGACATCCAGGTAGGGGCTGGTCGTCGTGGTGGTGAGGAACAGCCGTGAGTGTGGTATAAGGCAGCCGTCTCCCTCTTCTGTATGTGCGTCTCTCCTCTCTTCTGGCTCCCACCTGTGAAATGAACAGAAAGGCGACAATACGTGTTCCCAAGATGTTTGTGTGACCCTGTCGTTTGTATAGGGTTACACAGTCCTATCATACCGCTCTCCTCCTGGCAACAACTACACTTCAATTGAGTCTGGCCCTAGCTTCGGTGCGGGGCGGACGTGTTGCATCGGCGCTCCAGCAGTTTGGTGTTGTTTGCCCGTTTCGGCCGGTTGGGGGCGGGTGTGTGTCTGCTCGCCTGTGCTGACGTGGCGTTACGATGGGGGTCCCTCTACCCCCAGTCGTCCGGGCTCAGTCTGTGGGACTAGAGTTCTCTGTGCGGGCTGGTTACCCGGAGATTGCCCTGGCTTGTGAACTGCTCTCTGTCCCTGTGTTTGCGATTTATGGGGTTGAGTTGGTAACGGCCCGTAGGGCCATTGTGAAGTTTGCAGAGGAGGCGGCGTATCGCGATTTTCTCCGGCGATACGAGGGGCGGACACTGCCCCTGCCGGATGGTGCGGGCACTGTCACCCTTTCGGATAGAAGTGGTGCACTTACTTACATCAGTGTGCATGGGGCTCCCTTGGAGTTTCCAGAGGCTCTGCTACGGCGGTATTTCGGGCGGTTTGGCGCAGTTGTTAGTGTGAGAGTGAACGTGGTGTCTTCTAGTCCTCTTAAGGGTGTGAGGTCTAACATTCGCACCCTGGGCATGAGACTCCGGGCGGATATTCCGTCCTCTGTGCGCCTTATGGGGTACAACGTTCGGGTGTTTTACGCCCGTCAGCCGCGGACGTGTTATCGTTGTGGTCTTTTGGGCCATCAGGCTGCTGACTGTTCTGCGCCTCCTGTTGCACCAGTGAACCTCTTCAGTGAGGAGGATTTCCCGCCCCTTCCTGTGGGGGATGATTCGGTGGGTATGGACGTCTCTTCGGCTGAGGAGGTGCCCTCTGTAGCAGCTGTTGCTCCGCCTGTTGCGCCCCCTGTTGTTGCCGCATCTCCTCCGGAGGTTGGGTCCTCGCCTAGTGCTCCAGCTGGTGTCCCTGAGCCTCTTCCGCCTGCCGTTTGCTCGGTCCCCTCGTCTTCCAGTTCTTCCTCTGCTGTGTCTGTCCCGGTCCCTGCACCCTCGCCGTCTGTCCCGGCTGTGCTGGGAGATGAGGTGGATCCGGAATTCCCTCCTGTGCCTGGCCTGGTGCCCCGTGTGGTTGAGGAGGCTGCCGTGCTGCGGCGTGCGTCGGTTCGCTCGGTTGGTGCTGCGCGGGTCGCTGAGTCTGCCTCCGGGTCTGATGATGTGCGGCCCGAGCCTAAGCGTTCCCGGCGTTCTTCTGTGTGGGCTGATGTTGGCGACTTCGACGAGTGTCGTCCTTCCGTTGACGGTGGCGTGGCTCCGGATGTGGTGCACACTACGGTGGTGGCGGAGGTACACTTGCCTGAGGATGCCGGTGCCGGCGTTTCGGCCTCAACCTCTGGTCCGGTGTCCGAGGGTCCTGCGTCGGATGGCTCCGGTTCTTCGTGGGCGGTGGTTCCCCCTGCTGTAGTTGGTGGTGAGCGGGGTGGTCTGGTGGTGATGTTGAGAAAGGATGCTCGCTCTGGATGTTCTGTGGCTCCTTCCTCGTTACCCGTTTCCTCGGCAGCGGTTTTGCCGCCTCTTCCGTTTCCTGCAGTCCCTTCCGTGTCTCCTGCGGAATCCGTGGAAGTGCTATCGTCTCAGCGTCCGACACCTGCTCCGATGACGAAGGCGTGGCAGGCTCGGCGTCCCTCGTCCGCTGCTCCGGTGTCATCTGCTTCCTCGAAGGGCGTGGTTGGCGCTCCCCGGCCTCGTTATGCGACTTGCGTCAGTGACCTTAGGCATTGGCCGATGCCGCCGGATATAGATGTTCCCGAGTTTATGATACCCGCTCGAGCGCGGGGGGTCGAAAACCCTACCGACCTTGAAGATCTAGTCTGGGAAGCTTACAAGGCGAAATATCCTCATGATCTTTTCCCGGAGAAGTACATTTCTCACGAGGTTCCTCGCAAGTGATTTCTATGTATTTTGTGTTGCCTGGTTGTGGGGTGTGTATGTGAGTGGGTGGGGTGGGTATTGTTTCCCGGTTCCTGCGTGCTCCGGTTTGTATTGTGGGTTTTCTTGTATGGCTCGTGGGGGGGGGGTGTGCGGTTCCTGTGCGTTTGTGTGTTCGGTTGTGGATGTCGTGTGCGCTTGCTTGTCATATTGTGTGCCCTTCAGGCTGTTGGGGTGTGCTCTTTATGTGTGCATTATGTGTTTGAGGTGTTAGCAGACTTGTTTTGTCTGTTTCTCGCCTCTATGCTTCCCTTATGTTTGTATTACGCTGTGTTTATATTTGTGTTATGTTTGTATATGCATTTTTTGTTTTGTGGTCAGCCCTTCTGGCAGGTCGTCTTCTTGATTTGTTCCTTTGTCATTGTTCATGTGTGTGCTTTGTTCTTTTGTTCTGTTATATTTGTTCTGTTTTTATTGTACATTATACGCATGCTTGCATGTAAAAATAAAAATAAAAAAAAAAAAAAACTACACTTCAATTTTTAATAATTCAATTAACTCTGAATGATATTGACTTGGTGGAACATAAAACAGTAACAGAGTAAAGTTAGAGAAGAGAGAATAAGGTCATCACTACTTTTAACTTGTCACAAAAAAAAATCAACACTAATAGACAAAACACTAGCCTAAACTTAACTGTACCGTTCCTAATCTTAAGTACATAATTAACCATTACTCCCACCCTTAACCTACAGCCACCTACGTGACCCAGAGTGTTTCCCTAGCTTCTCCGCCGGTAAACAACTCCCAAACTGTTGTCACCCCTGTGACCAGACTATCTAACGTCGAGCGTCCCCAACGTGAAGTCTACTGACACACTAGTCCACACTAGCATGCTGTACAATACCAGTACACCTCGGGTTATTGCGTTCAAATGGAGTAAAACAGTCGATCGCAATAATCTGAGCAGAACCACACTTAAACTACTTAAGAACTACACCTGCCACTCCCCACTGACCTGGAGACCAGCGGTGGCTGGGTGTCCCCGTGGGACATGCGAGGTCACCTGTCACACTCAGCTGACCTGCACTACCAACACCGCTAAGTTCCCAAATCGCCAAATCTTATTACTAACATAAATCACTACACACGCAAGTTCTGGTGAACATTCCCTGAACACCACAAAACTCACAAAATCACTAAACACAACACCAGAGAATCACTATCTCCTAACCTG
The DNA here is from genome assembly GCF_040958095.1 of Procambarus clarkii. NCBI lineage: Eukaryota > Metazoa > Arthropoda > Malacostraca > Decapoda > Cambaridae > Procambarus > Procambarus clarkii. The sequence goes on along the minus strand of NC_091237.1, from coordinate 15,477,554 downwards.
AAAAAAGTTCGCTAACTCGCGAATATTAAACACCTGTCAAGATCTCCCTGATAGCGCCTGAGCGGCAAAAAGACACGTGGGACTGAACAATGTTAAAAGAACACCAATACCTTAAACATTGTTCAACACCGCTGCCATCATTGTAACGGGGGGTGGGGGAAATAGCTCTATCTTGTCCATTATTCCACCCCCCAGTTATCTAACGAGGCCGGGGGAAACAGCTCTCTCTAGTCCGTTATCCCGTCCCCAGTTAGCTAACTATTCTAAAGCACCCTCCAGAGTTCCTAAGGCAGCCTCTCTCGTTCAACACCTTGTAAACCTAGGTATTTGACTACCTAGGTGCTACGACTACAAGGCGCCGTCACTTGATCAGTTACCCGAAACTCTAGAGAGAATTCTAGAATACATAATCACTGCCACCAACGTATAAGAGAAAACTAAAGGAAAGAAATGAATAGTGAAGTAATTAGTGAGGGTTTGGGGTGAGAGGGAGAGAGGTGGGAGGAGCGAGGAGGGTCATTAGTTGAAAGTGAGAGTTCAGAGAGGGGTGGAGGGAGAGGTGTAGATAGGTAGAAGGAGAAGAGTAGATAGTAGAAGTAGAAGAGTAGATAGTAGAAGACGAAATGCTGCCACCATCCATTCATGATCATTACATACAAGACAAGGAATGGAACTTGTCTGTATCACAAAATTCTCAAATGATGTTATCAAGAGATCATTATTAGTAGTTCCCATCTTTATCATGTACTCATTCCAAACATGTACTCATTTATATCATGAACCCAGTAACCACAGAGGCTTTCTCAAATCCTCAACTCAAAGCTCTAGGGAGCAAAGTTAAACACAATTTAAATAATAAATTCATAATTATATTTCACATGAAGTATCATAATTTAGCAATTCAATTAAAATGTTCCAGTTTAATATGCAAAGTGAGTCATCATCCAAGAATTCGAGAACCCTACAACTTGACTGCCCCTGATCATCACACAACATATGTAAACACGACCAAGTCACCTTAATGTTCACTCACCGAGTACTGAGTCTAAGTTGAATAGAGAGGGGGGGGGGGGGGGTCTGTAGCTTGACAGAGACTGTCTCGCCCCTGCCGGCCGACAACCTCCCTGGTAGGGACGTCTTCTCTCTCTCGTCTGCTGCTCTGTCTGTTAATGCTCCATGCTGGATAGCTCTCAGAGTTTATATTGGGGAACCTAGTAGCTAACTCCGCCCACAAGTAGATAGCCTCCGGCACTACCAAGCCACTCCTCAAACGTCGGCTTGTTTGAAGGCTACCAGACTACAATTAAGAGCTTAGCGGAAGCAAGGTGAAATTCTCATGATCTGACCTCAGGTCACTTGAGGTCATTAACGCTTTGAGGTGTGAGATCTCAGGCAGACAACTGGCGCCTTTCCAAATCCGTCTGTGACTCATATTCTATATATATTTTAAATAAACTAACCCAAACACTTTTACAGTGTTACACTCTGTTGCGCGAGCCTCTGTTGCGTGTGCCTGCTGTCTTCATGTAGCTTCCCTCATGACATTCACGCTACCACTGAATTTACGAGGCAATGTAAAACAGGTTCTAAGACGCAGTTGGTGATGGCGAAGCACATGGGTACATATATGGTTCGGTTTTCTTCGAGTGACTGGCATTCTACGCCATGTCTACTCCTACGTAATGTAGATGTCACTCTACCCTTACGACTCCCACTCTACGTGATATGTGCATTGTATGTGTTGCATATGTGGCGAGTGTTGTGTGTCTTATGCAGGAAATGTGTCAGTCCCCCCTCTAAGCTGCCTTGCAAGTGACAACTGCAATTGTTTACATCCACTCTACAGCTGTTTGCAGAAGGTAGCGGTCGGTTATATTACTTATAAATCAGCTGTGAAATGGAGTAATGTTCTTTCTGAATATTTCTCAATAAAATGAGGGGCAGACAAAGTACTGTTCCATTCATTCTAAAGTACGGAAAACAGTACTTTTTCAAAGTACTGTCTGAGTTAAAGTTTTCTGCTATGGTAAGTAGGACCCTTTATCTGCATAGAGTGTTTACACAGATTAAGTTTGACTCAGGGGATGACCAGAAATAAATATCTCTTTGATATCCCCTGAGTCAAACTTAATCTGTGTAAACACTCTATGCAGATAAAGGGTCCTACCTACCATAGCAGAAAACTTTAACTCAGACAGTACTTTGAAAAAGTACTGTTTTCCGTACTTTAGAGTGAATGGAACAGTACTTTGTCTGACCCTCATTTTAGTGAGAAATATTCAGAAAGAACATTACTCCATTTCACAGCTGATTTGCATGCTTGATAAGTAATATAACCGACCGCTACCTACTGCAAACAGCTGTAGAGTGGATGTAAACAATTGCAGTTGTCACTTGCAAGGCAGCTTAAAGGGGGGACTGATCTCACCATTACTCCCTCATGGCGTACCCTGAGTCACCCTGACGATCAACACCGCTCACATTTCCTGCATAAGACACAACACTCGCCACATATGCAACACACACAATGCACGTATCACGTAGAGTGGGAGTCGTAAGGGTAGAGTGACATCTACATTACATAGGAGTAGACATGGCGTAGAATGCCAGTCACTCGAAGAAGACCGAACCATATATGTACCCATGTGCTTCGCCATCACCAATTGCGTCTTAGAACCTGTTTTACATTGCCTCGTAAATTCAGTGGTAGCGTGAATGTCATGAGGGAAGCTACATGAAGACAGTAGGCACACGCAACAGAGGCACACGCAACAGAGGCACACGCAACAGAGCCACACGCAACAGAGGCACACGCAACAGAGGCACACGCAACAGAGGCACACGCAACAGAGCCACACGCAACAGAGGCACACGCAACAGAGGCACACGCAACAAAGCCACACGCAACAGAGCCACACGCAACAGAGGCACACGCAACAGAGCCACACGCAACAGAGGCACACGCAACAGAGGCACACGCAACACAGGCACACGCAACACAGGCACACTCAACCACCTGATTATGGGTTCTATTACATCTCTCAAGGAAGAGTTTCAGATCAGGATTTGCATCTAGGAACAAGGTTTTGCACATGTAAATGGCACAAGAGAATATGTGGAGTGAGTTTACGTTTAGCATGTTTAGGCATTTAAACAGGAGGTTGTGAACACACCAAAGTGTCATAATACACACCAAAGTGTCGTAATACACACCAAAGTGTCGTAATACACACCAAAGTGTGTATAACAACACTTACACACCGAAAAATAGAGTCGGGAGGCCGCTGACACAGAAGACGAAAGGTAAACAAACACACCCATGGAGTTACTCATGATACTTTGACTCATTCACCCATTTGGTTGCTTTTTGGAGCACCATCAAGAATAATGGGGGTTCTGCCCCCCTCCCCCCATTGGCTCATTCACTCATTCCTTCACAAGCTAAGCTCGGTGCTAAATAATTATACATTATCTACACCTGGTGTTTTTGAACGTTAACACTCACAAAAAACTTCATGTTTGAAACGGTTCGTGTGTTGTAAATCCAGATATAATGCTGCGAGCTGCAATGTGGCCTTGCAATGGATGTTTCCCATCATGCAATGTGTATATGGACCCTCCCCAGTCACTGAGTTGTCACCCAGACCCTGAGCACACACACCTGCTGTAATATTGCTCACACACCTGCTGTAACTTACCCCAACACATCTGCTATAACTTCCCCCTTACACACCTGATATAACTCCCCCCTTCTCCCCCATACACACACCATACGTGTGTATACAATTTTAACTATCGACCCAAGCGAAAAAAATAGCATTGGTTTATGGAAATTAAAATCACTACAGTATTGACGCTTTTTTTTGGAATTATTGAGTGTCGGCTCATGAGGCTATACGCGGATATAGCCTATAGATTCTGAGTTGCTGTTGTTTAAGATTTGCTACTTGGAACAAAAGGTTCCAAGTAGCACGGGCTATGGTGAGCCCGTGGCTTCTGACTAGACTCTGAGGCTTCTGACTAGATTCTGAGGCTTCTGGCTAGGCAAAATAGTTGTGTATTTTTCACGGAGTGGTAATGGAAGAGTTCTCAAATCTTCAAAGAAGAGTGAGTTATTATGTCCGGACTCGTTGCCATACAGTCTCAGGGGAAAAGACATGTCCACAACCGGAAGGTGTTATTCATTGGTTTCCCGTGTGGGCGGAGACGTTTGGGCACGTTTCTCTATCTCTTGATGCGTCTGTTCACTCTAACAGTAAATAGCGTCAGACAACTGCTGCGTTATTACGAATTATCTGTTAATAATTTCTGCTCATGGGGGACAAGAAGCCTGCACCTCAGCTCGTATGGAGGGCCTTGGGTCCCTTCAAGGTCGAACTCCATACTCCTCCCTCCATGGATGTAACACAATACCAGTTGCCTGACTCCCCCTCACCCCCGCTATCACTGCTCTATTTACCAACAATTTCCATTCCAATTACTGAAGTGATAATTGCCAAAGTTCACGGAATGGGGTGGTAGTGGACCCCATACCCATCCCGTGGATGGTAGTGGTGGTTGAGTTCAATAAACCCTTGAACTATATGTTTAACATTTCTCTAACCCTGTCCATGGAGGACAGAAGAAAATGTATATATGCTGGTTAGCATTGTAAATGTGTGGCCACGTCTGTGGTAGAAAATAATAATAATAATAAAAAAAACTGCCTATATGTGTAACTGCATCTTATGTGAAACTCTAAGTTTCATTTACATATTTCCGTTTCACTTCATGCCACTATGTATTTACCAGTTTCTTTCCAGTTTCAGAGGTTCGATCTGGCACAAGTGATTGAAGTGTCCCAGAATTTTCAGAATCTCATGAGTTGGCCCTGAGCCCTGCACGCTATAAGGGCATTTCACGCCGTTTAAGAGGATCAGACGCAACGGCAGAGGTCGCTTAGTGATGCTTATGCCATTATCGGCACTGAATGTCAAACTTCTAGGAGTTGGGTCCATTGTCCACAAGTTCAAGTTCAAGTATGTTTATTGAGACAAGAAACCTGTTCAAACACACGCGCTCAAGTTCAAACACGCACTTGTTTGTTCAAATCTGCGCTCGTCTGTTCAGACAAGCGCTATCTTTGATAAACACCCACACGCTCGTATCAAATAACGTAAATTATTATTTGTATCAAAGTGAAAGTGACGTTCAAATGAGAGAGAGAGAGAGAGAGAGAGAGAGAGAGAGAGAGAGAGAGAGAGAGAGAGAGAGAGAGAGAGAGAGAGAGAGAGAGAGAGAGAGAGAGAGAGAGAGAGAGAGACACCATCCCCTCCCAAAAAATACCCTTAAACAGGCCATAAAAACATATATACAAACAGCATGAGTGTCTATATGTGAATACAACACTGCATTTATCTAGACATACCCCCATATATGTTAAAATACGTATGAAGAACCTCACAAACTCTCGCAGCTCCTTGCATAAGAGAATAAACCTACTATTATAACTCCTACCTGAGTTTACCTGAGGGCCACTAGTGGCCTCGACGAGAACAGGAAGCCGGCGACTTATCAAAGGCCCCCCCCCCCAATTTGTCATGATAATTTTTTCCAGCCGGATTTTAAAATTTAGCAAATTTTTGAGTTGCGACTTCAGCGAGTAGGCGGTTCCATGGGATTATAACCCTGTGGGTGAAAAAGCATCTGCTGTTTTCTGTCCAGCATTGTGACTTGTTGAGCTTGAAACCATTAATCCTTGTTTGTGTTACATCTGACATTTTGAAGAAGTTGTCCGGATCAACAACCTCCAAACTGTTCAGTATTTTTAAGTTTCGATGAGATCCGCTCTGTAACTCATTCTACATTTCCCCTCATATCTTATTCTATATTTCCCCCTCATAACTCATTCTACATTTCCCATTTCTAAACTTTCCTTTAATCTGTATCTCTCCATTTTATTTACTCATTAAAAAGGACGTGTATGGTACTTTTTAGACTGTATAGGTTGAAGGGTAGGCTCGGGGAAATCCGTGAGGAATGATAACTGGTTTGGGAAGACATGTAGAATGATGGGTAGGCCGCGTAGGGTGTGAGACAGGCCGTGTAGGATGTGAGGTAGGCAGTGTAGAGTGAGAGGTAGGGTGAGAGGTAGGCCGTGTAGGGTGAGAGGCAGGCCGTATAAGAGTGAGAGTCAGGCCGTATAAGGTGAGAGGCAGGCCGTGTAGGATGTGAGGTAGGCAGTGTAGAGTGAGAGGTAGGCCGTGTAGGGTGAGAGGTAGGCCGTGTAGGGTGAGAGGCAGGCCGTATAAGAGTGAGAGGCAGGCCGTATAGGGTGAGAGGCAGGCCGTGTAGGGTGACAGGCAGGCCGTCTAGGGTGAGAGGCAGGCCGTGTAAGGGTGAGAGGTAGGCCTTGTAAGAGTGAGAGGTAGGCCGTGTAGGGTGAGAGGCAGGCCGTGTAAGGTGTAAAACAGGCCGTGTAGGGTGACTTATATAGGGTATATACTGTGGCATATATATTATATTATATAGGGTATTACCCTATATAATATTATATAAGGTATATAAGGTGTCGTCGATGCGTGCATCTGGCAACCGCGTGGGCGGAGCCTCCGGGGGCTTAGTTTCGTGAATTACATTCAGTTGACACTTGGCAGTCATGGAGGGAGGTGTTGTTGACAATGTTATTCTGCTTGCTGACTCGTACAAGGTAAAAGTGAGGCTTTTGGGGTTATTTCTTGGGGTTTCCTTGGAAGACGGTGGCCAGGAATGTCTGTATGGGGGAGCGGCTGGTGTTTATTAGTCTGCTGTAGGAAGGAGATGGCTACAAAATGGCTTAAATTTTTGAAATGTGTGAAGTGAACGGGACTACTCGGTACAGATCTGTGCGTGTCTGCTACGGTCTGTACGTGTCTGCTAGGATCTGTACGTGTCTGCTAGGATCTGTACGTGTCTGCTAGGATCTGTACGTGTCTGCTAGGATCTGTACGTGTCTGCTAGGATCTGTACGTGTCTGCTAGGATCTGTGCGTGTCTGCTAGGATCTGTACGTGTCTGCTACGATCTGTACGTGTCTGCTACGATCTGTACGTGTCTGCTACGATCTGTTCGTGTCTGCTACGGTCTGTACGTGTCTGCTAGGATCTGTACGTGTTTGCTACGATCTGTTCGTGTCTGCTACGATCTGTTCGTGTCTGCTACGATTTCTACGTGTCTGTACACGGTCTGTACGTGTCTGCTACGACCTCTACGTGTCTGCTAGGATCTGTACGTGTCTGCTACGATCTGTACGTGTCTGCTACGATCTGTACGTGTCTGCTACGATCTGTTCGTGTCTGCTACGATCTCTACGTGTCTGCTACGATCTGTTCGTGTCTGCTACGACCTCTACGTGTCTGCTACGATCTGTTCGGGTCTGCTACGACCTCTACGTGTCTGTACACGACCTGTACGTGTCTACCACAGTCATAGATGACACGGTCGGGAGCATTGCTCCATGTTTAGCAACATGCAGAGCCACGGACCAGTAGCCGGATGGGTGATCATGCGGACAGTCTTGCCCTTTGCAAGGGCATAAATGGTACCTGTATACCCCTGCCCAGGGTATATTTAGTACCTGGATACCATTGTTTGAAGCCTGTTGCGCTTATCAAGGTCTAGGGTATTATTATAAGACGCTTATCAAAGTGTTGGAACATACCCACCCAGTTACTGGCCAGACCCAGTGGTGCTCAACCTGACATAAGTGATCTGTCTATTATCCTCTACACCATAGTCTAATAGTGCCATAGATGAGGGTCCAAGAGTACAGTTGGCTTCTTTCTCGACTCACAATTGGGGATCCAGGGTTCGATCCCATGGCAGTACAGTAATAATTGAGCACATTGGTTTTCACATTGGTAAGCTCAGCAGGTACCCAGGAGTTAGGCAACTGTTGTGGGTTGTATTCTGGGGAAGGATTAGTAGATGTCCTTAGGAGGACCTTGATAAACTCAAATGCAGGCTTCCTATAATAATAATAATGATTTTTATTTGAGAGTTAGAAAGATAACTACAGTGAAAGTTAGTGGGTAGTACAAGTTACAGTGTGAGTTTGAAGCACAAGGTTTGAAGGATAAAATTAAGTACTTTTTGGTTTTACTTTTGAATGGCATGGGTTGGACAATTTTTTAACTGTCTAATCCCAGAAATTTGATCAAGCAATATAATTTCCCTCAATGTTAATGTAACTTGAATAACTTATTTCTAAAATTAGTTCTGTAGATTAAAAAGATAAACTACTGAAGTCTGCATCATGAATTACATCAACTATGCCTAGTATTATGGCTGTGGGAATTATCCCAACTTAATGTAATTAAATATACTGTAGTTCCCTCAAAAGCCTCACAGTAATTAACCACTAAATTATACTTCTCCTCCCAAGTGTTCTTTGACATGATATGGTTGATTATAATTTTACCTAAGGCTAAAGGTGTTGCATAGCAGATGATAATTCATCGATATATGAATGATGTGTGCATCATTCAGTCAGCAATGTTAAATGAAGTTGGCTCTAAGTAGTAGATAGATAGGTTCATTGTCAAGTTCACCCATTGTTAGTGGGACATTGATAGGGCTAAGAGACTTCCTGTTCTCTACATTAGTAGATAATACCGTACTATTTCACTGCCAAGGCAATAATCCTAGAAGCTAATGACAGTGGTGAGGCAGTCAGACCTCACTACCACAGAAAGCCTCGCTAAGTGTAGCCTCTCCTAACCCAATTTAATAGTGTAGGAGTCCCATAAATAAATCTAAGATGTTCTACAGTACTACCTTTGTACTGGTATACACATCGTACTGTATTTACATATGATCTGTCATGTTTTAATACGATATAATGAATCTAAATTTTATTTTATAATAAGGTATAAATTTGAATGCAGATACAGTATAAGAAATGTCATTGTGGATGCTTTACAGGGACGAATTTATGGTTGAAAGGTAGTGTACTAGGAGCTGGAGCTCAGTTCCTTAAGAGACATTGAGTACATTAGTTTCATTCAGTCATTTAGTTGTACTGTTTGTTACTGTTTTTTAGAGTAAGGTCATTTTTGTTTCAGAGTTCTCACCACTGTCTTTACCCTCCTGGTACCACATCGGTGTACTCGTATTTTGAGTCGCGTGGAGGCAGGTATGTTAAACATATCTTTATTGTCTTGAGAAAGGGTTTCTGTGTCATTTTGTTAATTTAACTAAAAATCTGGGAAAGCTATATGGGCAATTTGATTAGTGGATGTAGCCATACTGTATTATTAAGAGCTGAATGTTTCTAGATAATCTCCTCTTGCTTCATGAAATTTTATAAATTTTAGTTGCTAATACTGTACAGTTCAGTAAAAAAATTTACTTCTACCTTATTTATTTTCCTACATTGATTTGCATATTCTCATTGATATATGTTTAACCTTTTCTCTTTTACATTCTAGTTAGAGAAAGAAATGCACTTCTCATTGTTATTATTCATTATAGAACAGAAAATGGTAAATGAGCCTTGAGCAAGAAGATGAAAGCATTTGCATATCAAATATACTGTTGCATTTTTCATGCTTGTAAGTCTATTTCATTATTTCTTAAATATTAGTATACATGTTTTTCATATGTAAAAATTTTAAAGTACAGTACTGTAATTTTTTTTTTTTTACGGGAATGGATTGAGAACGACTACATAATTAGTACTGAACTATTATCTTCTCTATCCATGGTTAGTTTAGGTTAAGATTTGGTTAGGTTAGGTTTCATTACATTTGGTTACATTAATACCGTGTATTATTGACAGTAATATGAAATATGGAATTCAAAACTATTTCAGTGTACCAGAGAATTCCATTTGCAGAAAGCAAATTATTTAAATAAGACTTTTCCAGCATATACTTTTTATATTTTAAATCAATGATTTATGATACAATAAAGTTATAACTAGAGAATAATCTCTGTTGAGGACAAAGGTTCACTTGCCAGTTTACATGTATTACTGGAACCATAATATGCTTTTCATGCCATCACAAATCTCTAGATAACTATCCAGCTGGTTTGAGGGGAAAGGGGTGAGATTTCTCATGGTAATGGATTTGCTCTGAAGATGGGCTCGCATATACTGTATGCAAAAATAATTTCGTTTTTATATATAGAATTGATAATTTGTATGGAAAATGTAGGGAAAAGTTGAAATAAACTGAATATCTACATTGTAGCCTGTTTGATGCACTGAACATGTACTGTGTGTGGCAGACCACATCACCCTGTCTGTCAATGTCAGAATTCGCAATCTCTTTAGCAGTCCCTGTGGCGCAGTGGTAAAACACTCGCCTTGGCTCTTCGAGAGTGCTTTGGCCTGGGTTTGTATCCTGGCTGGAGAGGATTGACCGGGTACCAGTCCTTAACTATAGCCTCTGTTCCCCCAGCAGTGAATGGGTACCTGGTTGTTAAAAGATTTGGTGAGTCGAATTCTGGAGAAAATTAGGATTAAGGACCTGCCAAAAATGCTGTGTGCTAGTGGATTTATAAGAATATAAGAACTCTTGTATATACTGTATATATAAATAAAATAAAATAAAAATTCCACAGGAGACTGCCTGAGCCAGACGCTATCACTGACCTTGGATTCTATATGATCGTTTTTACATTGCTGTCTGTATGAATGAGTGTATGTATTTATCAATAAGTACATAACAGCTTCTACCCTATATCAACATACCCAGGGTTTGAGCCCTGGAGAGGCCACTCCAGACTGACAACCAGGGCACAACTCCATAGTCTCCTGAGACTGATGGATGCCTACTACTACTACTGTACTACATAGCAGAGGAAACTGCATGAGACCTATTGGTCCATACGAGGTAGCTCCTATTTAATTTCATGGGATATAAATAGGAGCTGCCTTGTAGCTCATACTAGGCAGCCTCTATTTATATCCTCCCAAACTCATTAATATATGGGGTCTATTGGCCATACAAGATAGCTTATATTTATTACTATGGATATAAAATAGGAGCTGTCTCATATGGACCACTTGGTCTGCAGTTCCTTTATCATGTTCAAATGATGATTGGTACCTATATTACCATAGCATCATTGGTGTAAAACCCAGAGAATAATACAGTAGTTTAAATCAACATGCCCCCCATGATTCAACGTATGCGTTAAGAGTTAATGCATCACAAGTTCATTCTTTTTGTGTATACCATTATTCCCTAGTGCAGCCAAAGGACTTATTGGGTTAGTTTAAGTTTCCACTAGCAAACAAATCGTGTCGACAGGCAGTATTGCCTAGATGCGAAACAATATCATGATTTGCCCTATCCAAGTGGGCTTGTGTTTTTTGAACCAAGTGCTCCTGTAAGGTTGTTAGCTTAGTGGTACATTATCCAGTATCTAGTCAATACAATACCTTATATACAGTACTGTACATGTATCTTGAATACTAATGCAGTACAATGGAAACCTACAAATTGACAATATAGCAAAATGCTTTTATCAAATGTAGATGTATGTTCCCCCTGACAATTTAAAGATGGAAAGGTACTGTAACTGTAACTTTATTAATAATATTTTCAGACCAATTTCAATATATGAGTACTTTATTACAATGTTTTAACATAAGGCTTATTTCTGTATAATTTATCTCTTGGCCTTCTCATGTCCTCTTGAGAAGACCTATCTCTTTTTCTGACCCTTATTTAAACAGTACAGGTATTGAAATTAATAATAAAACTTGTTTTCGAAACTACAGTAAGCAAATTTTTCACTCGCACTAATTTGATGTTCTTAGTACAAAATCCATATCAACTATATCAACTACAGGAATGTGTTATTTTTGTTTGCCTACTGCATTATTGTCACACTTTATTGCAGTCATTCTTCATGACTTGATCAGTGTGTTGTCATAAGTTATGTACTATATGTCCAGATTTGTCTTAATTTGATTAATGTATATTTCTCTTTAGCTTTGATTTAAATTTTGCATAAACTGTACAGTGCTTTTATTCGTATTCTTAAAATTTTCAATCCAGCATGTGTGTGTGTGTGTGTCTGTGTGTGTAGCATTAAGGATTTTTGTTATGCAGATATCATGCCTGATTTCTATAATTCGTTCCTCTCAGGTTTCCTTACACTGTTTTCTTTGGTCTACAATACATTCTTAAACGATGGCTGCAAGGTCCAGTATTAACAAAGGAAAATATTCAGGAAGCTAAAGAACTCTTTGCTGCTCACTTCAAAAATGACAATGTATTCAATGAAGAGGGCTGGAACTACATCCTAGAAGTGAGTAACAATGAACCTGTTACAATCTGAAATTTGTTGTGCTCATTTGAAGAAGTTTTTCTTATACAGTATTTGTAGCTGTACTTGCAAGAGACTGATAAGGTGGCACTAATATTTTAGCGTCTTTATTTAAGAAATAAAGCGGCTTGATTTGGCATGTATGTAAATTATTACCGATAGGAAAGGACTTGTCTATTCGAAGAGCTTAGCTGAGGCTTGGCTGCCGTGGTAGCTAACTGATAAATCAGATTGTTGATTCTAGCAACACATCAGTCAGCATGGCTATCACAATCTAGCTTATTAAGCACATTTTACTGAATTTTATTACACTCTTTCCTGAGCTATTATTGAACACCAGTATTATTTCTTATACTGTACTGTGCTTGTGTTACGTGATTGCTACGTGAAATTATCCCTTAAAATATAATGTCAAAGTATATAAGTACTATTTGTAATTATTACAGTAAAATAATACTGTAGTAGTTGTAAAAAGAGTGAAGCCTAAAAAGTTAAAGAACATCATACAAAAATAAACAATCTGTAGGATATCAGCTGGGCTGTATCCATCCAACATATAAACATAAATCATGCCAACCCACCTTGCACCTGCTCAGTAACCACTAACTTCATTCCAACCTCACACCCCTACCCACATTACACTTAGTCAGATCCCAGTGACTTAATCCAACCTTCACACTAACCCACAGATCAATTTGGCATGACTTTCTTCCTGCAACTTGCACTTACTCGGCACCTTCACTTGTCATATACCTATAGTCACAGACGTCTGTCAAGTATTCTGACAAATGCCAAACATCCCAAACCTGCAATTCCCTACCTGTTGAACACCTAAGTAACTATCTGCTAATCCGGCATCCTAAATCAACTCATTTATACCCTATGATCTACCCCACATGTATTATATCTAACTGCATGCTCATTCACCTTATTCACACTGCATGTTTAATACTGATAGTCTATTAGGTGTTTGTGAAAATATATATTGCATGATTGTGAGTTTTATTCAATTCACTTGATGATTTAATGGTGGGGACTCCTAACCCTTATAATTTTCACAGTAACTTGTTTGTCGAGGCTACCACTTTATAAAATATACAGTAGCTTGTCTTATAGTAGTAGTAGCTTTTACAGCTACCACTTGTCAATATACAGTAGTTATATATTCAAATAGGTTTGCAAGAAATGTTTACTTTAGTGGTTATAATTAAAGTTGTCTCTGCTATAATTGTTGAATGCCAGACCATTAAGATTATTAAGGGTTTATGTAATATTGCAGCTTACTTGATTACAATGATACCAGGGAGATATTGTGATTAAGAAACATTATTTGTTTATGATTTATGAGGAGTCATTCTTCAGGTGTTATGCTGACAAAGTAATCCCTACAATCTTCTAAATTAAATGGATATAACTTTGTAGGAGTAAAAGTTGACCTAGTGAGTCAAATGCAATCGTTCGCCACTCAGTATTTGTGTAGTCATTGCTATATATACATAGTACATATCTAGATCAGTAATAATTTGATAGCATGTGGATTATCATAATTTGTATGTAATTATTGACAATTAACTTTCATAAATGTTATGATGGGGGGAAAAAAAAGAAAATTCGAGTTCCTTTACAGCTGCTTTGCATGTCTCATGTTGCATGACCTAATGTGATGAATGAAAAGTTGGGGTGAGGGTGTGCATGTCATCCTTTGTTTGGAGGGGGTAGCATATGGCACCGATGAATGAGGTGGAGAAGATCTATGGCTGGTGTTCTGACATAAATTAAGTGTTTTGATGAGCATTATCAGTCCTCAAGGTATGTGTTCACTCAGGATTTCAGGTGCAGGGCTTTTATTCTGTGCTTCACCGAGCTTTTTCAGTACTGTACCATCATGCATTAGTGGTCTGGCTTTTTAATTTCACTTGAATTTATTTCATGGAATAATGTAGTCTCTTCATTGTATTTGTATCAGGCTGCTTTGAAAATTAAAGGGCAGTTCTTCATAAAAATGACTTGCAGCATTGTTAAGAGGACTTTCTGTAGATTTTCAAGGCAAATGACAGATATTGTGTTAGTAATTTTCTTGTGACCTTTTTTTTTTTTTTTTTAGGTTGCATTGTTTGCTAGTTGCTTGTCATGAAGGTAATTTGACTGTTATGACAATTTATTTTAGATTGAAGATGTGATTACCTGTTGAAATGTTTAAATTAATATAAAGTCGGTATTATACGGTATTATGCTATGACAATAGCATCATGCGTGGCTGGTTAGATATTAATCAGCATTGAGGTCTTTTATGTGAGCATGAAAAAATTGCAGTCTTGTGAAGGCAGTTTTTAGTAATTAGGATCATCCTTGTCTAGACGCTGAGAATCAGGTGGGGTTTCGCGTCGTAGATCCTGTGATAACTGATTGTTGTGGGATGTCTTGGTGTTTAAAGTGCACTGACTGGCCTTTTTGTTTCATAGGATTAATTTTGGTTTCATTGCTCATCCAGGATTGTGGTTATGAAATACATTGTGCGTGTTGTGTGACTAGAAAATATTGTAATGGCTGATGAGACAAGATTCATCTTTATTAACGTTATAGTTTTATTATAATGAGGAAAGATAAGTGTTCCTTTATATGGCCTTCAGGAAGGATAAAGGTTTAAAGCATCAATGCTCATTTTGCCAAACTGACTATTTACTCAAAAAGATTCATATTGCCTTTATATTTGATCACTTTCTGTGGCTGGTGGCCACATGTACAGGGGGATCATTATTTATTTTTACTTTGTAGATGATTTTTATTTTATTAGATAATGAAAACAGTTTTCTTAGTTTTTATATCTTGAATAACCCTATCCAGATCTATTCTCACCCTACCTCCTGATGCCCTTGTTGCCCTTGTTCCTGATGCCTCACTGCCCTTGTTCCTGATGCCTCACTGCCCTTGTTCCTGATGCCTCACTGCCCTTGTTCCTGATGCCTCACTGCCCTTGTTCCTGATGCCTCACTGCCCTTGTTCCTGATGCCTCACTGCCCTTGTTCCTGATGCCTCACTGCCCTTGTTCCTGATGCCTCACTGCCCTTGTTCCTGATGCCTCACTGCCCTTGTTCCTGATGCCTCACTGCCCTTGTTCCTGATGCCTCACTGCCCTTGTTCCCGATGCCTCACTGCCCTTGTTCCCGATGCCTCACTGCCCTTGTTCCCGATGCCTCACTGCCCTTGTTCCCGATGCCTCACTGCCCTTGTTCCCGATGCCTCACTGCCCTTGTTCCCGATGCCTCACTGCTCTTGTTCCCGATGCCTCACTGCCCTTGTTCCTGATGCCTCACTGCCCTTCCTCCCGACTCCTCGTATCCTTTCTACCATCTCCTCGTGCCCTTTCTACCGTCTCCTCGTGCCCTTCCTACCTGTCTTCTCAATGTCATGACTCCTGACCCACCCACACCTCTCTTCCCATTTCTTCCTTACTCTGCTCCCTCTTTTTCCTGTCATTTGGTTTTAATTATAACCTTTATTTTGAAAAAAATATGGGGTACAGTTCATATATATACAGTATATATAGCAGCTGTTAATATAAATATTGGAATGTGTCTAGGTGGAATAAACTTTTGCCCCCTCCTTCTGTGTACAGTAGTTACTGGTTGAATATTGTTGATGACAAACAGATCAATACTGGGTGCTGAACCTTTCCCGCCACAGGTAGCGTGTGGTGATAGTGTACAGCTCACATGATTGATTAGCGTAACACCTTCACTGCAGGCGAGCGAGTGCTTTGAACTTGGCGTTTTCATTTTTGTTTTTCCTTGAGAAGTGATAGAAGATTGTGTGACCAGGAGGAGTTTGTGTGGAATTATATTCCATGCACAATAGATTATTTTTATTTAATAAAATATTTCAATTAAAATTTTATCATCATGGTACAGGTTTAAGCAACTACATTTTAATTTTACTTTGATTTTGTAAAGCTTTCTTATATATATAGAAGGAAATGAACTTGTGGTTTTGATAAGTGTTATTATGAAGTCATTTATGTGATAGTTGTTCTCATTGATCTTATTACTTAATTTTATGTAGACTATTGTTAATTATTAGCATTTTTATATTTAAATTGTGTTCTCTTGAAGTCCCAGTTTTCTTAATTTAAATTTTTTAATAATTGAATTTAAGTGTATCATGAATTTGTATTCTGATTATGTAGCAAGCATTATATTTACAGTACAGTACTCACATTTGGTTATACTGGTATGTTATATATTTTAGAATTAAATTTTTTCAGTCAGCACAATAAGCAGCAGGAAAATTATCTCGTCAATTTCCTCTCCAGCTTTAAGTAAAACTGGTTTTTAATAAAAATACTGTAATAAGAAGTCGTGTTGTTGGGGGACATTAAGCCTGTACCTAGGGATATTGAGGTCACCCATTCGGCCAACTACTGACCCTCCCCAGGATGCAACCCACAATAGATTGTGTAACTCCCGGTTACCCATTTAACTGCTAGGTGAACAGAGACATCAGGTTAAGGGAAAAATGCCCAATCATTTCTATCCTACCCAGGATTGAACCCAGGTTGCTCAGTTGTAAGCTGAGGATGTAGACCTACTATGCTACAGGATCCATTAATGTACAATAATTAAATTTACAGGAATTTACCTAAGAGCCACTATTTCTGGTGGCTTTAACAGGGACAGGAAGCTGGTGGATTGTCAAAGGTCCCCCACATTAATCTTACATTAGTTTAGCAGTTAACGAGAGAATAAAATCACCCTCCCCCCCTTCCCCCACCATAAACTGTCTAGCCTTTAGTGGTGTGGACATGCTGGTAATAACTATTGATTAGTGGGTGTGGCTCAGTTCCTCGGGCTTTTTGTAGTGTGAGGCTTGGAATTTGTGGTGCTTTATACCGAGTAAATAATGATGGAGTGTGGTTCATGTTCTTAGTTATGATCTTTCTCGTAATTAGCTAAAAGTAACAATGAATTTTAGTTTTCCATTTCTTTAAGATATTTCTTGATTTTACATCAGGCCTATGGTACATCACTACCTGTATAGAAAAAAAGGCATTTTTAATTAAATAGAATTTTAATATCTATCTATGGCATCAATCATTCATTAGCATTATTAAATGATACAATAGACTCTTTTAAAGTGCAGCAGTAAAATATTTTTCATATTTTGGCCTGTAGATTTTTTAGTGCATGTAAAAATATCTACTCATTAGGCTTGGATATCTCAATAACCTGAGACCAGTGGTAATGATATGTATTTTGATTCGTAGGGCCTTTGACAAACTACAGTGGAACCTCAGTTGACTAATGCCCCCTCTTTATGAATTTTTCAATTTACGAGCTCAATTTCTTTGTAAAATTCGACTTGGTGTACGAGTTTTGCCTCACTCGGCGTGTTTGTTGATACACGTATGGGTCGACTGAGTGTGTGGCTCCTGGTGGCACTGGCGAGGCACGCTTCAGTTTACCAGGGTCTCCTGCCTAATGACGATCGTGCTTGAATTCTTTGTGAAGAATTTAATTGTTTTGTGCTTTTTTGGTTTCTGAACATAAAAGTAATTTTTATACAGTATCTCATGCCATGGGACCCAAGAAAGTCAGTAGTAAAGTTCAACATAAGAAAATAATTGTGAGGAAGACAATAGAAGAAAAATAAGAGATCATTCATAGGGAATGAATGTGATGTCTCACTACAGAAAAGTGTTAAAACGTAGGGGAAAAACAAGTGTCCTTAGACGGATTCTTAGTAAGACAAGCAAGCAGTGAGCCATAACCAGGTCCTAGTGTTATGCCAGCAAAATGTAGGAGAGAGTACCCCAGAAATGTCATCATTGCCTGATGTTATAATGGAAGGGGACTCCCCTTGCAAACACTAACACCTCTTCTCCTCCCCACCCCCCTTCACCGTCCAGCAGCACCACACGCTTGCTCGACCCATACAAGTATTCAACATGACAAGTCGTATTCCAATGCAAACGCCATACACCAATTCAAATTTTACGAGGCATTTGATGTTGTATACCAAAAAAATTGTTATTTAGGGCAGTCGTAAACCAAGTTACCACTGTACTTGTATGCAATTGTCTATTTTTAAGTTACAAATTTTCAATCTTTTACTACATACAGTACTAGTACTGTATATCAAAGAGCACTATATTCAGAGTATTTGTATATTTACATTGTGAAAAAAAAATATGTATACCATCTTTATAATGGAAGTACAATACATATACTGTACTATGAATAATTGATATGCATGTTAGTTACTGTACACTGCATTTGAGTTAGGCTTAACGACATTGGTGGCATTATTTTAAATCTTGGCATTACAATTTTTGCAGTTGTATTTCTACCCCTTTCTTTAGGTCTGTGACTGCTTTAATAGAGATATAATTGAAAAGTACAGTATGTTGAACACCCTATATTTAGAGAGTTTATGAATTCTGCGTTGCTTTCTCAGCGACATGGTGGAAGGCTACCAATACGTGTGTGTGCTGTACCCGAGGGAACAGTCGTCCCCACAAAAAATGTTCTCTTTACTGTTGAAAGCACGGACCCAATGGTACCTTGGGTCACTAACTTCTTCGAGGTAAGTGAACCATCACCATTCTGTTATTACAAATTTCTTGTGTACTGTTGAAGAAATAGAACAGTAAAACTTTATACTGTATATGGAATAATTTCTTTAGCACTGGCCTTTGTTGTTACTTTTCTGTCATTAATCATACTGTATAATATCTCTTTGAAAATTAATTTATTCCATCTAGCTCCTTTCTTAACCAGCTTCCCAGATAGTGTGAATATGTTAATTCTTTATCATTGCATTTGAAGTTTTCCCTTTATATCACAGAAGTAAATACCTTTCCTGAACCTTGTTCAGTTTTAGGTATGACTTTAACTTGTATATGCAAATTAGGTGTCGCACTATAATTCCTTATTGTTCATATAGATCTTGCAACCCATCCTCCGAATTGACAGTACGATTTAATACTAAGTGTAATAAGTACACTTTCTTACTGTCATAAGCAGTGCATAATTGCACTTATGGGGCTGTTACATTGACCCAACTCCCTCCCCCGATTTAATTTTTCTCGTTTTCTGTTAAGACACTCAGAATTTTAGGATGACGGTATCAACTTCAATTAGCAATACACAAGTTTTAAATATCAGGAATTTCGTTTTCAGATTTATTAAATAATATAGATTTTATACAAAATTTTAAAATATCCTGAGTTACTTTACAATTTATTGATATATTTTAGTTTTGTTTTATTAGTTTAATAAAACTGTAATATCAATATAGCTATAGGTTAAGTACTAATTGTAATTAAGAAGTAATAAAATTATTATCTTCAAAAACTAAGACGGTTAGGTGAGGTTGTGGTTTTCTATTCAGTTTTTCGGGTAAACTCAAATATTCACAATATATTTGACAGTACGATTTAATACTGAGTGAAAATAAGTACAATTCCTAACTGCTACGAATAGTACATAATTGCACTTATTTGCCTCCTTACATTTACCACCCCATTTTTGGAGGACGGGCTGAGATCTTGTTCCTTTTAGCTGAAATTTGGGAGCTTTGTTCTTTCAATTGGAATAATGTTCTGTAAACTGTCAGTAATTCAGATTCCAGTAACCTGAATCCACTTGTAATCAGCATGAATTCACGTTCAAGTTTGTGACCTTTTAACCTGAATAAGGATTCAGATTACTGAGAATTTGCTGAATGAAAACCCAAATAAATTATAGTTTTTCGTTTCTGGACACTCCCAGTAAAAACTTCACCTAACTTGAATGTCTTGCTAATTCGAATAGGGATGGGCTGCATTTAATTTGCATTATTGAGCATAGACAGTATTTATATAATTTAATTAAGACAGGCAATAAAGCATTTTCTACAGTATGTGGCAAAAAGCTGAGGTAGTATGCGGTTTTTGTGAGGAAAAGGTTATATTACTGCCAGCTGGTGGTACATTGATTCCATTGCTTACTGAGGTGCTGTGTCTATGGGTACTGAGGTCTGCTGTTGAGGACCACCTCATAGCTATTGTACCAAGTGCATTTATGCCTGCTAGCATTCTATTGCTCTTGAAGCTATGAATGATGATTGCTTCCACAATCTCTGGTTCAAGCTCATTCAACTTGTTTATCTCTTGCTTCCAACAAGTATTTCCTTAAATTGCTTTGGCTTATCTGTGTTTCCAACTTCCACCTCTGCACACACAAATCACAGTAGCATGATGCATCAAATGAACCCTTGTGGATTTGTTCCACCTCTGGCCCTCCTAGTTCTGTTTTCCCCCTCCCCTTAAAATGACTGTTTCTATTCACTTTGTCTATTTTCCTTAGTATTTTACATGTAATATCACCTCTTGTCCCACTCTCTTCCAGTGCATTTAGCTTTAGTTCACATTTTTATTGCTCATTTCTCTCATTTCTACTTAATGGTAAATCTTTAGACCTTTAGCTCTGATATATTGGCTATTTCCTTAAATATTACTAATAACAGTTTTGCGTTTAAATAATTTTACTACAATTTCATTACAGACACTATTGGTTCAAGTATGGTACCCCACGACAGTTGCAACAAATTCTCGGATTCAAAAGCAAATAATTCATCGGTACCTGGAGGATACACATGACAACTTGGATCCCCTTCCATTTGCAGTAAGAAATCTACTTCATGGGTGATGTTTTAACTGATAGGAGAAAAATTAAACATTCTTAATTCACCTCATTACTTCTGGAAGTTCAATAACAGATCATTTATTAGATGTATAAATCATACTTTGTCTCAGGAGGGTATCTTTAGATATGAGGAATGCAGATTGAGCCAAGACTCACAAATCATAATACAGAAGGATCTTATAGTACTGTACAGATGTCTTTATCCTCGCCTCACAATTGAAGATCCAGAGTTCAATCCCCTGGTGGAACAGAAATGGTTCAGCACATTTTCTAATTCGTCTGTTCACCTAGCAATAAATAGATACATAGGTACCAAGGAGTTAGGCAACTGTTTGTGGGTTGGATCCTGGGGAAGGTTTATAGTAGACATACAGGGACCTCAATAAGCCTATGTACGGGCTACCTGTCCCCACCAACAGGAATTATAATAAATCTTTTCATTTTTCAGCTGCATGATTTTGGATACCGAGGAGCATCATCTGTAGAAAGTGCTGCCATTGGTGGGGCATCCCATCTAGTAAACTTTAAGGTGAGTAGCTGGACAGTGATAATTGATAGCATCATCTATATAACACAGTAAGGCAAGCCTCGCCTAACACATGTGAGACGATTCACAAAATATGTTTGAGAGTCAAATCAAATACTCTGCAAACAAAAATATTTTCTCATTAATTGCCATGTTGAAAACTGAGAGAGATTCCAGAGCCAAAATTTTCCATGTGTACAACTATTTAAATTCTAGAGAATGTTCACTTATAATTCTAAAGTAAAGTACTAAATATTTGATATGGTGTGAGAATTTGTGGCAGAATACTGTACTACATCAGTAGAATATATGTTGGCTCATATTCACCATGCCTCCCTTCCTAATGGACCCAAATTTCTTAAAAATACAGGCAGGCAGGCAATCAGGTAAGCCATGCAACCAATGCAACCTGGATTGTTGACTGACTCTTCATTAGATGAATCTTGTGGTTTCGACACTAGCCACATGTGGATGGTGTTAGATAGCTTGAAGAATTAGTAGGTCAAGCACTTAATGATTAGGGAAAATAAAATTGATATGCTTGACTGTAAAGTTTTGATTCCTATGGTGACATGTCATCACCTCATGGATCCTATGATTTACCAACTTCTGCATTCAGGGTTAATATCCTTCAGAGCATATATGGCTAATAATCAGCAAAGTCTTTCATAGTAAGAGGTGGACCAGGTATCTCAGGAGTTTCATTGTTACTCTCTTTTGCAATATCAATCTGGCTGGGTATCCTTAAAGGTTAGTCACTACTTAAAGAGCTTAGACCACCTTTGTTGTCAAATCTTCTACACCGGAAGTGCATATACCTTCCCTTGATTGATTATGGTTGATGAGGAAAGGGGGTGGGGGTAGGCCGCAGGAAAGTACATTTATACAAAGTTTTATGTACAAGATTCCTTCTAAGGTTCATATGGTGGGCAACCAGACTCGTTCATTATCGTCTTGAAGATCCTTCTACTGGGGGGCTAACCAAACTTGAGACTACCCCCAAGGTGTAGCAGGAGAAATGGCCCTACCATAGATGTAGGAAGTTGGCTGGTAATTCCATGATTGGGATAATACCTATTGTGTATGAAAGTTGTACATAATAGGTATTACTTTATTGTTAAAAAAATGGATAGAAAGTCATTGAACTAAATATCTTAAGTTAATTGGCCTCTTCTATCAGTTTGAGTGATGGCCAAAATTAACCATTGAAAGTGATTGCATCCGCCTTGTTGAGACTTCTACCATTGAGGAGGGTTTTAAAACCTGCCTAATGTTGTATGAACCAGGAATTTGAAGACAATCCCAAGGGCGTGCCAACAGGTAGTGAAGGTTTACTTTGAAAGATTCCTGGAGGATGGAAATCATTCATGATGCCCTATCTCTGTGACCTTCAGTTGCCTTAACTTGCCCAAGTTCATAGACACTAATGGTCTTCTTGTTATGGTGACAGGGTTATTTTAACCAACAAACCAGTCAGTCAGTCGGGATGCTTTGATGTATACAGTATTTAGTCCTTCTTGTTTTCTTTGTTTCCTTGTACTTTTCTCCATTTGATTGTGCTTTCCAAGTTTGTCACAATGTTTCCACACATTCTTGTCTCGTAGCACACACAAGAAGTGGTGGCTACTCATGTATGCATGTCGCACTAGTATGTTAAACTCACGTTTAAACTTGTTAAAGTATTTCTTCTGGGGACCTTAAGACATAGAGATGGATAAAATATCTTAGGAAGACTTTACACAGGTTCAGCCTTCTTTTTAGCAAGTGCAATTACATGAAGGAATAAGATATCCAAGGTTTTGATAAAATAGAATAACATTTCTGGAAAACAGCTTAAATGTTAAATAGGCCTTTTACTCAGAAGCAGGCCCATTGGCCGATACTAGAAAGGTTCCATTTAAAGCAATGCCCCACTTGCCCATACACCTGTCCAGTCCATTCTGGAAACCTGTTAAGTTGTTTGTGTTAATACTTTATTATTAACTGGTAGCTCATTACACTCATCCACCACCCTATTCCATAACCATTACTTCCTGTATCCCTCATGAAACTAAATTTCCCCAGCCTGCACACATTATTTTAGGTTCTGACCTGTCCAGATAGTTTTAGAATATTTATGCTTTAAACCACTTGAAAACCTTGATATTCTCCTCTTTTGTTCTTTATCTCTACATCAACCACAGATTATGACTTGTTTTCGTAGCAAAGGTCCCTAATACTTGGTATTGACCTTGTTGTCTTTTTCTGTATTTTTATCAAGACAGTCGATGTCCAGTCTGTAGTATGACAACCAGAACTGTACAGTATATAGCCCAAGAGTCTTGTGGCATAATGGTCAGTGCGTTAGCTCATAACTGGTAGGTTCTGGGTGTGATTCCCAACATGATAATACTGTTAAGCACATATCCTTACACCTCATGCACCTGTTCACTTAGCAGTGAATAGATACCTGGGACCAGATTCACGAAGCAGTTACGTAAGCACTTACGAACGTGTACATCTTTCCTCAATCTTTGACGGCTTTGGTTACATTTATTAAACAGTTTACAAGCATGAAAACTTCCCAATCAACTGTTCTTATTGTTATAAACAGCCTCCTGGTGCTTCAGAGCTCATTAACTGTTAAATAATTGTAAACAAAGCCGCCAAAGATTGAGGAAAGATGTACAGGTTCGTAAGTGCTTGTGTAACTGCTTCGTGACTCTGGACCCTGGGAGTTAAGCAACTGTGAGTTGCATCCTGGGAAAGGACCGTCATTAGCCTGTTGGGACCTTGATAAACTTAACAGGGTTGCTGTCCTAAATATTGGAAAACCATATACTGTACCTGAAGAATAATATTTGTATTTCCAGTGATGTTGATTCCCATAAATCCCAGCATCCTTTTTGTTTTATTTTGTGAATTGATGCATTGCTGTCTTGTTCTCAGATTGCTGCTATCCATGACTTCCAAGTCCCGTAATTTAATCTACACATAATTGTATCGGACAACAATAAATTCAATGAATGCCACAATTATAAATTTAATAATAGAAGAGGTTGAATTTTAAATGTCACGTGTTGATGTTGTTAGATTTTAAATGTCTCATGTTAACGTTGATTGAATTTCTCATGTTAACGTTGATTGAATTTTAAATGTCTTGTGTTGATGTTGATTGACCCATTTCAAATCTAAGTTTTTTCATCCTTTGCACTTCATTTTATAATCATATGGTTTGAGTAGACAAGGGAATTAATTGATCAGTACTTGGTTGAACTCAGCATGTGAAATCATGAAAATCATTTAACATTTACTGTGACGATTTTAATGTGTAAAAGATTTAATGGTGACAACAAGGAATTCAATATTGTTGAACCACCACCATGATTAGCAATTGGTGTTTACTTCAGCTGCTGTAATGACAACAAATTTGCTTCCTTTCACACTAAAAGTAAATTGGGGAAATTATTTGATTTGAATTGGCAGTAAATTTTTGTTTTGCATTTCTCTTAAGGTATCAATTTCTTGAATTGCAGGGATCAGACACTGTTGCTGCGCTGTCTTTATTACGCAAGTACTACAATTCGCCTATTGCGGCTTTCTCCATCCCAGCATCTGAACATTCCACAATCACCACCTGGGGGCGGGGCGGCGAGGCGAATGCTTTTCGGAACATAATGGAGTCTTACCCAGATGGTGTGAAGTAAACCTCAAAAATGTGTATAGACACCCTTCACCAATTTCATGCTAGGCTGGAACAGCTTTGTGTTCAAATTGTGACTAAGGTGCTGGATCTGAAAGAGTTGCATGAGTGGCTCTAATGCTGAGAATCGGCTGCTGTACAAAGTTTTAACCTGCCAGTGATTCCGAGGAGCAATGTCCCCACGGCTTGGTCTCTGTCCAGGCCTCCTGGTTCGTGGTCTGGTCAATCAGGCTGTTTGATGCGGTGGCTTGCAGCCTGATGTATGTAAAATGTTACAGCCTGGTTGATCATGTATCCTTTCAATGTGTTTTATCAGGTTCTCTTTTTGAACACTGAAAGGTCAGCTAGTCATGCTCCATACATGTAGAGGGAGAGTGTTGAAAAGTCTTGGGCCTTTGATGTTGATCAAGTTCTCTCTTGGCATTCCAGTTGCACCTCAGCTTTTCTGTGGGACTATTTTTTTTTACATCCTGCTATGCCTTCTGGTCTTGTGTTATTTATGCATTCAGTTTTGGAACCAGCTATGTTAATATTTTCCAAGTTTAAATTATTGTGCATCTCTCCCACTTGTGCTCTAGGGAATTCAGATTAAACACTTTTAAGGAGTCCCTATAATTTAGATGGTTTTTTGAGTGGATTCTAGCAGTAAAAGATATTTGCATGCTCTCTAGGTCTGCAATTTCTCCAGCTTTGATTGAAGTGGGCTGTTAGTATGTAATAATATTCCATTCATTCTAGAGAGCATTTGGTGGTAATATTTTCTATTCATAAAAGATAAAAATTAACAAAGCCCCAAATATACTCTAAATATATAAATTTTTATCACTACAGTACTGTAGTTAAAAGTGCTTCAATTTATTGAGTATAATGTTGACATTGTCCCGTAACTTTGAATTTATGCTCGAGTGCTATTTGAGATTCTTCTACAAATTGTGTACTTAGACAATAGAAATGTTCTGTTAGTTGTACTGGTATTAAATATGCAAGATGGCAGTATTCAAAATAATACTCATTTGCTAGTGCTGTTGATGTTGTATTTAGGAACTATTAATTAACTTGAATGGAAGTCATTGTTTGAATAACTATATTAAGTACCTGTAAAGCTAATACTTGATTCAATTTATTCAATACTGTACATGAGAGATGTGAAAGTACAGTATTCGGGTGTATAATTATGGTCTGTCTCATTAGGCGTGGTAGCTTGTGTGAGTGACTCGTATGACATCTGGAACTGCTGCGAAAAGATCTGGGGAGAGGAACTGAGAGACCTGGTGATCAAGAGAGGCAAGAGCGGAGGAGCCTTGTGTATCCGGCCAGACAGTGGTGACCCCGCAAGTGTGGTACTCAAGGTATATTATACATTTTATTTTTGCACCACAGTATTTACTAATACAGTAAAGTGTTTGTATGCCTTGCTCACAGGATACGAAAAGAATGAAGTGAATATGGTCGCATAATTCTAATATGTAATCCTAGATGATTGTAGGATATTATTTGCTTAAGAATTGTTGTAAAATGAATTCCAGCATTTTATATCTTAAACCAAAGGGGAAATAATACTTTATATTTGACAATACGACTCGCTAATTTATTCCTTTCTAACTTATGGTATCTGTGCATCGGGTTCTACCACTGCAAACTACCTCAAGCCCATCATCATCCAGCAAAAATCAGCTATCAGAACTATAACAAATTCTATCTTCAGATAACACACTGTTTAAATTTCTAGCATGCTAAACATACTCTCACTCCATAAGTTCTCATGTGCTATTTACATGAATAAAATCTAGTTCCTAATTTTTAATCATGTCTTGAAACTTCATAGATGATGATGACCCATGAGCATCACATCAGAAATAAGCCTCTTTGATATTTCCAATGTCAGGCTAAATCTATGCAAATATGTCAAGCAAATAAAATGACCCAAAATATGGAATTCCCTAATGAATTAAACATATTTCCAGTCTATACTCTATTCAGAAGTAGAACAATGAAGTGCCAGTACGTAATTTCATCTTCATAGTATCCCATCCCACCTTGTGCTACTAATTCAGTATCTTGTGCTACCCACTTACCCAGTATATTATAATGTAGGAATACAACTGCATCAGTAGAATTTATTGTAATCACTTTATGCTAAGGTAGCTATTATGGGAATTCAAATTCTGTTACAGTATACCTATCAATGTACTTGTTAGCTTAAGGGCCTTGTCTGAAATGCTATGCATGCTAGTGGCTTTGCAAAAGTGTACCAATTAATTACCAACAAATGTATTTTTAAAAACCCATTGTAATTTCTTGTACTGTATATACAAATAAATAATAAATAATTTTTCCCTAGTTTAGTAAAAAGTTGTATGCAAAATAACAGTACAGTGGAATTCTTATCTGGATACCCCATTTTTCTGAATTCAAAGATTATCTAGATAGTATAGAAATTTCTGGTTCTCCACCTCCATTAACCAATTACTGGGGTTAGAGCCAATAATAGGAGAATGTTTGACAAGCCACCAGCTTCCTTGAGCCCCGTTGTAGCCATTAGAGATGGTGGCCATCAGATAAATATTGGTAAATATATCCATGGAGTCTGGGGCCAGATTCACGAAAGCACTTACGAACCTTTACATCTTTTCTCAATCTTTGGCGGCTTTGTTTCCAATTATTAAACAGTTAATGAGCGCCGAAGCACCAGCAGGCTGTTCATAACAATAACAACAGTTAAATGGGACATTTTCATGCTCGTAAACTGTTTAATAAATGTAACCAAAGCCATCAAAGATTGAGGAAAGATGTAAATGTTCGTAAGTGCTTTTGTGAATCTGGCCCCTGGTCACGATTTGGTGGTGAAGAGCATTTTCTTCATATACCAAATAATAAGGATTTAATTGGTTTCTTTCATGTGCATTCCTGTTTAAACACTATTACCGTTCAGCTATTTTTAGCACATGTCTTGTTAAAATAAATTTAAAATGACTTTATTCGATTATTCGGCTTTTTAGTTATCTGTATGCTTGGATGTCCCAATTAGGCTGGATAATCCTCCACACTGTACTGTGTATTTTGACCAGATGATGTGTTATGGCTACTGGTATTATGACAACAGTGCATGCATCTTGCTTATTACTGTACTTCCCTTTCAGGCTCTTCCTTAACATGCTAAAGTATAAATGATTTTAGTAGAAAATCTATTATTAATTAACCCCTGCACTGCACACCAGTTTTGGGAAAAAACTTCATAGTGCAATTGTTAAGGACATATTTTGTTGTTTTTATAAATGGTAAGGTAAATTTAATGACAAAATGTTTTCAAGCTCAGCTATTTTCATTTCAAGACACAGAGTGCTGAAAAATTAAATAACATTAAAATATAGCCTAAGTAAAAAAAAAAATGCACAACTCTCAAAAGGACATTTGTTGTTTGGCGCAGTGCAGTGGTTAATTGGAAGTTTATACATTTGCTTTGATCATATATTTTATAACCACTTTTTCAGTGTTTAAAAATTCTTGGCAAGGCATATGGAACAATTGAAAATTCCAAAGGCTTTAAACTTCTTCCTCCATATGTGAGAGTGATTCAAGGTGATGGTATATCATACAGAACTATAGGTGAGTAATGAGTAGTTCTGTACAAAAAAATCATATATCTCTTGCTAGTATTAACCAGAATCCTAGACTGATTAGTTAATTTTCTGAAATATGTAAGGCCTTATAGTGTACGCCATTTTTGCACATTCTGTCTTTATCTCTGATGCCGAAACCTTGCTGCTTTTGGGAGCCTTACATTAAAGGGGTATTGACAACATAAAAATATCCAGGCATCCCCTATCTACACATCAAATACCTTTAAGACATAAGACTATGCCTAATGTAATCGTACATTTTGACTTTGTGAAGATGATTGCCTTTCTCTCTTTTAACACTGGAATTATACTCTTGTGCATCTTGCAAACTTGCAGCCAGTTTTTCTCTATGGTTATTTAAACTGTCATTGAGCAATTCACTGCACTAACTACTATCTCATCTTGGACCTTCTCTACCCAATCTACATCTTTGGCTTTCCCTCCCATCCTGCATCTGTGGCCTTCTTAGTCATTCAGCATCTGTGGCCTTCTTAGTCATTCAGCATCTGTGGCCTTCTTAGTCATTCAGCATCTGTGGCCTTCTTGGTCATTCAGCATCTGTGGCCTTCTTAGTCATTCAGCATCTGTGGCCTTCTTGGTCATTCAGCATCTGTGGCCTTCTTAGTCATTCAGCATCTGTGGCCTTCTTGGTCATTCAGCATCTGTGGCCTTCTTGGTCATTCAGCATCTGTGGCCTTCTTGGTCATTCAGCATCTGTGGCCTTCTTGGTCATTCAGCATCTGTGGCCTTCTTGGTCATTCAGCATCTGTGGCCTTCTTGGTCATTCAGCATCTGTGGCCTTCTTGGTCATTCAGCATCTGTGGCCTTCTCGGTCATTCAGCATCTGTGGCCTTCTTGGTCATTCAGCATCTGTGGCCTTCTTGGTCATTCAGCATCTGTGGCCTTCTTGGTCATTCAGCATCTGTGGCCTTCTTGGTCATTCAGCAGCTGTGGCCTTCTTGGTCATTCAGCAGCTGTGGCCTTCTCGGTCATTCAGCAGCTGTGGCCTTCTCGGTCATTCAGCATCTGTGGCTTTCTCGGTCATTCAGCATCTGTGGCCTTCTCGGTCATTCAGCATCTGTGGCTTTCTCGGTCATTCAGCATCTGTGGCCTTCTCGGTCATTCAGCATCTGTGGCCTTCTCGGTCATTCAGCATCTGTGGCTTTCTCGGTCATTCAGCATCTGTGGCTTTCTCGTTCATTCAGCATCTGTGGCTTTCTCGGTCATTCAGTATCTGTGGCCCTCTCGGCCATCCTACACCCCCTCCATACACTTATCCATCTGCTAAGTGTTCACAATTGTTTATACTGTTTTCTTTACATTAATTTGTTAAACTCCTCGGCTTCTATTTTAGATTTAGATAACTCATTCCAGCTCAACGTATCACTCAGGTCAGGCCCGAGAGTATACTGTCACTCGAGCCTTGTCTCACACTCATGGTAACATTTATAATGGACAAATTTGTAACTTTCATAATACTTCCTATGGATTCTATCACCTTCCTTTCTCTTGCAGTTCTTCCTCCTTAGTTTTCTGTTAATGTTCTGTGTGTCAAATTTAATTGTATTTAATGCAGAATTTGCTCCTAGAATTCTAGCTTCATTTGTATGATTAATTTTGTCATATTTTGAAGTAGATAATATATGATACATATAGACTGTGTTTGCATCAAAATAAATTAATTCCATACATTCATTCATACATACATTATCATTATTTCATTACAGTAGTAATGCATATACATGTCAATCTTCTTCTATATTGAATGGTTATTTACTGGCCTTTTTATAAATGGTCCATAGTCAAATGTATAGTGGTATTTATAGTACATATAGTACATATATACTAAATATATAGTATTTAAAATTTGTAATCTGCTTCAGGAGCCATTTTGGAGAATTTAAAGATACACGGGTGGTCTGCTGCGAATGTTGTCTTCGGCAGTGGTGGAGCTCTAATCCAGAAGGTACTGTGCTCAAAATCCTTATACTGTTGATTAGAGAAATTCTTAAATATGTGAAGAAATACCATATACAGTACAATATTTTCTAAATTTTTCTATAATGCAGAGCAGTTAGTTGTGAAGGGGAAGTTTTTCATAGCATTGCATTGGGTGTCATATTTGTTGTCAACTGCTAATTTTATAGGTCTCTTGCTACTTCACAGCCAGATAACTTGCAGTAACTGAGCCAAACATGCTGGCGCCAGTATTGTAAGGCACGGGATTGAAAGCTGTACCCTAGAGTACAGGTATAACTAATAATGCTCTGCGCGTGTGCACAACTGCCTATTGTACTGGTGGGGATTCCAAATGAAAGAGTTCCAGATTGGTTTTTCCACATTTAACACTGCTGTTTCTATGTGTGTGTACTGAGTTACACCCTTCACAAGGGTCTATCTTACAGTATAAATGCATATTACATGGTGGACCTACATCTTGGCTGAAGGTCTTTTCATATTACTTGCTTACTTGAATACTGCACACACACTAACCAAATGTAGTACTTTAAACTCTGGTAAAATTTATTCAATTGTAATTTACCCCTTTTGCATTCTTTTATCATATCTCAGGATGCATTTTTCTTGAGAACTTCACATCTTTAAAAGGGTTGCCTTGTGTAAAATAGTTTCCAGGCATTTGCAAGTATCCTTCAGTGATATTCTTTCAAATGAATTGTAAAGCATTTGATAAATGTATGGCAAGAAAGATGCATGTCTTAACAAGTATAAGCAAAAATAAAAGGGAATGAAATGAAAGATAAGAAAAGCTCACTACAAGAAAAAAAAAAAATTTAAGCATGAAATATTTTCACACAATAGGGGCATTAAGAAAATGTAGCCGAGACCAACATGTGTTAGTGCATGGTGAGTGTTGTCAAAAGGTAGGGAGGGGGGGGGGGCATTAATGGGCGACAGGAGATTCCTTTGCTAGAAGCAAGAGACCCCTTTGTGAGACGCAAAATGAATTCCCTGACAAATGAGTGATCTTTACAACCAAGTGTGATCACACAGTACTCATAATACAGCAACTTTTCCTATTCATCGTGTTTTGGGGATTTTTGTTCTTCTCTTATTTCACAAGAATATTGTGGAATAGACAACCACCCTGTGTTTTCCCCAACACCTTTGATCTTTATTCTTTCAAGGATAGTCTGTTGAATCTTCTTGACCTAACAAATTCCATTTCTAAAGATGCTGTACTTTGAGTTACTATGTTTTCTGTGGGGAGCCCCATCGGCTCCCTGAAGCTATCCAAACTGACATGTCAGTTTGGATAGCTTCAGGAAGCCTTCGGGGCTCACTCAGAAAATGGCGTTTCATTACATTCTACGCTGTTTTTTTTTTGCCTTTGCATTAACCTATTCTGAACAGTCACATTAATTAGAGCTTATAAATGAACAGTATACGAAGTCTAAAAAATATTGCAGGTTGATCGTGACACCCAAAAATGTGCCTACAAGTGCAGTTATGCCATAATTAATGGTGAAGGAGTGGAAGTGTACAAGGAGCCGATCACTGACCTCGGTAAGACGAGCAAGAAAGGGAAGCTGGCGCTACACCAGGTGAATGGAACGTACAAGACTCTTGAGGGTGGAAGAGGTGACCCAAAAATGGTGAGACATTCTTTATCAATGAGCCCGGCATTGGCTCATAATTTGCGTGTTTTTTCATTCATTTATTATCTTACTTTCCACATCATGGGGGTGGAGAGGCCTGGAGAAAATAGGGAAATGATATTAGAAAATACTAGTATGTTTAAAGTTGTCAAAAAATATATATTTTTTTTAGTGGGAAGAAATGTGTGTAAGTTGGATTTCAAACCCAACTTTCCCAACCATATAATGCAGGGGATGTAAGGCTGATTGCACAACATTGTTGTGTGGGGTGGGGGTAGGGGTTGTTACATTTTTATGTTAATTTTGGTTTTAAAATTGCTTATACATATACTGTACAGTACTACAGAAAATTTCTTGTGGTACTTCAGGTTATCCTTTTCCAAATTATATTTCATCTTTGTCTTATCCTTAGTTACATTTATTAGTTTTTACGACGTAATAGGTGTATTCCTTGGTTCATTTTTTTATTTTGGTGTTATAATTGATGTCTCCTTCAAACTATAACACATTATTTATCAATAATCATCATCACAGTACATCTAATGTTATCAGTCCTTATGCTGATGATTCTGCAGCCCTCTTGAGTCTTAGTCTAATTGTCTTGTATCTGAACTAGCCTCTCAAAATGTAAATGTCGGGCACACCCTTAATTTGTCAGTGACTGTCAAGATTTCCTCCTAAAATTGGGTTATTTTCTTTGGATTCAGAGGATATTTCCCTTTAGATGTTGATTAATCTCATTTCCCCCTGTTCTAGAGTATTGATCTCACATCTGAAGTAGTTCTCCTGTGTCGTTTTGTGGACCTAACTACCACCTCGTATATTCCCCTACACCTTTATTCTGTTATAATCATACAACAATATGATATTTGTCCCTCTCAATGGGTTACACACTGTTTAGTAGGAACTTTTGCATTGATAATTACCAATTTTAAGAAAAAATGCTAATGTTCAATATTAGATACTTGAGGTTTGAAGAACCTTAAGTATCTAATATAGAACACTCTTGGCCATTAATAGGTTCTTCACCTATTATCAGGATAGTCTATATACTGTGTCTTTCACCTGTCTGTATAAATAGATAATTTAAATTAACAAGTTTAAATAACAATTAGTTAACTGTACAAAATAACTAAAACAATTGTGCAAGTAAATTTGTTTCCATATTTTATTCTGCAAGTGAATCATAGTTCTTAAATCTAGAATTCTCAATCTTTAGGATCTATGTACGACGTTGTCTCTCCTGCGATCATATATGCCAGGTAGAATTGCTGCTGAAGGCACCTAGTGCTTAGTGCCAATTGCTTTCTTCCAAAAGGTTAATTAAGCAAAGCTGGGAAGCTGGTTCATGCTCACTGCATGCTGAGCACCACTGACTCAGGCAGATTATTGAAAATACGAAACCAAACAATATTTATAAACACACACACCAAAGAATTTTATACAGTATTGGCATGAATCCATTGTGCAAAGAAACTTTAAATGGATAAACAAGCCGCTTTATTTTAATCTGGTTTTCTGGCTTCCCTCTGACATAAAGACAGGAAAGAATGAGATACGGCTTAGTTACATACTGTATTGTGGTTCTGGTGCTGCCACCTGGTGGAGGAAAGGGTAGATGGCTGAACGAGCCAATGAGTTATTTCTTAGTGCTCCTTGGCAAGTACAACGAGCGTCACCCTGCCTGCTTGCACAATTGCTTTCCCATAGACATCTCAATCTTCATTTTAAGGGCAATGAAGTGAGGTAGTTCAGAAAGATATTGTTTTTAGTAAGTGTGCCCACATGATACAAGAGACATTTAAAGATTGATAAAGATTGGAGTAAATAATATAAAAAATAGTAGTTTTGGAAGTAAGTTTTTGAAGTTTGGTACTAGTTTTTGAAGAGAGGGGTAGCACTATATTAAGGAAGCATCAGTACAGTACAGAGATGTATTTATTAATTTATTTATTTATATATGTACAAGAAGGTACATTGGGATTGTGAGGATACATAGCATAGTAATTACATTCTTGTAAAGCCACTAGTACGCGCAGCGTTTCGGGCGCGTGATATACAAGTTTTTGTTGAGTATTGACTGTCATTCACTCCCTTTACATATCTTTATGATGGCCAGTCATTCTTCCCTTGAATCCTTTCACATTATTTTTTTGTATATATTCGAGTAGCTTTTGTTCTGCTCTATTTTCAAGGACTATTTTATTTATATATACAAGAGTTCTTACATTCTTGTACAGCCACTAGCATGCATAGCATTTCAGGCAAGTCCTTAATCCTATGTTTCCCAGAATGTGACCCACCAATACAATTAAATTATTAATTAAGATACAATATGGCAATAGTAGTAGGTAATTGTAGATGCATTAATTGGATATAAAATGAATCCAGAACGTATGTTTCCCCGCATCTGATAACATTATTCCTTATGCTGATGAAACAGGCATCGTGCGTCTGCGAGGTGATTCAGGAGTTCATCACTAAGGAACCATACTACTGCCCATATCTAAAACAGAGAAGGCCTCATTGTGTTCCACCCTTGAAACTGTCCCCTTGCCCGTCTTTCTGTGAGGTGCAAACTCAGAGAGACGATTTAATTTATTCAGATTTGTCCTGTCCTTATGTATCTAAGTGTCCCTCCGCATTATATAAACCTAACTCCAAAGAAAATAAAAAGCTCATACAGGGGAGCAAGAGGAGGTTGCAAAACGCACCATTTGTGTCATCCTTATCGAGTCAGTCACCCTCGTGTACCTTGCATTGTAATAATGTTTTAATTTCTCAAACTGTTCCATTAAAGATAAATCATGAATGTTTAGATACACAAGGCTCACAATCTCCTGTTGACTCTTGTTCTACTTCCCTTTGCACACAATCCTTTTTTGATTTTGTTCCCGTCAAGCCCTTCTCATCCTCACCTTTCGACATAGATGCAGTCTTCTCCCAACACAGTGGCAAGGTGGGCTCCTCGAAAAATATTGCCTTGATATACCACTAGTAAATCTTCTAGAGCATTAAATGCTTAAAACGATTTCTAGCCATTGCTTTCACTGTTTACTGTTTTAGTGGGTGTGTGTGTGCAGATTTTATTTAAAGCTTTTAGGTTTTCTATGTTATAAATTTCATCCATTTTCGCTGTTGTTAATACAGTAGATATTGGCTAGTACAAGAGGAAGGGGATGGGGTAGTAGGTTTCTAAGCATAGTGCATTCTTGCCAGCCACAAACTGTACTTGGAACTTATAGGACAAAAAGCAGATAAGTTCTAAAAAAACTTTTCAGAAATACTTATCAATATACATACTGTATATAGTTTAGAATATTTGTTTTAAATTTATAAAATAAGGAAAATTAAATAAGACAAATGTAAGCATTAACATTCTCCCCACTGCCCGAGGCGCATAGACCCCAAAACTCGGGCTGGAGAGCCTGCTGCTGTCATTGTAAAGCTTAATGGTCTGTGACTACTGGGGTTTCTCACAAAGATCTCCCTGTAAATATCTGCCACATTGTGAAGAGCTTATACCTTCTCATAAATTTGCTGGCATTTCCTTTACATACCAGAAGCACCAAAATGGTTTTTTATGCATCTCAGGATTGGATATAGAGTACCGGTACAATACATTAAACATAAAGGAATACATGAAAATTAATAAAATGCCTGTGGCAGCAGCTATGGCTATGTACATAATTCAAATGGTCATCTATGGTCATGACGGCAATATGTCATACACTAAAATTCTGGTATAAATTTAGTAACCATGTACTTGGTGGTGGGTCAATTGTGATGCAGCGTACTAGCTATTGTCTGCTGTATTTTAAAGCACTCACTGAAGCTTTCTGTACATATTTTACTATTTTTTCCCATGTGCAGAAGAAAAGTGGGAATACTGTAAATATCTTTTAATGTCCATCATAATCAGCAAATTTGCATTTTCTGTATTATGCAGTTTGATGTTTGTAAATTCATAAATTTTTAGCTGTTTACATACATGCATTATCATCACCCAATTTTCCATGCTTATGAATTAGGGCATCTTCCCAGAGAAGAAAAGGGGGGGTAATATAGTCAAAGGAGATTATAGATACTCTATCATGTTCCAAATGTACTTCATATAACTAAGAATTATATAAATTATATTAAATAATTAAAAGTTACTTAACCATGTATTAGAATTGTCATTCACAATATACTTCACAAATAAGCACCACATCGCACCCCAACAGCAACTCTCCACCACTTCATAAAACCAGGTGTATAGTGCTCCACATGAATATTTCTGTACAGAACATACAAATACATTCATTCCCTTACACACACCACTTCCACCCAGCCTTGTCCTATATATCTCTTTTTGTTCATTACTCTTTGCTGTGGAAAGCCTCAGGTCTCATATATCTGCTCACTCAAATACTGTAGTACAGTATACTGTACTTAGTTTTTTATTTCCTGAGAGAAGCACTAGTCTGGATAAATGAATAGTTGATAGAAATGTAGAGTGGTAGGGTGGGTATGGGGAAATGGAATAGGGGAAGGGATCTATCAGGAGAAAGTGCTAAGTTATTAAGACTACGTAGCACTTGCAAGGGTTCAGTCTTCTGATCTTGGTTTAGTCTTCATATCTTCAGCCACCTTATTGTGACTAATTGTCTGCAAGGGATCAGATTAAGGATTTGGGATGGGATGGGGAAAAGGAATGGTGCCCAACCATTTGGATGGTCAAGGACTGAATGCTGACCCGCATGAAGTGAGACCATCACTCTTAACGTTCAGCCCAAGTGGTTGGGCAAGGGGAAATGGGATAGGTGCTCATGGGAATGTTTAAGGTTGTCCAGGATATATGTAGGGCGCTTTATATGCCCAAGACTAGAACAGGTGAAAGCCCGATTTATTTGTTTAATTTAAAGAAATCGATGGCCTGCTGAAAGCAGTGTTAGTGGTGGACTTGGGTTGGTTTTAGGAGGACTTATTAGATATACCTATTGTTGATACGTTAGCTATTAACTTGGGATGGCAGTGAGCATTACAGTGTATAAAAGTCGTGAAGCTAGGGAAAGGCACTTCTCAGAAGAAATCACTGGCTAGAATGACTGTATCGTGTAACACTCGGAAGGTATACGAGGACAGATCAAGAACTGGGATACGAGAATGGAGTGAAAGAATGGTGGCCAACCACCCGAACCATTGGCTGTCAAACGCTGATCCTGCAAGAAGTGGTGATGTTGCTGTACCAGTCAGTCCAAGTGGTTGGACTGAAAGGGTAGGGAGTGAATGTTAACGTATCAGATAAAGTGCTAAAGCTATTTTCCTGATGTGCATGTTTGCGAGTATGACATTATTATGAGGAAGCCATAGATGTGTGGTTGGTAGCTAATTATGAACAATGGAAGCATTTTGTACTCACCTAGTAAAAAAATGTGTACAGGTATTAAAAAAAATAATTTGTGCATATGTAGTAGTGTAGGAAGTCTCAAGGACTGTCTCATTATTTCATGATTAGCTTTGTGGCATCACATTAGGGTATTTTCATAAATTTAAAATTATCTAAGAAAATATGCATGGATAGTTTTCAAGGCTTTGTGTACTTCATCTACTACACTTCAATGGGACTGGAGTTTAGACCAGTAGACTGTATTAGAAGCCAGAGTAAGGCAGGTGAAGGAGTGGGATTGGTTTTATTGTACAATTTCTTAAATATTGAATGTTGATATTTTTTCATAAATTACCATATTAGAAGTCATTTGCATTGGTCTCATATTAATTTAGTTTATGACTGTAAGCAATATACGTCATTAATTATTATAATATTGTGATGGAATTTAAACTACAGATTGGAAAATGACAAGCTAGCCTATAAAACACAGTTGTATTACTCTTGAGTTTGGCTTTTGAATGAGCTAGCAAATTTAACATACAGTAGTGAGATTCTTTGCACAGGGGATCAATCTGTTCAGTGTTTATAATTCATTAATTCTTTTATATGGAGCCAGCAAGGGTTCTGGCATGTGCGGTGATCTATTATTTTGAAATACAGTACTTTTATTAATTCACTTAATCAATTTTCTTCCATTTTATTGTATGCAATGATGCCTTAGCATGTATGACATTTACTTATATGGATGTTTTTCCTTTGCTAGTCATGCAAAGTCAAACTCAAAGCATGCCTTATTTTGAAAGCATTTTAAGTGTTGGATTTGAGACTTGGGCCTATATGAATGTCCAATCACACACAGAGATCACACTAACGTGATGCATCAAATGAACAAATCCACAAGGGCCGTAACGAGGATTCGAACCTGCGTCCGGGAGCATCCCAGACACTGCCTTAATCGACTGAGCTACGACAGGGTAAAAGGGTTAAAAACCGAAGTTCAGTAGAACTTCGGTTTCAACCCTTTTACCCTGTTGTAGCTCAGTCGATTAAGGCAGTGTCTGGGATGCTCCCGGACGCAGGTTCGAATCCTCGTCACGGCCCTTGTGGATTTGTTCGAATGTCCAATGATGATTCATGTTTTTAAAGCAGCTAAGAATGTTTACATTTTAACTTTGTATTTCATGTCCCTTTTCAAAGCATTTCTATTCTTAGTGCAATTAAAATTTAGGTATCACTTTAAATGTGTTAGTATTGATGGGTATGATCTCCTTCATGTAAAAGGATAGTGGATGAGATTCTTAGCATATGTTTCCAGCATTATTATTATGATCTTGTTTGCCTTGTTCATACATATGTACTTATACATACCTGTATATATATAAATTTATATGCATGTAAGTATTGTATACACATGTATAATAGTTTTGAGTTTGTATTTAGAATAATATGAATGTATAAATTTTGTAAATGACAAGTTTATTTGTATGTAAGGAATTAACTATAACAAATATATACAGAATAATTGAAGTACATACACATTGGACAAGCTCAAATTAAATTAACTTATTCTCTCGTTTCAGGATATATTGATTCCAGTTTTTGAGAATGGAGAATTGTTGAAAGACTATACTCTAGAGGAAGTACGAAAACGCGCCGAGTTGGGCTCGGATGACATTGACGTTTTCAAGTTTTTAAGTGAAGAAAAATCTTAGTTTTAGATAGTACTGTAGTTGATCGGTTGTTATGGTTGATTAACAGTTACACTGTTTAGTTACTTAAAAAATACTACATCATGGTGCATTGGACAAAATATAGTTAAGTCAAATAAACAAAGCAAAGTTCATATTGTGAGTTGCATGCAGGAGTTAATTGCAAATAGGAGTTGTAGCAGTGTAAGGGTTAATGTACACCAAATGATTTTTTATACTGAGATACATCTTTTTAAATTTTGGAATATCTGATGCAAGATTGTGCTGACTTTTTGAGTGAATATAGTATAAATAGTGCACTATATTAACAGTATAATATCAATGAAGTTGAGGCTTGGGAGGAATGAGAAAAAGAATAATTATACTTCTATATTTAGTTCAACTTGTAAACCGTAGTCTCGGTTATCACATTACCTCAGGTTTTAAGAATAGTCATATTTGTATTTTGTAAATCTTTATTGTTTACTTCTATACCATAAAGCACAAGATGCTATATACAGTCCTTCAAGTTTATTTGGGATATATACATTAGATCCCCAATTGTTACATATTTTACATCTTCAAATGCATATTCACACAATCAACATATGCAGCACAGCATTATAATTTGCAAGCTAGCATTTTTATTTTTATGAACTGGAGAAATTCCTAAAGAGTTTGAGAAAAAGCATAGTTGAAAATTAATAAAAGAAAACTTATCACTATATATTTTCTTTGACATAGTGTATCAGTGTCTGTATGCGCTGCTAAGACAGTACAATAACAGCACCTAAGTTTATTAGATTTTCAGGATTTAAATGTTCAATGCAAATACAAGAAAAGCAATTTACATTATTCTGCTGAGCTAACAAATTTCTTTCCCATAAATTCTTAATAAACAAGAGGCAAGCTTGATAGTTCAAATTATCACAGTGTAAACTAAAGTTGATGTAAAGTTGTAAACTAAAATTTTTTAGTTAAGAGGTGGTGGGATGATAGTCATCTTACTCCTAACCAAAGAGCACAAGCTCCTTATATTTTAATGATCATTTCGTCGGGAACAGGCACACTGTATAAGCATATACGTTAGGTTTGTATCGAGGCTTGTATACAAGGTCAAGAACATTGTATTAAAGTCCCAATGGGTCAGACTAACGACCCACCCCAGGATGCAACTCTACAACAGTTGACTAACTCCCAGGTACCAGTTTAGCGTTTGGTGAGGCATTTGATGAAAGGAGTCCTAGCTCCAAAGATTTGAAGTCCCAGCCATGTCTTTCCCACCTAGAAATCGAACCCAGGATCCCCAATTGCAGGTTTAGAATGTACACAACTGTACTACATGACATAAGAAAAGTCATAAATGTGCACAAATTTTCATCACTTTCATTTTGTAATTTGCAAAATCATAAAGCAAATAGTGCATGCCAATAACTATGGTTATATCAGTCATTACCCAGTGGGCACAATATTCAAGAGTGGCTCTGGTTAAACATTGAATCAATGCTAATTCAATGCTGAATCAACATTGTTTGCATTGATTTGGAGTCAAATTGGTGTTGCTCTTGGATATAATGCCCAGTGGGTAGATGTAGATGGATTAGATTCACAAATGACTGCTCTGATACTGTTGAGCATGTAGTGCTAATTGTACTTAGTTTTTAATACATTATGTAGTTGTATAATTTTGGATAATTTTAGAATAAGTTATTTTATTAGTGTGGCTGAAATATTGAAGATTGAAAAGGGAAAGGATTCACATGCCATATATTAGGCTGCAAAAGTCTAAAAGAAAAGTCAGTTGTTTTGAAAAACTGTGAATTGGGTTTCACTGAAAAATGACATTGCATAGTCTACTTTGTTTCACATCAGCATAGTTTCTTGTTAGGAACGTATTAAATTATCAAAATGTTTTTGCCTTCAGCGTTTCTTGAACACGTCATATAACTATTTTCCCCCTTTTTTTCTTGAATACGAATTTTGTTCTCTGGTTAATGAATTTTGTTCTCTGGTTAATTATAATGCTTTAATTTTGTTTGCTTATTGTATAAAATGATGTATGGTATAAATTAACAGAAAACAGTAAATACAGGTATGCAGAAGACATGTGACAATTCAAACTGTCATTTAGTGAGATGGTGTGATGTCATTTAGTGAGATGGTGTGATGTCATTTAGTGAGATGGTGTAAAGTCCATTTAGTGAGATTGTGTGAAGTCCATTTGGTGAAAGATGGTGTGATGTCATTTAGTGAATGAGGGTGTGATGCCCTGCAAGTTATATTCAGATGGGAAGGTGTTTGGAGAGGCAACTTGTCATTATTCACTATTTGGGTAGTACATTCCTTACACTAAACATTTTGGATAAGGCTTCCATATTCAATATTTCGGCCATTTTTTTAAATTTTATTGCCAGGCTTGTAATAATATACAAGCTACATATATATGTAGAAATTAAGATTGTTGCATGTTCTTAAGTTTTATGCCTGTATCAGTTATTCTATCTTCCATAATTGCCACATCTTTTTAAAGTACTTAAAAATTGCAGCAATGCTGTACATGCTTTTAATTTTTAAATGTATGAATCGGTTACTTGAGGACACGGTTATTTTCTATTTAGGAAGTTCGTAACTGCCACTACTGATTACACACAGAAATCACAATAGCGTGATGCATCAATGAACAAATCCACAAGGGGCGTGACGCTAGGGCACCCTTCGAGAATGCAGAAAGTTCACCACCTGTTACACAGTATGCTATGTTGA
Organism: Procambarus clarkii; assembly: GCF_040958095.1. Taxonomy (NCBI): domain Eukaryota; kingdom Metazoa; phylum Arthropoda; class Malacostraca; order Decapoda; family Cambaridae; genus Procambarus; species Procambarus clarkii. The sequence goes on along the minus strand of NC_091237.1, from coordinate 15,435,304 downwards.
AAAGTTGCAATGTATAAGTTGACTGAGTAAATACCAAATGGACACTTTGTAATTTAAATGCAATTTTGTGCATCAGCAGATAAAAAAAATTTTATGGTGTGATTTAAAACTTAATGTTACTTCATTGCTTGAAATATTAAGCAGGTTTACAAACTAAAGCTTTTGAAAATTTATTTATATTACTTTTCACAAGTCTCTATAACAGCATTGTATTATTTAAATTTATATTTATCAAAACTATTGGATCTCGTACTGTAAAGTGTCCTTAATAGGTAGTACTGTACTGAAATCATTTTAATTCTGCTGCATATTTTGAACTATTGTGTGTTTGCAATTGTAAAGTTCTACTGGTAAATTGTTTTGCATTTAATTAAGTGTATACAGTTGTGTTAATGAGTGAAATGTTGCATACCATGGATAATCATACAATTTTTACTTTACACCTTTTTACATTTTATAGAAAAGCAATGCATGAATGAATACTAGAATATATTTATATTATTAAATTTGTGTATAATACATATGTATCATTTGGACAAATGATAGTGAATGTGTTTCTCTCATACACAATTCACAAACATAAAAATGAGGGCATTAAATTTGCTATATTAATTATTTAAGAATTTTCATATAAAGCAATATATTGTTTTTAATTATAAATTGAACCAATAAAATCTTTCCTTGTCCTTAATACTTCTTGGTGACTCGGATACTTTTGATATCGTTCACCTTATGCGTTTCTGTTCTCGTATTGGCATCCTTGGTGATATTTAGCGCCCTCTGATTATCCCGCACATTTGATGGTGCTACACAGCCTTCCCGGTTTGGTGCCTTCTTTTTGATAATTACTTGTCCTTAATACATATCAGTAGCCTATGCCATTCATAAGCAGTATCCTTTGAAATTTAATTTGCCAATGGCAACCAAATTGGTTGACACTTGTGTAGGGTTAGGGTTACACTTGCTATATAAGCAAGACCTGAAATTGGACTTAGTGTGGAGTTAGCACACTCGTATATGCAAGAGGACCTGGAATCAGACCTAGGGTTGGGTCAGTAAACTCGTATGTGCAAGAGGACCTGGAATAATCCCCTAGGTGTGGTAGAATAACTGGGCACTGTTCCTTCCCTGTGTACCCAACAGGAACCTGGGACCATGAAGGTTTCAAAGAGTACAGTAATGTAATTTAATTTACAAATATTTGCAGACCTTTGTCTGATTGGTTGACTTTTTAGAAAAGTCACAATGTAGCTTATTTGTTTCAATAACTTTGGCAGATTGTTTCACCCATCCAAAAAATCTATTGTTAAATCAGCTCATGCCTATCTCTTAACTAAATCTAAATTTGTCTAATTTGAACTGATTGGTGAAAGAGATAGTCACAAAGTGGGTTCAGGAATTAAACCAACATATTCGTTTAGCTAAGTAAGCTGAAATATTGATGAACTAGTAACAATTTATGTATTTAAGCTTGTATCTTTTTTTTTCCTTCACATCATTTACTGTATATTAAATTTCATTTTTGGGATAGATACCTCGGACCATGTGTTGAAACTCGGTTAGGTTAGTCTGCATCATGTTTTCTCAAGCTCACATTTAATCAGTTAATTACTATTGAGAGCATGAGCAAACAGTGAATATGCAATACTTAGCCCAGGGCATGAACCCTGGGCTTCTTGCTTATGCTTGCTTCTCTCTCTGTACAACCACTTGGGCTGGGAAGTAGAGTGATGGTCTTGCTTCAAGCAGGTCGGTGTTCAATCCCCAACCGTCCAAGTCAGTGTCTCTCTCGCATACACGCACACCATTCTTCCATTTAGGGCAAACCTTTGCTTTGTTTTAACCGTTGTTTAATAAATTATTACATGTTTCATGTGCTTGTATTTTCTGAGCCAGCCTATGGTGCTGTACCTACCAAAAATACCAGAGAAGTCTATTTACACTTTATTCTGTCTTCGTAGCTGGCTACCATTTCCAGACATATGAACAAGTTTGTTAGGCAGAAAATATATTTGACATAACCATTATGTAATGCTTTTAAAAGAGTGTGCACCTAAGAGCTGGCAGAGGGTTTATTCCCTTCGGCTTCTCTCTAAAGCGCTTGCTAGTGAGTGGTAAGGCTGACTGGCCTGTAATTTTCTGCAGCATTCCTTTGAAAATGGTAACACTTACAGCACAATACTACAGGACAACCTCACTAAGTTTAGTTAGTTTAGTTCATTTACTATGCACCCCCATACCTATCTTGTGGGCAGTAGTGAAAAGGGCTACAGAGGCATATAATAGGCTCAGGGATTGAACCCCACAATTCATTTAGCTAAGCAAGTTCTCACTAAGCTACAAGCTTGTTCAGAGAAATAGTCACTACAGTTCATTGTTAACATGTGGAAAAGATTAGATGTTTGAATGAGGCTAGAAGGATCATACAACATAAGGACCAAAGATTGAACATAACACCAGCATAGAACACTATCAGCAGTACATGCAAAACTGGCAAGCAACAACAGGATTTTAGAAGCAAGCCTTTGCATAGCAACTTGTCAGGGCACTCCAGGAATATGCTACTCTAGCATGGAATTCCAGCCATGTGTTGGTTCTTTTCCCTTGCCATGACACTGATGACGGCTTTGCATCTTGTTCCTGTTGATACTGTTGCAGAGTGAGACTGGCCCATCTCGAAATTCAAAACAACATTTGATGATGATAATGGTTATTTAGGGAAAAGTACATACATACATGCAAAATGGGTTATAAGCAGAATGTTGGATTTCTAGATAGAGCAAGTATTCTACTATGCCTAAACCACCAATAAGCACAGTATTTCGGGTATGAGACAATCAACTTAAAATGTTTCGAATCGGTGATATAAAATACTATAAAAAATATTACAGTTATTAGTCTAAATTTTCACCCAAGAGGACAAGGTGTAAACAATTTAGATACCGAAACCTACGATAATATTCTTTCAATCATTATTAATCTTAATTTTCACAATTTGTGTGCTTTGTATCACTCCTTCCACCCCATGGAGAGTGGGTGATGGGTATTGAATTTGATGGGTTGTAAGCATGTGACGTGGGCGCGAGATAATAGGCTTGCAACCCGTCCTCAGATCTTGTCCATATTCTATTCAGCAGTCGACCCCAAGAAGAAGCATTCATCAATGTTAACATTCTATTCATTCAAAACAGAAATTTTGTCAAATATAAATTAATATTATTATATATTAGCATATTGTACATATCTAGGCACTGGTTAGGTTAGATTTTAGGTTCTGTTGGCGATTATTTGTATTTGTAGTAAGTGGGTAAAGCATTTATAGCCTTGTGGTTCGAACAAAATTCGTCAGTGAAGCACTTGTTCCGGAAGTGTTCGAACGAAATCAGTTGCGAGTCGTGTGTGTAAACCGTTTTTTATTCATAAACAGGAGGTTTGGCGGGTGTATGGAATCACTTTTGGGTCTTTGTTTGGAGGACGGGCTGTCATGAAATCACTTTTGGGTCTTTGTTTGGAGGACGGGCTGTCATGAAATCACTTTTGGGTCTTTGTTTGGAGGACGGGCTGGCATGGAATCACTTTTGGGCCTTTGTTTGGAGGACGGGCTGGCATGGAATCACTTTTGGGTCTTTGTTTGGAGGACGGGCTGTCATGGAATCACTTTTGGGTCTTTGTTTGGAGGACGGGCTGGCATTTTCAGTGTTTTGATTCGAACAATAGTCGTCAGCGAAGCACTTGTTCCGGAAGAAGGGGAGTGGGCGTGTGAGGGGTGGGGGTGGTAAAGGAAGGTTGAGTGGGAGATGCTACAGTCTCCTCGGCCTTTGCTCACTCCAGCCACTGGCTTGCTAACCGCCGCCAGTGTTAGTGCAGCGCTCTGCGCGTTGACCACCACCAGCCTCAACAGTGCTTGACCGTTGACCACCGCCAGCCTTAACACAGTGCTTGACCGTTGACCACTGCCAGCCTTAACACAGTGCTTGACCGTTGACCACCGCCAGCCTTAACACAGTGCTTGACCGTTGACCACAGTGCTTGGCCGTTGACAACCACAAGCTATATAGCACGTCGACAGTATACCATCCCATCTCCTAAGTACCAAAACATTGCTGCAATATAAAATCCTGCTGATGAAATCATCATGACATGTGGGGATCTTCGACAAGCCGTCGGCTTCCTGTCATCAACACCACTTGTGAGACGGCGGCCCTCAGGTGAATAATTGTCTCGCAAATGAATACCTGAGGCGAAGAATATTGTAGCTTCCAAGACTATCTTTTGTTAGCCAACTTACACAGGAGTGTACTGCCATCTTCAGGTTTAGGTACGAGTATGTTTGAGATAAATAAAATACATCTTAAACGAATAGAGTAGCTTAGGCTATTTCTACTCTTCTGGTTTCGAGTTTCATGAATTCCGTCGCTAAGCTATGAGAACGCACTAAGCCGTAAGACTGTATAATATTGGAAGGGATATGAGGACAAGGAGCTGGGATAGGACGGAAGGAAAGGAATGGTGTCCAAGCACTTGGACCATTGAGGATCGAACGTCGACCTGCAAGAAGCCTTTTCTCTACCGACTAGCTTGAGTTGATGGACCGCGAATTTCGCGGGAGCAAATGGTCGTATTTAACAAGAGCAGTTACATCGTCTTCATAGTAACAGACACGTGTTAATAATGTGCTTGTTGTTGTTATAGATTCAGCTACTCGGAACAAGTTCCAAGTAACACGGGCTATGGTGAGCCCGTACCTTACTTGGCACAGGAGCGGGGCAAGTAGCAGGGGCTATGGTGAGCCCGTAGTGGACTTACCTGGCACAGGAGCGGGGCAAGTAGCACGGGCTATGGTGAGCCCGTAGTGGACTTACCTGGCACAGGAGCGGGGCAAGTAGCACGGGCTATGGTGAGCCCGTAGTGGACTTACCTGGCACAGGAGCGGGGCAAGTAGCACGGGCTATGGTGAGCCCGTAGTGGACTTACCTGGCACAGGAGCGGTGGTGTGTGGGGAATGTGTTTGATGCCAAGAATCACTTTACACGCTTGTTTATCGACCGGCAGCTGGATGACTCAGGTGAAGAACGACCCGCGGAAACTGAATTTCGCAAATAACATAAAAGCTTCGTATAACTTTCAAGATTCGCAAATAACTTTAAAGTTTCTCAGATAACATTAAGGCTTCGCAGATAACATAAAAAGCTATAAACATAACATAAGGTTATTACAATAGGGAACTACTGTATATGAACATTGCCAATATCATATATAACGGCTTCACACACAATTATAAGAGCTTCAGTCAAGCTTAGCATTTATATATATTATATAAATGTATGTAATATACCGTTAAATGTTACTGTGATTGGTCTGCATAGAGACGATACGCAAACAAGCCGTGCTTGACGACTGGACAGCGGTGTTTGACAGCACGCGCATGCGGTCAAGGCGCATGCGCATCCTTCAACGGCTGTACGAAACGTGATACTTCAGTGAAGTCTGCTCAATGGGTGAGTAGCTTATTACCTGTAGCCGCCACCACCGCTTGTGTGTGTGTGTGTGTGTGTGTGTGTGTACTCGCCTAGTTGTGCTTGCGGGGGTTGAGCTCTGGTTCTTTGGTCCCGCCTCTCAACCTCCAATCAACTGGTGTACAGGTTCCTGAGCCTACTGGACTCTATCATATCTACACTTGAAGCTGTGTATGGAGTCAGCCTCCACCACATCGCTGCCTAATTCATTCCATTTGTCTACTACTCTGACACTGAAAAAATTCTTTTCTAACGTGTGTATGTGTGTGTCTGTGTGGTGGAGGGGGGGGGGGGAGACAAGCTCACACGAGCTATATTTTATATGTAGTTTTCAATTAATATTTTAGTCTATGAATTATTTGTAAGATGGTCGACCTTTGCTCAAACTCGCGTATAATACTCAAAACACAATTTAATATGGAATAATATTACAATATTAATTTTCGAAGGCATAATTAGGCCTACAATAATAATGACTTGTAAAGATACAAAATTATAAATAGCCTACCACACACACACACACCATTGACATTAACAATGATTGCAAGACCAGTGACATTAAATATTTTAACCAACCGGAGCTCGGTAAACTGTTAAGTTACATATTAAAACAGGGAAAATATCAGTTAATTTTTTTGTGCGTGAGAATGAACAAACATAGACGCTATAAATTGTATTAATTTAAATGAATTATTTGCAACTACAAGGTACATGGAGATTTGCAACAGCAGTTGCTAGTAATTTACACCTGAAGCTGCTGGAATTTATTGCAGCTTCGCGGTTGCCAGTAAGTTGCAACTGCGAGTTGTAGCCTATGGTGTGCATGTACAGGGGGATACATGTTAAGTGACCTTAATAACTATAATTTTTACATATTCTAGTCCCTCGATTGTTTCAAGCGTGGGTTGGACATGAATATGAGTGGGATTGGGTTATCTTGAGATGATTTCGGGGCTTTTTAGTGCCCCCGCGGCCCGGTCCTAGACCAGGCCTCCACCCCCAGGAAGCAGCCCGTGACAGCTAACACCCAGGTACCTATTTTACTGCTAGGTAACAGGGGCATAGGGTGAAAGAAACTCTGCCCATTGTTTCTCGCCGGCGCCCGGGATCGAACGCAGGATCACAAGCCCAGCGTGCTGTCCGCTTGGCCGACCGGCTCCCCATCCTGGGTGGTTATAGATAGGAGCTGCCTCGTATGGGCCAATAGGCCTTCTGCAGTTACCTTTGTTCTTGTGTTCTTATGTTCTACGCAAGTAGGGGCACATGCACCCGAGCACAGCAAGCGTAAATAAAGTATACAAGGTTAGAGAATTCATCCCAAAATTATAAATGCTGCACTTAACAAGAACAACGAAGGATGCATATCGCCTTATGCACAAGTAATCCTAAATAATTAACATTACACTAACACATTTAATATTAACATATTGTGTCGGGGGACAGGCAGCCAGGGTTTATATACATGTTAGGCTTGTATCGAGGCCCCCCTTCCCTATCCGAAAGATCGAACCCCCTCCCTTTCTCCCAGGATGCAACCCCACAAGAACCTGTGTACTTATCCACTGATAGGTGAACAGGGCATTAGGTTATAGGAAACACGCTCAACCCTGCCCGGGATTCGAACCCGGGCGGAAGATAAAACATATAATTAATGCTCGTAACATTTCGCACAAGTCTGAATGTGAACAAAATAGTGGTGTTAAAACCGAATATTTATTAGGTGATTAAAAATTAAACAAAAAAACACAGAACATTTGCAATTATTAAAAAGTTTGGTAAAACACAATAAATACTTTTAGGTAATACTTAAAACTAGTGTATATGAAGTTATTAGTTTGGAATTTAATAAGTGAATTAGCAGCACACGGGTCCGTGGTATAACAGCTCTGGCACGAGGTATACGTTATATAACGACATAACAATATAATATTATGGAGGGCGAGAGTTGGGATTGACACTGAGGCAGTTAGACATAAACGGAGGTTGTTCCCCTGGTTATTGCAGCAGTTGGCAAATTATAAGCGTTTCTTTAAGAATAACTTAAATGTGACACAATTCTTGGCGCCATTAAAGTAGAAGTGTTATAACTTTATAGCAACTTTGTACAGCCTTTGTACTTGGACTTGTGGTTAATGACCAGTAAATAGGTATCCAGGAGTTAGACAACCCGTTGTAGGGTTACATCCTGCGGACGCTAAGTAGTTGGCCGAGGAAAAAACAAGATAGTACACACAAGGGGAGGTAGCCTCACCACCCACACCTGTCGGAAAATCCGACACCATTTAATATATCATACAGATAATAACTGTATTACCAACAAGTTACCCATAGAAAACGTAACTTGTAGTGGAATTACCATCTAAAGAAAACGGGATATCATCACCACATACTATTATAATTCACCACCTATTATGGTGGGAATTGTTCTTAAATACATTAGTCTTTGGACTTTACCATCATAAAAACATCTTATATAAATTAACTTAATTATCAATATTAAAGTAGAGTAAATGTGACCCTTCTATCACTTTCTGAAATCTGGACAAAGTAGGCCAGGCGTGAGTGAGGAAGGAGGGCAGCCATTGTATTGTTGTTTATTGAGACCAGAGGCTCACACGGGAGCAAATTCGGCTCCTGTTAAATTTACTTGGACGTAGTGTTATGGAACCCAAAGGTGTACCATTGTCAACACGCTGTCTACAAATACAAGTTAAGTGTCTATCCGAAACCCGTTTATCATTCATTTATGGCCATTAATGTCAGGATATAGGGTTAGCCGGTTAGAACGCGAAATCGCCTCATACTAAAGGTAATTAAGCCAGGTCTTTAATGTTCCATGTACTGTATAGTGTTTTCTCTGATATAGCTTGTCATATATAGGATTCTGGCTTCACAGCTAGCGCACTTTTGACAGGTCAAGACGAGGATGCAAGATTATGTGCACCAGTTACTGGGTGATAGAAGCTACCTCAAAGAGGATAATTTGGTGTCTACACTCTAGTTATACCTGGTGGACTAACCTGCTGTACTATAAGAGAAGGAACCTCATCAATGTATGTAGCTATTACTGTAATTTGATTGGCTGCATATGTGTAATATAAACCCCCCTAATGTGTAGAGGATCGATTTGTGAGATTATGAGATTATTGCAGAAATACAGTCCACTTATCATTATACAAATTGCTATCGAAGTATATAAATTAACGTAAATATAAATTCATATAAATTAAATAAATATAAATCTCACAGGTCGGTTCCCACATTATTTGGTCCTTCGAACCGGATTATTCGGTCCTTTGAACCCACATTTGGTCATCTTAGTACCGGATGAACCAGTTATCCAGTGGATTCATTAAATATACTAGTGCAGTGTTATTTAAACAAAGGCCAGCCAGTCAAAGACAGCGGCGAAGCCTCGTGGGAGCTCAGGAGCCTCCCTCAGCCCAGTTCAGCCTTCGTCAGCGGTTTCATGCACACCCACAGATATTTGGTGGCGTGTTATTTCGTGAAATGACAGCGCTAATATAGAATCCAGCCAAACTAGTGACTGTGTCTTCGCGAGATTGTTCACGGATTTCGTGGTGTTACATTTCGCGAGAGATTATCCACGAATTTTGTGGACTTTATTTCGCGAGGTCACTAATAACATTTAATACTTCTAGATAATATTAGAAGTTTCATAGAGGCTAATTAAGAGGCTATTATCAATAATTGTGTATATTATTTCTCCAAATAGAGAATTATTTAATATATATTGCACTAGTGATCATAGTATAATATTTACTAATTGCCAACCCACAACAGGGTAGGATATGACTAGTTGAACTATTATTGTTCATCCTAGTCCCATTATTACAATAGTCAGTTGTACTATATTGAACAACCTAACACCATTAATGAATGGTCCAGACCCTATTTTGGGTGTAATTTTATCAACTCGAATTGAGTTGTATATATAATAATTTACTTATGATCATTACACCTTTGAGTGATTAATTAGTGTCTCTACCATCCTAGGGTGATATAGAAGAGCTAACCTAAAGGTACTTCCAGTGACACTGGTTTATCACTCAAATCATTAGTGTGGATGATTGTATATATATAATGTGTATTAATTTTAAGTGCTAACCTCTAGTAGAGGTAGGATTATTGCCTAGTGAGTTCAGAATTTACCCTAGGCTACCATTAGTGTTTGTTCAGTATTATGAGCAGCCCAAGTACAAGTCCCACAAGGCTTCACCAACGAGCCAGTATGGATAATGCAGGGAGAATGAAAAGAACCCTTGCAGGTCTTAAAGGCCACTTAACAAGACAGATCAAGAAATGTGAAGATTTGTCACAACAATCAACAGTTGATTATGCTGACCTGGAAAGCTATTATCAAGCAGCTGCAGGTAAATTTGAGCAAATCAAATGTCAAATAGCAACATATGTGGCTGAACTTGCCAACACTAATTTATCAGAAACAGAAATAGACGACATTATGGTTGATCTTGCGAATTATGAAGATCACACTCAGGCCACGTTACAGCCTTATGTCAAATTAATTGCCCAGAACAAGGCAACAGCAACAACAACAACAGTTGCATCTAATACGAGTCAAGCAGAAGCTCGACTCCCTCCAATTAATTTACCCACTTTCTCAGGAAAAGATGAGGAAGATTGGGACGAATTTTGGAACAAATTCGTTGACCTTGTAGACTCAAAACAATCTTTACCAAAGAGTAGTAAATTCTCTTATTTGCAAGGCCAATTATCAGGTGAGGCTAAAACAGTAGTATCCCATCTGAGATTAACTAATGACGGCTATGATCTGGCAGTAAAACTCCTCAAGGATAATTATGCTGATCCAGAAGTAAGAACATCACATTTAGTTCATGAGCTGTTGCATTTACCCCCACCGGAGGCTTCAGCTGATTCACTCCAAGTCTTCAAGCTGGAGGTAGAATCATTGATCAATGCCCTCAGCCTGACAGCAGATACAAACGGGGCTGAGTGGGTCTTGAAAATAATTGTCCAGGAGAAAATACCTAGGGACATATTGAGACAAATGAGTGCTCATTACAATAAAAGTATCTTATCCATGAATGAAATATCTGAAGGTTTAAAGTCAGTAGTTCATCAATTACGAACACATGACAAATTAAAACCACCAAGTAAACCCTCAGAAACCAATAATAGTAAACCACAGAGTACCAAAGGTACTCCAAATCAATCTAGACAATCTAATTCAACACCAAAGGGTACTGGAAGCTATGGAACGTGTTTGTTCTGCAATGAGAAACATTCAATGTACCACTGCTCTAATTTTCCTGATAGTGACGCCCGTGTTGAGCGACTCAAAGATTTGCAACATTGCACGAGGTGCCTCAGGAAACATAACATCAAGGATTGTGATACCCAATTACACACCTGTAATAGGTGTAACACAGGTCAGCACCATGCAGCATTGTGCAGAGACACCAAAACAACGTCTCCAAACCCCAAGGTGGAAGATAGCATTCCCACCACAGTACAGTACTGCAAGGTGCAACAAACAAAGAGTGCCCAATCGGCAAAGTCTAAAGGTAATACGACTTTGCCTACTGCCCAAATTACCATCCTGAATAAGAGGGCCAAGGTCCATACCCGTGGGTTGTTTGACCAAGGATCCCAAAGAACATACATCACTAAAAGGTTGGCAGATGAATTACAATTAAGGCCTGTAGCCCAGATGTCATTCAACATCTCAGGGTTTGTAACAGATGCAGGACCTCAAGTCTACCAGGTGGTACAACCATCAGTACGCTTAGGCAGGTACGTCTGTCGAGTACAAGCCATTGTGGTGGACAAAATACCAGTAGACCTACAAGTTCAAGGTCTGAGAGCAACAGCCAAATTCCTGAGAAATAGAGGAATAAAATTGGCAGATAATATTAAGTCTGATCACCTCACCGACTTCGGTCTCCTTGTAGGGACAGACTATTGCCATCGATTCATCGGTAGCCCTACTAAATATCAGGGTATAACCATGTTAAACTCTGCAGGAGGTAAATTAATCTCAGGCCCAGTATCAAGCCTGAGGAGACCTATGCCTGCAGATAAACAATACCAGTAGAAATCTAAATTTGTCAGCTGATTATATTTCTCCAGTAGCATTATACTAAGGAGATTACAGCTGACTATAGTAACAGAGGTTGATGTTAGTATCATCATTTGAAGCTGAAGATGAGTTCATGAGGCCTCAGTGGCAAATCAGTGAACAGTAGCCTAAAACAGCTACAAGTCACTGCGACCAATGTCACTGAACCCACTGCAGTCTCAGAACCATACTTTACTTTAATGATGAGCTATTCAATCTTCTGAATCAATTAACTAAATTAAACCCCAATAAGTCTGATGACTGATTTGATACATTTATTATTTAATCAAGATGTATTCCATGGGCCTCAGTGTTTATATATCAGTGACCAGTTACTTGAACAAACTTCAAGTTATATCTAATGTCACTGATCTCACTGCAGTCCCTGAATCATACTTGACTGTAGTACTTGATCACATTCAGTCTTCTGGGTTAAATAATATGTAATAAGGCTTGAATATTAGCCTTTCAAGAGTTGACAGGGAAATGAAATTGCATTAGACTTCTAACCCCTGCAACTCTAGTACGGGACATCCGTCCTGTACGAACAGACACACAAATGTGTGATTACTAACAACTAACATCAAATTAATCTAATAATCCGAAGGAGGAGTATCGGTGTTCGTCTGTTCTAATTAGGACTTCGACCCGTGAGCAGCCCCTGGGGAATTATGTCGGAAAATCCGACACCATTTAATATATCATACAGATAATAACTGTATTACCAACAAGTTACCCATAGAAAACGTAACTTGTAGTGGAATTACCATCTAAAGAAAACGGGATATCATCACCACATACTATTATAATTCACCACCTATTATGGTGGGAATTGTTCTTAAATACATTAGTCTTTGGACTTTACCATCATAAAAACATCTTATATAAATTAACTTAATTATCAATATTAAAGTAGAGTAAATGTGACCCTTCTATCACTTTCTGAAATCTGGACAAAGTAGGCCAGGCGTGAGTGAGGAAGGAGGGCAGCCATTGTATTGTTGTTTATTGAGACCAGAGGCTCACACGGGAGCAAATTCGGCTCCTGTTAAATTTACTTGGACGTAGTGTTATGGAACCCAAAGGTGTACCATTGTCAACACGCTGTCTACAAATACAAGTTAAGTGTCTATCCGAAACCCGTTTATCATTCATTTATGGCCATTAATGTCAGGATATAGGGTTAGCCGGTTAGAACGCGAAATCGCCTCATACTAAAGGTAATTAAGCCAGGTCTTTAATGTTCCATGTACTGTATAGTGTTTTCTCTGATATAGCTTGTCATATATAGGATTCTGGCTTCACAGCTAGCGCACTTTTGACAGGTCAAGACGAGGATGCAAGATTATGTGCACCAGTTACTGGGTGATAGAAGCTACCTCAAAGAGGATAATTTGGTGTCTACACTCTAGTTATACCTGGTGGACTAACCTGCTGTACTATAAGAGAAGGAACCTCATCAATGTATGTAGCTATTACTGTAATTTGATTGGCTGCATATGTGTAATATAAACCCCCCTAATGTGTAGAGGATCGATTTGTGAGATTATGAGATTATTGCAGAAATACAGTCCACTTATCATTATACAAATTGCTATCGAAGTATATAAATTAACGTAAATATAAATTCATATAAATTAAATAAATATAAATCTCACAGGTCGGTTCCCACAACACCTCACACAAGGGGAGGTAGCCTCACCACCCACACCTCACACAAGGGGAGGTAGCCTCACCACCCACACCTCACACAAGGGGAGGTAGCCTCACCACCCACACCTCACACAAGGGGAGGTAGCCTCACCACCCACACCTCACACAGCAGAAGGGTGGAAAGTAGAGACTTACTCACTGTGGTCATGTCACTTAATTTTCGACGGCCGCGGACCACTGACCAAGAAACCCGGTCGTGTTGCCACAAAACTCTCACTCTTACTTGACCACAAAACAATGTGAAACAACCCCCCCCCCCTGATATTCAGTATGTATTCTAGTAGCATAGTTGTCTACGTCCTCGGCCCACACTCGAAGGGTTCAATTGCCGGACGAGACAGAGAATGGTTTGTTTGTTTCACCTGATGCCTCTGTTTATCCTAGCAGTGAAATAAGTACCCCTGAGATATAGCAACTGTTGTGGGTTGCATCCTGGAGGCGACCCATCAGTTGGCCTAGAGGGACCTCGATAAGAATAAATACAAGCTTCCTGTCCCCGACAATGTGATTTACTATTTTACAAATTTAATATTTAGTGTCACTATTTCGTTTTGCGTTTCCGGTCCATCAGAGTATCCACTCCATCAGAGTTTCAGGTCCATCAGATTATCCAGATTATCTGTTCCATTGCTTTCCGGTGCATTAGAGTACCTATTCCATTAGAGTTCCAGCTCTCCAGAAGGATTGTTCCCCTTCGTGAACAATCTACCATGACCCAGCGTCACATCTGACAGAGGCGACCGATGAGTAGCCTCATATAACTCAGCGACAATGTTCACTCTCTATTGATTGAATGAGAAGACGAGACTGAGAGATAGACTGAGTGTTGTAATTCTATGAACCTACTGGAAGTTACTTTTTGTCATAGAACTCCATCTCCTGTTGATAATAGTAATAATAATTTATTTACACAAAAGTACATACATTTGACATATGATACGGTGGAGAATTTGTAACTAAGAAATGTACATTGTATACATCTACTAATACACACAGCACATATACCAGTAACCCCAGTGTTCTGGTGATAGTTTATTGTTCAACGCAACGCTTGGCGTAGACCAGTGAAGCATCACTGGGCATCACTGCTCTGTGCCACTGAGCATCCCTACGTGGGGGTACCACTGGGGGTACCACGGGGCATGACCACGTGGGGGTACCACTGGGCATCCCTACGTGGGGGGTACCACTGGGACTCATCAGCGTACTTGATTCCACAAGACAAAATCAGGAGATCGCTGTGAAGAGCGTGACCACCAAGCATGACGGGCCGCTCCTCTTGGTGGATTACCGTGAACTTGATCACCATAGTCAACACTAGCGGCCTCCGGCGGGCTTGGTCAGCCCCCGTCCCACCTGGCGGGAGCACCTGTGTGGCAAGCACGCCGTTCCCCGGCACTCGTGGCTAGTAACGCTTTCACTCTTGAATTCATTTGTTTTCGCTGGCGAGTCCGGCCGACCGCCCGGACCCTGTCTTGAGGTGTTCGCATTATATTCTTCCTAAAACACATAATATAATAATATTAATTTTCTTTTAGGGTTCAATCGTCATAACTGTCTTCGTTTTATCTGTTGTTACCATGTATATTATGTAGGGATGAGAACGTAGGAATTAATGAAACTGCAGATGGTCTATTTATATCCACCCAAATTCATTCACACCTGTGTAACTCGTAATAATTCAGTAATTCCATGTCTGTATTATGTTCAAGTATGTTTATTGAGATAAGAAAGAAATACATCTCAAAGGGATAGAGTAGCTTAGGCTATTTCTACCCTCCTTTATTGTGTTAGCCGGTAATTTGTTTTATGAACACTCTTTTTCCAAACCAATATTTACCTAGATATTCCCTAAATCTAAACTTATCCAACTTAAATCCATTGTACGTATTCTGTTTTATGATTTAGTTAACTTTATTGATATCTCTATTTTGTCCTTTTATTCATTTGTTCACTTCAATCATATCATCACAAACTTTATTAAAATGCAAACTAAGCTCGTTTAATCTCTTCATATGAAACTCACCTAGTTGTGCTTGTAAGGGTTGTGCTCTGGCTCTTTGGCCCCGCCTCTCCACCGCCAATCAAATGAGCTGTGTGTGTGCGTGCGTGTGTGGGTGCTTGTGTGTGTACCGAAAGCACTCACCCAGATTCGCGTGTTATTGACTCACGTCCTGGTCGACCAGGGACAACACTGCCTCTGAGAGAAGCCCTTGAGGTAATCCCTCCCTAATGGACCAGGTTTGTCAGCTCAGTGCCCTGCTTGCTGCCGGGATACACTCTCGCTCCGTAATATATCTGCAGTATCATGCGCTCTTTCAGTATAATATACCTATGATGTATTATACTCTTATTCTGTATAATATGAGTTCTGAATCATACTTTGTAAAATATAACTGTTGTATTCATAGCTGCTTTAATATGGTTAAGAATTCTGTTATACATAGTTTTTAATCAACATTATGCATTTCGTTACAAAAAATGCGTTATTTAGCGAAAAAATATTTTTTTATTGCGTATTTCGACATTTCAGGGCAGTTTATTACACGTATATTTGGTCGCTTGAGCTTCTGGTACAATTGTCGACTTGCTACCAAACGAGGGTTTGGTAGGTAGGACTAAATGTCACTTCACCTGACAGCTGGGTGGACAGCGCTTCGGATTCGTAGTCCTGAGGTTCCGGGTTCGATCCCCGGTGGAGGCGGAGACAAATGGGCAAAAGGTTTCTTTCACCCTGATGCCCCTGTTACCTAGCAGTAAATAGGTACCTGGGGAGTTAGCTGTTACGGGCTGCTTCAAATGCTGAACAAATTGGAAGCCATTAATTCAGTCTATTTCTTCAAAAGGTCAAATGTAACGTAGTCTCCTGGGACAACAGTTCAATTCAAGTTCAACAAGTCACGGTGTAGGACAGAAAACAGGAGATGCTTTTTACGCATAGGGTAATAAACCCATGGAACCGCCTACCCGCCGAATCCGTAAATGTCAAGACAATACTTCGGTTTAAAATTCAACTGGATAAAATTCCCAGGAACAATGTTCAAGGGGGAGGGAGGGAAGGAATTATCAGAGAGGAAAGCACCAAGCCATTACGACTATATAGCACTGGGAAGGGGTCAGGATAAGGATTTGTGATGGGACGGGGGGGGGAAGAAATGGTCCCCAACCACTTGGACGGTCGGGGATTGAACGCTGACCTGCATGAACCGAGAACTATGCCAAGCTGGCGGGCTCTTGTCGTCATCGGTGCCACTAGGGACGGTGGCCCTCTGGTAAATACTTATCCTGTGGGTGTTCTTGATGATCTTGATCATCAAGATCTTGATCATCGAAATCTTGATGATTTCGTGGCTTAGCGTCCCCGCGGCCCGGTCCTCGACAAGGTCTAGATTTTGTTACACACCCCCAGGAAGCAGCAGCCCGTAGCAGCTGTCTAACTCCCAGGTGGATAACTGCTTGTCATAAAATGGGTTCAGGAACTAAACCCCTAAGTTCTTAAAGGTGAGCAAGTATTTGTGTTACCTTAAGTACTGATCGATGATGGGTTCTCTCTTTACTGATAGGTACACTCGTCCTCTTGCATAGTAAACCAAATGTCGAGTACACAATGTGTCAACTTTGTGAAAGAGAAAAGATGCACTCGAACATTATATGGTAGAATGTCCCATATTGACTGACTTTCGCCCTCCTGGGCTGATGTATGCTGAACTCTGTAACTACTATAGGAGTACTGGAACACTTGATGATATATTGGACTTGTACCCTAGATTAACCATGTAATGTAACTATATAACCTGAGCTTGTAAAAGCATCTTAATCACCTTCAGTGGTTAAGTTCTTAACTGCACACTCGTTTCTCTGTCAACTATCTCACCCTGTCAGAGTAAAAGAGACAAATATATGTGTATGTATGTGTGTGTATGTGTGTATGTATGTGTGTGTGTGTGTGTGTGTGTGTGTGTGTGTGTGTGTGTGTGTGTGTGTGTGTGTGTGTGTGTGTGTGTGTGTGTATAAAGTATATGTGGAAGCTGATCAGAATTACATTTCACCATTGTAAATTCACATTAATGTATTTATAAATCTGTATATCTTTGTATTTACGTATGTAGCTGAGCCTAACATTTTAAAAGCACTACGATCACCTTCTGTGGTTGATTGTTCAATAAATCTCTGAACTGTATGTTTGACAAATCTCTCACCCTGTCCATGGAGGACAGAAGAAAATGTATATAATGCTTATAATGATAACAAAATAGGCCATATGTACATAACTTTCACCTCCATTAACGATCTTTCCGTAATTTATGTTTTTACAATGCTGTCTGTTTATAATGGCGTTCAGCAGCCTCCATTTGTAAATTTAGTGTTAATTTGAACCACAACTGGGGGAGCAATCAGCGCCTACTCTCAAATTTCCCTCCTTGTATTTTCCCGTCATAGGAGCACGAGAAGGGAAAGTCTTGGGCTGCATGCTTTCTTTTTCTCTCTGTATAATTTTTATAGTTTCTCTCGTACGGCTGGCACGGATACGTGAATTACGCTCGCCGCTGCCAGCTGTCACCCGTTGTCGTACAGGAGGCGGCACCGTCATTTGAACGGCGAAAGCTGGACAAATGTCGTGAATTTTGTTGATGTTCTGGAAGACTAATGGTATCTATGATGCAAGGTTCATATAGCATCTTGAGGGTGTCGTCTATAATGACAATACACAAGAAAGAGAAAGGTATTAGTGGCTGGGTTGAATTAGCGGAGAACTGCGATTTTTTTCGAAACGTCTGGATTAGCTTGGGTTTGGTTAGTGATGTGTATAACTGGATGGGGTATCCGGCGGTGCCCGGGTCTTTCTTCCCTTCATCAACTCTTATACCACTTCTTCCTTCTACCCTCCTCCAACACTCTCCCTTACTTTCTCTCCGCTACTCTTCCTTACTTTCTCTCCCCTTTGCTCTCCCTTACTTTTTCTCCCCCTCTCCGCTACTCTCCATTTCTCATCTCATTCCACCCTTCAGCCTCTCTCTCTCTCTCTCTCTCTCTCTCTCTCTCTCTCTCTCTCTCTCTCTCTCTCTCTCTCTCTCTCTCTCTCTCTCTCTCTTCCCCTCTCTCCCAATCACCCTTTCCGCTTTACACTCTGTACTGTACTCTGTACTCTGCCCCTTTCCTTTCCCCTTCGCCCCCATTTCCCCTATCTCCCCCTCCTTCCCCTTGTTTCCTTCCCCCTACTATCCCCTATGCTTCGCTCTTTTTCCCCTCCCCTTCGATTTTCCCCTTCCCCACTCCCCCTCTTCCCCTATACCCCGTTTGCCCCTTTTACCCCAAATTTGTTTGAAAGTAATTACGAAAATTCGATTAATGGGTAATTATGATTAGGTTAGGTAGCCTAACCTAATCTAACTTAAACTTAACTTTTAACTTAATCTCGCCTGACCTGACCTGACCTAACGAAAATAAGAGGTACGATTTTGCGGTGTATATAGTGTGTATGAAGTTGTGAAGTCACATATGACGTCGTATTCTTTCGAGTTTTGATGTAGCCTCTTGCATTAAATAAATATATATATATATATATATATATATATATATATATATATATATATATATATATATATATATATATATATATATATATATATATATATATATATATATATATATATATATATATATATATAATATATGATATATATGAGAGGGAGAGATAGGCTGCTGTAATGAGGTGTGGATGACGCAGCAGCGTACTGTCCCTTGATGAGTTCGGGATATTGGTTCCAGTATTATATGCTGTCGAAATTATAACGAGAAACCCTGAGGTATTTTCGTTGTCTTGGGCGGACGCTGAGGTCGTTTCCCTGTTGAACGCTAGCAATTGAAACTTCTTGTTGCACGTTAATAGATTCTATATTTTTTTTTTAGTTGTGATGGAGTAGAAGAGAGTGAGTGAGTGCGTGTGTGTGTCACACATCACGATGAACAATGATGAATAATGAACAACGCCACGCACAATGTGTGTGTGTGTGTACACATATATATGAACTATGTATGTTAATAGCCTCATCTAGTCAATTCCACTTACCCTTTCATCTTATAATAGGAATGCCTTGATAAGTATCTTATATATTGTTATCATGTCACCTCTCTCCCTACTACTCTTCCAGCGTGGTGAAGTGTAATTCCCCCAGCCTGTCCTCACAGCTCAATCCTCTTAGTTCAAGGACCAGTCTTTGTAGCGGATCCTCTGTACTTTATATAGTTTTGCTTAGTGGTTTTTCGGGTGGAGATTCCACGCTGGAGCTTCATATTCTATTTCTGAGATAAAATATGTAGTGTTTATTGTCCCCGAGGTAACCTTGTCCAGGTGTCCTGGAGATTTGTTGGAACAGAAGTGAACGTGAACACTAGGCACGTTGACACGTTGAACAACTGGGTTGTGGTGGATTGGTGGGCCCTGCGGGCCGCTCTGAGCAACGGCCTGTTGGATCAAGGTTATCACAAAGTCGAGCCTGGCCTCAGGCCGGGCTTGGGGAGTAGAACTACTCCCAGAATTCACTCGAGGTATACTTAAGGTATTCTGCAGGTTTACCATTTGAATGGTCACCTGCATGCCTTCCTGTGAAAGGCATGAGGTTTCGTCTGATTTTACATATTCTTTTTCTGACTCCCTGTCACACACATCTCATCACCTTGCATTTGTTTGAATAAAGTCAAGCAGCCATGTCCACTGCATTAATTTCTCTTGGACTTTCAGGGTATATATGTCAACAATACAGGTCTCTTTTTTAGCGCCTTCTGTCTATCCCCCGTCACACACACACACACACACACACACACACACACACACACACACACACACACACACACACACACACAATGATTAACAGTCTTCCAGCTGTCTGGTAGTTCTCTCCCAAATAAAACAATGCAT